>NC_135971.1:10116127-10221941 GCF_053455715.1 Rhinoraja longicauda | reverse complement strand
TGGACAGGTTGTGTGAGTGGGCGGATGCATGGCAGATGCAGTTTAATGTGGATAAATGTGAGGTTATCCACTTTGGTGGTAAGAATAGGAAGGCAGATTATTATCTGAAGTTAGGTGTCAAGTTAGGAAAAGGGGACGTACAACGAGATCTGGGTGTCCTCGTGCATCAGTCACTGAAAGGAAGCATGCAGGCAGAGCAGGCAGTGAAGAACGCCAATGGAACAAGAGCCTTCATAACAAGAGGAGTTGAGTATAGGAGCAAAGTGGTCCTTCTGCAGTTGTACGGGGCCTTAGTGAGACCGCACCTGGAGTACTGTGTGCAGATTTTGATCTCCAAATTTGAGGAAGGATATTCTTGCTATAGAGGGCATGCAGCATAGGTTTACTAGGTTAATTCCCGGAATGGCGGGACTGTCGTATGTTGAATGACTGGAGCGGCTTGGGTTGTATTCACTGGAATTTTTAGATTTAGATTTAGAGATACAGCGCAGAAACAGGCCCTTTGGCCCACCGAGTCCGCGCCGCCCAGCGATCCCCGCACATTAACACTATCCTACACCCACTAGGGACAGTTTTTTTTACATTCACCCTGTCAATTAACCTACATACCTGTACGTCTTTGGAGTGTGGGAGGAAACCGAAGATCTCGGAGAAAACCCACGCAGGTCACAGGGAGAACGTACAAACTCCGTACAGACGGCGCCCATAGTCAGGATCGAACCTGTGTCTCCAGCGCTGCATTCGCTGTAATGCAGCAACTGTACCTCTGCGCCACCGTGCCGTCTCTCATTTAGAAGGATGAGAGGGGATCTTATCGAAACATATAAGACTATTAAGGGGTTGGACACGTTAGAGGCAGGAAACACGTTCCCAATGTTGGGGGAGTCCAGAACCAGGGGCCACAGTTTAAGAATAAGGGGTAGGCTATTTAGAACAGAGATGAGGAAAAACCTTTTCAGTCAGAGAGTTGTAAATCTGTGGAATTCTCTGCCTCAGAAGGCAGTGGAGGCCAAGTCTCTGAATGCATTCAAGAGAGAACTAGATAGAGCTCTTAAGGATAGCGGAGTCAGGGGGTATGGGGAGAAGGCAGGAACGGGGTACTGATTGAGAATGATCAGCCACGATCACATTGAATAACGGTGCTGGCTCGAAGGGCCGAATGGCCTCCTCCTGCATCTATTGTCTATTGACCCGAAGCGTCACCCAATTCCTTCTCTCCAGAGGCGCTGCCTGTCCCGCTGAGTTACCCCAGCGTTTCGTGTCTTATCTTCCGTTTAAACCGGCATCTGCAGTTCCTTCCTACACACAAGGGCTGTCGTCTACTGTTGCCGGGGAGATGGGGGGAAGTGGGGGAGGGGGGGGGGGGGGGCGGGAGGAAGAAGACATGATCTCACCAAGGAAATCGAATGCCACCTCATTTCCCTTGAATGCATGCGTTTGGTTAAACCAGGGCTGTGCTGTCATGGGGCAAGTCTATATTTAAAGTCTCTTTCACAACCTCCTCCATTCATTGATGCTATTCAGAAACCCCACTGCCAGCCAAGCCACTCCCTTTGTTTTCCGCCTAGTTCTTCCATCATCAATTTCCTCCTGGTAGGAACATCTTCTTGGGCAAGTCCTGCCCTTCCTCAATGTTCAATGGTTCAATGGTCTCCATCTTATCTTGTGCGCCAAGGTACAGCGAGACTATTTTCTGCGTGCAGATCAGTGAGATCATTCATAGTCACAGAGTCATACAATGTGGAAACAGGCCCTTCAGCCCAAGTTGCCCATGCTGACTAACATGCTCCATCGGGCGGCACGGTGGCGCAGCGGTAGAGGTTTTTTTTGGTTTTTTTTTTTTTAGAGATACAGCGTGGAAACAGGCCCTTCGGCCCACCGAGTCCGCGCCGCCCAGCGATCCCCGCACATTAACACTATCCTACACGCACTAGGGATTTTTTTTTAAACATTTACCCAGTCAATTAACCACGTCTTTGGAGTGTGGGAGGAAACCGAAGATCTCGGAGAAACCCACGCAGGTCACAGGGAGAACGTACAAACTCCGTACAGACGGTGCCCGTAGTCAGGATCGAACCCGAGTCTCCGGCGCTGCATTCGCTGTAAGGCAGCAAATCTACCGCTGCACCACCGTGCCGCCCTCTGCAACACAGCCTTACAGAATGCAGCGCCGGAGACTCAGGTTCGATCCTGACTACGGAGTTTGTTCGTTCTCCCCGTGACCCACGTGGGTTTTCTCCGAGATCTTCGGTTTCCTCCCACACTCCAAAGACGTACAGGTATGTAGGTTAATTGACTGGGTAAATGTAAAAATTGTCCCTAGTTTGTGTAGGATAGTGTTAATGTGCGGGGATCGCTGGGCGGCGCGGACTCGGTGGGCCGAAGGGCCTGTTTCTGCCCTGTGTCTCTAAATCTAAAAATCTACGCTGGTCCCACCTGCCTGTGTTTGGGGGGACATGTCCCTCCAGTCTATCCTTGCAGGGGGTCTGGTCACAGGCACGGTACAGGAATATCTGAACTTCAATAATGTAGAGCAACAGTGCAAGTGAGGCCTTCATTCTGCCCCTCTCCTCCCTCCCTCCCCCCCCCCCCCCCCCCCCATCGTCTTCTGCCTTGGAGAGAGTGCATGGTTAGCTTGAGTTTAGTTTAGAGATAAGCGTGCAGGTACAACAGGCACTGTAGAAAGCTAACCTTGTCGGCCTTCATAACAAGAGGATTTGAGCGAAGGAGCAAAGAGGTCCTTCTGCAGTTGTACAGGGGGCCCTGGTGAGACCGCACCTGGAGTATTGTGTGCAGTTTTGGTCTCCTAATTTGAGGAAGGACGTCCTTGCTATTGAGGCAGTGCAGCGTAGGTTCACCAGTTTAATCCCCCGGGATAGCGGGACTGTCATATGCGGAAAGATTGGAATGACTGGGCTTGTATTCACTGGAGTTTAGAAGGATGAGAGCGGAACTTATAGAGATATATAAAATTTTAAAAGGACTGGACAAGCTGGGTGCAGGGAAAATGTTCCCAATGTTGGGGGAGTCCAGAACCAGGGGCCACACAGTCTACGAATAAAGGGGAGGCCATTTAAAACTGAGGTGAGGAAAGAAACTTTTCACCCAGAGAGTAGTGAATTTAATAGACAATAGACAATAGGTGCAGGAGTAGGCCATTCGGCCCTTCGAGCCAGCACCACCATTCAATGTGATCATGGCTGATCATTCATAGAAACATAGAAAATAGGTGCAGGAGTAGGCCATTCGGCCCTTCGAGCCTGCACCGCCATTCAATATGATCATGGCTGATCATCCAACTCAGTATCCCGTACCTGCCTTCTCTCCATACCCCCTGATCCCTTTAGCCACAAGGGCCACATCTAACTCCCTCTTAAATATTCTCAATCAGTACCCCTTTCCTGCCTTCTCCCCATACCCCCTGACTCCGCTATTTGTGGAATTCTCTGCCACAGAAGACAGAGGAGGTCAATTCACCGGAGTAATTCAAAAGAGTGTTAGGGGGAGAGGCGAAGAAGAGAGGTAGATCACATGCACCAAGGCAAACATTCAGTGTCTCTGTCGGAAAATAAACTGCAGATGCTGGTTAAAATGGAAGGTAGACACAAAATGCTGGAGTAACTCAGTGGGTCAGGCAGCATCTCGGGAGAGAAGGAACGGGGCGAGACCCTTCTTCACACTGAAGTGCAGACACAAAATGGTAGACATTCAGTCCCAGCTCACCGACAGGAAGCTATGGTCTTTAAGATGTGGTGGAGACGTTCTTGATCCTCAGCTCTGATGGTAAAGGCGAGGCGGGGGCGAAAGAACTGCAGAAAAGTTGCAAGACCGCACTGCATCTAGGGCACTTCAGAAAAACCTCACCTTTCTGCACTTTTGCTGTGTAATAATTAGCTTTGCAACAAGCGGGTGTCAATATTACACGGTTGATTCAGGCAACTACTCAGCCCCTTTGTCCCTTTGTTCACTGGAGAAGAGGTGGTAACGAAGGGTTACAAGGATGTGAACAGCGGAACTACCAGGGCGGCTGGAGTGGGGGGGGGGGGGGGAGGGGGGGCAGAGGGAAGGAATGCAAGGGGCCACCTGAAATCTGAAAAATCAACGTTCATACTGCTGGGGTATGAGCTGCCCAAACGAAATATGAGGTGTTGTTCCTCCAATTTGCGTGTGGCCTCACTCTGAGAGTGGAGGACGAGACCCAGGACAGAAAGGTCAGTCGGGGAATGGGAAGGGGAGTTAAAATGTTTGGCAACCGGCTAAAACTGAGCGAGACAACCTTGGTTCTCCTGACTGGGGAGACTGACTTTCAGTCTGAGGAAGGGTCTCGACCCGAAAAAGGTCACCCATTCCCTTTCTCCAGGGAGGCAGTCTGACCCGCTGAGTTACTCCAGCCTTCTCTCCACTGACTCCCAATACAGTACAGAATCAACTTCAAGATCCTCCTATTCACATACAAAGCCCTAAATGGGCTTGCCCCCCCCCCCCCCCCCCAATATCAAATATCTTCTAACCCACCACTCTATCTCCAGGTCCCTCAGGTCGGCCGACTTGGGGCTACTGACAATCCCGCGGTCTAGGCTTAAGCTCAGGGGTGACCGCACTTTTGCGGTTGCAGCTCCTAGACTGTGGAACAGCATCCCTCTCCCCATCAGAACTGCCCCCCCCCCCCCCCCCCCATCGACTCCTTTAAGTCCAGGCTCAAAACCTACTTCTATTCCCTAGCGTTTGAGGCCCTCTGAAGGGGCGCTGTGAACTGTAAACTGTTTATGTATGTGTTGTTAGGTTCGTGTGCTGTTGTATGTTCTTTTTTTAGTAGCAGCTGCACTGATGTACAGCACTTTGAGTCAACGTGGGTTGTGTTTAAATGTGCTACACTAATAAAATTGACTTGACTTGACTTTTGTGTCTGTCTTCTGAACTGTCCTTCTGAAGTAGTTGCTGTTGGGACCCTGCCACCAGATTGAAAAAAAACTCATGAAGATGTAGAAATGGTGTGATCCGAGTGGGGGCATTTGTGTCGGCTCATACAGAAAGTATCATTATTCACTTCCGTGTGACAGCTCGAGGAAACTTTGCAACTGAAAGCTGGAAAATGCAGAAGTATGACATTTTCCCTTTCCCACAGCAAGCAGTTGCATTTGGGAAACTCCTTCTCAGTTGCACTTCTGTGCTCCTGGGTTCGATTCTGTTTCCTTTTTTTTTTTTTAAAGTACTTTATCGAAACTAAATTTGTTCAATTGTTCACAATAATAATATTTATGAGACGTTAATAATGACAGCCCACCGCCACAATACCAAAATCACCAAGTAATCTTATTACTAAACGAGACCAAGTGGACCTGTTGGGCCCAAACCCCTCCTGCATTGGCGTAGCACCCTCTCCTCGCCCCCCCCTCCTTCATTAAAATGTGAATAACATTAAAAATATAACACCGATTTCAATTAAACTTCTTCCATTAGCACCAAAGGGACGACGGTGAGTAAGGTGGGCCTAAAATTGTCGTGCTATTGTGTACCATTTTGGCTGTAGTTCAGGAACAAACAAACAAACAAACGAGAGTTTTGGTATACAAGTGACTATTTGAAAAGGTCGGCATGGCGGCGCAGCGGTAGAGTTGCTGCGTTAGAGCGCCAGAGACCCGGGTTTGATCTTGACTATGGGTGCCAGTCTGTACGGAGTTTGTACGTTCTCCCCGTGACCTGCGTGGGTTTTCTCCATGTCTTCGGTTTCCTCCCACACTCCAAAGACATACAGGTTTGTTGGCTAATTGGCTTTGTAAAATTGTAAATTGTCCCTCGTGTGTGTAGGATAGTGCTAGTGTGTGGGGATCGATGGTCGGCACGGACTCGGTGGGCCGAAGGGCCTGTTTCCGTGCTGTATCTCAAAGCTAAACTTCGGAGATGCTGCCTGACTCGCAGAGTTACTCCAGCTCCTAGCAGGCATCTGCAGTTCCTTGTTGCTACCTGATCCTTTCTCAAAGGTTTAGAGGGATAAGGGTCAGAGGCAGTCAAATAGCTCAGGTCGGCTGCTGAATTAGCATGGAACATTGGGCCTGAAGACCTGTTTCCATGTTCTATCACGCTAATACTCACTTTATATCCGTCCGATAGACACCACGTAAACTAGAATCACCGTTTCGCAACATCAGTGTCTAAGGGCTTGTGAGTCATGGACCAGTTGTGAAATGTGTTTGTGTTGCATTTTAGGCAATTAGCTAACCAATAAACAATGCAGGAAATGACCAATTCATCATCTGTCACCTTCTAAGGATAGGAAAAAGACCAGGACCAGTGACTGACTAACAAGACCTCTTGCGAAGGGTTCCCACCCAAAACATCACCCATCCTTTTTCACCAGAGATGGGACAGGTTTGGAGGGATATGGGCCAAATGCAGGCAGGTGGGACTAGTGCAGCCGGGACACGTTGGCCCAGTGTTGGCGAGTTGGGACGAAGGGCCTGTTTCCACGCTGTATCAAGAGGGATATGGGCCAAACGCAGGCAGGTGGGACTAGCGTAGATGGGGCATCATGGTTGGCATGGGGAGGTTGGGCCGAAAGGCCTGTTTCTGTGCTGTATGAATCTATGCTCATGGGTAGGAAAGGCTTGGTAGGATATGGGCCAAACGTGGGCAGGTGGGACTAGCATAGATGGGGCACCATGGTTGGCATGGGGAGGTTGGGCCGAAAGGCCTGTTTCTGTGCTGTATGAATCTATGCCCGTGGGTAGGAAAGGCTTGGTGGGATATGGGCCAAACGTGGGCAGGTGGGACTAGCGTAGATGGGGCACCATGGTTGGCATGGGGAGGCTGGGCCGAAAGGCCTGTTTCTGTGCTGTATGAATCTATGCCCGTGGGTAGGAAAGGCTTGGTGGGATATGGGCCAAACGTGGGCAGGTGAGACTAGCGTAGATGGGGCATCATGGTTGACATGGGGAAGTTGTTTCTGTGTTGTATGACACTATAACTCTATGACTCTATGGCATGGGGAAGTTGGGCTGAAGGGCCTGTTTCCGTGCTGTATGACTCGATGACACTAAATGGCACCAGGTGCCTGATCAATGCGTCTTTGCGAGGTTTCGCAGCCCGCTGAGTTTGCAGAAGAGACAGCACCACATGGGACCACACGAACCACAGTGTAACGCTCCAGCAAGCTTAGTACCAGTAGCAATCACAAAACGCTGGAGCAACTCAGTGGGTCAGGCAGCATCTCAGGAGATGAGGAACGGGTGACGTTTTGGGTCGAGACCGTTCTTCAGACTGATGTCAGGGGAGGTGGAGGGACAAAGATAGGATGTAGTTGGAGACAGGAAGACTAGTGGGAGAACTGGGAAGGAGGATGGGGGGGGGGGGGGAAGAGAGGGACAGAGGAACTATCTGAAGTTAGAGAAATAAATGTTCATACCGCTGAGCTGCAAGATGCCCAAACGAAATGTGAGGTGCTGTTCCTCCAATTTGCGCTGGGCCTCACTCTGACAATGGAGGAGGCCCAGGACAGAAAGGCCAGACTGGGGGTGGGAGGGGGAGTTGAAGTGCTCAGCCACTGGGAGATCAGGTTGGCTAAGGCGGACTGAGCGAGGGCGTTGAGCGAAACGATCGCCGATCCTGCGTTTGGTCTCGTGGTTACCAGTAGCAATGCTTGTCTGAGCAAGATGCCAACTAGCACGAGGAGTTTTTATTTCCAACCACTGTTTGTGTCACTTTTATCTTGAGAAATGCTTCTCCATTGCACGACAACTGCAACTGGTCTTGTTCCTGACTTTAGACAGCGTTTTAGATGATGGATTGCTCATATCCTGCATTGATTGCACAACTGACTTTGCATTTATTTATTGGATATCTAATATTAGAATTCAACATAAACAACTCTGTGCAGCTGGGTGACTCACTGATTCACAAGACCCCAGGCTATCCTGCTTGCAAAGGGTGATTCTCACATGCAGTAACATGCCTCCTTTAGGCAGCAGTAAAACAGCTGGAGAAAAAGCCAGATGGGGAGAGAGAGAGAGAGAGAGAGGGGGGGGGAGAGGTGTAGAGAGAGGTGTAGAGAGAGGTGTAGAGAGAGGTGTAGAGAGAGGTAGAGACAGAGGTAGAGAGAGAGGTAGAGAGAGAGGTAGAGAGGTAGAGAGAGAGGTAGAGAGGTAGAGAGGTAGAGAGAGAGAGGTAGAGAGGTAGAGAGAGAGAGGTAGAGAGAGAGAGGTAGAGAGAGAGAGAGAGAGAGAGAGAGAGAGAGAGAGAGAGAGAGAGGTAGAGAGGTAGAGAGAGAAAGGTAGAGAGAGAGGTAGAGAGAGAGAGGTAGAGAGAGAGGTAGAGAGAGAGGTAGAGAGAGAGGTAGAGAGATAGAGAGAGAGAGGTAGAGAGAGAGGTAGAGAAAGAGGTAGAGAGAGAGGTAGAGAGAGAGGTAGAGAGAGGTAGAGAGAGAGGTAGAGAGAGAGGTAGAGAGAGAGGTAGAGAGAGAGGTAGAGAGAGAGAGGTAGAGAGAGAGAGGTAGCGAGAGAGAGGTAGAGAGAGAGAGGTAGAGAGAGAGGTAGAGAGAGATAGAGAGAGAGAGGTAGAGAGAGAGAGGTAGAGAGAGAGAGGTAGAGAGAGAGGTAGAGAGAGAGAGGTAGAGAGAGAGAGGTAGAGAGAGAGAGAGGTAGAGGGAGAGAGGGAGAGAGAGAGAGAGAGAGAGAGAGAGAGAGAGTAATGAGTTGCGAGAGAGAGAGAGAGAGAGAGAGAGAGAGAGAGAGAGAGAGAGAGAGAGAGAGAGAGAGAGAGAGAGTAATGAGTTGCAAGCGAGAGGGAGAGAGAGAGTAATGAGTTGCAAGCGAGAGGGAGAGAGAGAGAGTAATGAGGTGCAAGCGAGAGGCTTAGAGAGTGAGAGGGTCACATAAATGAATGAGAGAAGTGGGGGACTGGGGTGGTCTGAATGAGCCGAGTGAGACAGAAGCAGTGGTGAGGAATGTCAGGACAGGGGTAAAGGGTGGGGAGAGTCGAGTGGGAACAAATGGGAAAAAGGCCGGTGTGGGCAAGATGGGCCGAAGGGCCTGTTTCCCCGCTGTACCACTCCACGACTCTATGAATCTATGACAAAGATGTGGCAGATTAAAGAGAAATGCAGAGCTTGTGACAAAAGGTCTTTAGAAAGTAAAACCGTCACTATTTCCAGCGACTTTCATCATCAGTGGGAATTTCTCCCCTGACTACTTCTTCCTCAAGTTAGATTGGTTTTCCTGATTTCACAACAGCAACACATTAATGAATGAATGAATGAATTAATTAATACTCTATTGACATATGGAAACATAGAAAATAGGTGCAGTAGGCCATTTATAGCGGAGATAAGGAAAAAAGTTTTCACTCAGAGAGTTGTAAATCTGTGAAATTCTCTGCCCCAGAAGGCAGTGGAGGCCAATTCTCTGAATGCATTCAAGAGAGAGTTAGATAGAGCTCTTAATGATAGCGGAGTCAGGGGGTATGGGGATAGGGCAGGAACGGGGTACTGATTATGAATGGTCAGCCATCATCACATTGAATGGCGATGCTGGCTCGAAGGGCCGAATGGCCTATTCCTGCACCTATTGTCTACTGTCTATTGTATGTAGGTTAATTGGCTTAGTGGAAACGTAAATTGTCCCCCAGTGTGTGTATGATGGTGTTAATGTGCGGGGATCGCTGGTCGGTGCGGACTCGGTGGGCCGAAGGGCCTGTTTCCGCACTGTATCTCCAAACTAAACCAAACAGTTTGATTGTAAAGTGCCAAATGGCAGTCTTGATTTTGTTACTACTCTGTATTTGTGTATAATTGAAATAAAGCATTTTGGATGATATTTTTTTTAAACACAGGGCAAGGGTTAGATGAGGAATGAAGTTCCCTCTGCACTGACCTGTCACACACTCCCTGGTAGACACGGAGAGAAGCCCCCTCTACCCAGTCCCATCACCCCCTCAGCAAACAGCAAACAGCTTTGCAAGGCAAGGCAGCTGACCTAAGATAGACACCAAATGCTGGAGTAACTCAGCAGGACAGGCAGCATCTCGGTCTGGACAGAAGGAATGGGTGACAGTTGCGGGTCGAGACCCTTCATCAGAGTCTTCTCCTTCTCTCCAGAGATGCTGCCTGGCCCGCTGAGTTACTCCAGCATTTTGTGCCTATTCTCCGATTTAAAGCAGCACCTGCAGTTGTTTCCTGCCCATGATGACTGACCTAGTTTGCGTCTCGGTTTCCTGTTCATTTTGGGACTAAGGTAAACCACAATCGAGACAGGGAGGAAGATACCAGAGGTTTTGCTTTTCCTGCTGAAACCGTTACATCTCAGAGCTGTGCTGAAGGTTGGGGACAATAGACAATAGACAATAGGTGCAGGAGTAGGCCATTCGGCCCTTCGAGCCAGCACCGCCATTCAATGTGGTCATGGCTGATCATTCTCAATCAGTACCCCGTTCCCACCTTCTCCCCGTACCCCCTGACTCCGCTATCCTTAAGAGCTCCATCTAGCTCTCTCTTGAATGCATTCAGAGAACTGGCCTCCACTGCCTTCTGAGGGGGGTCGGGGAAGGGGGTCAATGAGAGAGGGAGTCACTGAGATGGGAGGGGGGGGCAGTTTCGGAAGGGGGTCTGTGAGAGGGAGAGTAGGGTTGGGGGAAGCTCGGAGAGTGGGAAAGAGGTTCACAGGGTCACAGGAAGCACGTACAAACTCCGAACAGACAGCACCGGTGGTCAGGATCGAACCCGGGAACAGCTCTGCCCAGGACAGGAAGGCTCTGCAGAGAATAGTGCGTTCGGCTGAACGCACTATGGGAACTACACTCGCTCCCCTGCAGGACCTATACATCAGGAGGTGCAGATCCACAGCCAGCAACATTATGGGGGACCCCTACCACCCCAGCAACGGACTGTTCCAGCTGCTACGGTCAGGCAAACGCCTCCGCTGTCACGCTGTGAAAACAGAGAGGATGAGAAGGAGTTTCTTCCCACAGGCCATCAGGACTGTTAACTCTCATATCACCAGGGACTAATTTAATTTACTGTATTAATTTTTTTTTTGTGTTAAATTTTTTTTTTCTATTGTGTTTTGTAGTTTTAGCACAATCCGCAGGCGTTGCCACTTCCATTTCACTGCACATCTTGTATATATGTGTGACAAATAAACTTGACTTGACTCTCCGTGACCCGCGTGGGTTTTCTCCGGGTGCTCCTGTTTCCTCCCACATTCCAAAGATGACAGGTTTGCAGGTTAATTAGCCTCGGTAAAATTGTAAATTGTCCCGAGTGCGTGTGTAGGGTCGTGTTAATGTGCAGGGATCGCTGGTCGGTGCGGACCAGGTGGGACAAAGAGCCTGCTTCCGCGCTGTATCTCGAAACTAAACTAAACCTGTTACTCCTTGACTGACTGCCCGAATTAATTCCCGGAATGGTGGGACTGTCGTCTGTTAAAAGACTGGAGCGACTGGGCTTGTGTACGCTGCAATTTAGAAGGATGAGAGGGGATCTTATTGAAACATGTAAGATTATTAAGGGATTGGACACGCTAGAGGCAGGAAACATGTTGCCGATGTTGGGGGAGTCCAGAACAAGGGGCCACAGTTTAAGAATAAGGGGTCGGACATTTAGAACGGAGATGAGGAAGAACATTTTCAGTCAGAGAGTTGTAAATCTGTGGAATTCTCTGCCTCAGAAGGCAGTGGAGGCCAATTCTCGGAATGCATTCAAGAGAGAGCTAGATAGAGCTCTTAATGATAGCGGAGTCAGGGGGTATGGGGAGAAGGCAGGAACAGGGTACTGATTGAGAACTTGCCCCAGTCGGCAGCTATGATGCCAAAGAGGAAATGATCAAGAGCTTCACGTTCCTGTGTAAAGGTCACCAAGAAAATGTCTCGGGTCAACCACAATGAAGCTATGGCAAAAAAAGTACCACCGTGTCCATACTTCCTCAGGAGAGAAAGGAAGTCCGGAATGTCCCCAACAACTCTAACCAACATCTACGGACGTGGGAACAGCTCTGCCCAAGAAACTGCCCATAGTTTCGAAGTGAGTATAGAAGTTGGGAGGTCATGTTGCAGTTGTATAAGACGTTGGTGAAACCGCATTTAGAATATTGTGTTCAGTTCTGGGCATCATGTTGCAGGAAAGATGTTGTCAAGCTCGAAAGGGTTCAGAAAAGATTTACGAGGATGTTGAAATGGACTAGAGGGTGCGAGCTGTAGGGAGAGGTTGAGTAGGCTGGGTCTCTATTCCATGGAGCGCAGGAGGTTGAGGGGTGATCTTATAGAGGTGTACAAAATCATGAGAGGGGGTAGATGCACAGAGTCTCTTCCCCAGAGTGGGGGAATCGAGGACCCAGAGGACATAGGTCAAGGTGAAGGGGAAAAGATTTAATAGGAATCGCGCAGAGGGTGGTGGGTGAGTTTTTCACGCAGAGGGTGGTGGGTGTTTGGAACAAGCTGCCAGAGGAGGTAGTTGAGGCAGGGACTATCCCATCGTTTAAGAAACAGTTGGACAGGTACATGGATAGGACAGGTTTGGGGACCAGGCAGGCTAGTGGGACTCGGGTAGCTGGGACATTGTTGGCCAGTGTTGGCCAATCTTCTAAATTCCAGCGAGTACAAGCCGAGTCTATCCAGTCTTTCTTCATATGAAAGTCCTGCCATCCCAGGAATCAATCTGGTGAACCTTCTCTGTACTCCCTCTATGGCAAGAATGTCTTTCCTCAGATTAGGAGACCAAAACTGTACGCAATACTCCAGGTGTGGTCTCACCAATGCCCTGTACAACCAGACTTATTTCCCACGGTTATCAAAGAGATAAGGAAGTGTGAGGTGTGAAAGTCGGGCAAAGGGAATGGAGATCAAGGAAAATGTCGAATAGATCCATTGTTAACTCAGAGAAGGCAACAACGAAGCAAACAGAGATTAAAATGTAATCGGAGGCAGTAAGACTGGTCGGAGAACTGGGAAGGGGGAGGGATGGAGAGAGAGGGAAAGCAAGGGTTACTTGAGGTTAGACAATAGGTGCAGGAGTAGGCCATTCGGTACCCCGTTCCTGCCTTCTCCCCATACCCCCTGACTCCGCTATCCTTAAGAGCTCTATCTAGCTCTCTCTTGAGGCAGTGAATTCCACAGATTTACAACTCTCTGACTGAAAAAGTTTTTCCTCATCTCCATTCTAAATGGCCTACCCCTTATTCTTAAACTGTGGCCCCTGGTTCTGGACTCCCCCAACATTGGGAACATGTTTCCTGCCTCTAACGTGTCCAACCCGTTAATAATCTTATATGTTTCGATAAGATCCCCTCTCATCCTTCTAAATTGCAGTGTATACAAGCCTAGTCGCTCCAGTCTTTCAACATAAGCCTAGTCGCTCCAGTCTTTCAACATAGGTTAGAGAAGTCAATCTTCATACTGCTGGGGTGCAAGCTGCCCAAGCGAAATATGAGGTGCTGTTAGCGACCGGGAGATCAGGTAGGTTTAGGCGGAATGGGCGGAGGTGTTCAGCGAAACGATCGCCGAGCCTACGCTTGGTCTCGCCGATGTACAGGAGTCCACACCTGGAACAGCGGGTACAGTAGATGAGGTTGGAGGAGGTGCAGGTGAACCTCTGCCTCACCTGAAAAGCTCATTCATCAAACAGAGAGCAGTGCAGCCCACAAAGGCTGTGCGAAACATGATGCCAAGTTAAATTAATCTTCTCTGCCTGAACATGATCCATTCATTCCCTGGTTATCTATGTGACTTCTAAAATCCTCTTAAATGTCATTATTCTACCTGCCCCCACCATCACCCTTGGCAGCAGACTATCTTTAATCAGACTTTAATCAGGATCGGCACGGTGGCGCAGCGGTAGAGTTGCTGCCTTACAGCGAATGCAGCGCCGGAGACTCAGGTTCGATCCTGACTACGGGCGCCGTCTGTACGGAGTTTGTAGGTTCTCCCCGTGACCTGCGTGGGTTTTCTCCGAGATCTTCGGTTTCCTCCCACACTCCAAAGATGTACAGGTATGTAGGTTAATTGACTGGGTAAAATGTAAAAATTGAGACTTCCCAGTCTCTATGTAATCGTAAATTTTCAAAAAAGGTTAAAAGAGAATTTATATATTTTTTAAAAGATTTAGAAAAAAGAAAATTAACCCCCTAAACTAAAATAAGCAAACACAAATAAAACCAAAAAACAAAACAGAATCTGGGCTGCAAAAATTTCAACAGTTTAGGCCCCTGTTCATTGTCAAATCCATTCCACCCTATAAAGGTAAAAAATTATTATAACAACTAAAGAGGGAACAACTTATATCGTGTGAAAATATTGAATAAAGCTTCCCCAAGTCAATAGACAATAGGTGCAGGAGGAGGCCATTCGGCCCTTCGAGCCAGCACCGCCATTCAATGTGATCATGGCTGATCATTCTCAATCAGTACCCCGTTTCTGCCTTCTCCCCATACCCCCTGACTCCACTATCCTTAAGAGCTCTAGCTAGCTCTCTCTTGAATGCATTCAGAGAATTGGCCTCCATTGCCTTCTGAGGCAGAGAATTCCACAGATTCACAACTCTCTGACTGAAACGGTTTTTCCTCATCTCTGTTCTAGATGGCCTACCCCTTATTCTTAAACTGTGGCCCCTTGTTCTGGACTCCCCCAACATTGGGAACATGTTTCCTGCCTCTAATGTGTCCAATCCCCTAATTATCTTATATGTTTCAATAAGATCCCCCCTCATCCTTCTAAATTCCAGTGTATACAAGCCTAATTGCTCCAGCCTTTCAACATACGACAGTCCCGCCATTCCGGGAATTAACCTAGTGAACCTACGCTGCACGCCCTCAATAGCAAGAATATCATTCCTCAAATTTGGAGACCAAAACTGCACACAGTACTCCAGGTGCGGTCTCATCATGGCTGATCGTTCTCAATCAGTACCCCGTTCCTGCCTTCTCCCCATACCCCCTGACTCCCGTTCTAGATGGCCTACCCCTTATTCTTAAACTGTGGCCCCTTGTTCTGGACTCCCCCAACATTGGGAACATGTTTCCTGCCTCTAACGTGTCCAATCCCCTAATTATCTTATACGTTTCAATAAGATCCCCCCTCATCCTTCTAAATTCCAGTGTATACAAGCCTAATTGCTCCAGCCTTTCAACATACGACAGTCCCGCCATTCCGGGAATTAACCTAGTGAACCTACGCTGCACGCCCTCAATAGCAAGAATATCCTTCCTCAAATTTGGAGACCAAAACTGCACACAGTACTCCAGGTGCGGTCTCATCATGGCTGATCGTTCTCAATCAGTACCCCGTTCCTGCCTTCTCCCCATACCCCCTGACTCCCGTTCTAGATGGCCTACCCCTTATTCTTAAACTGTGGCCCCTTGTTCTGGACTCCCCCAACATTGGGAACATGTTTCCTGCCTCTAACGTGTCCAACCCCTTAATAATCTTATACGTTTCGATAAGATCCCCTCTCATCCTTCTAAATTCCAGTGTATACAAGCCTAGTCGCTCCAGCCTTTCAACATATGACAGTCCCGCCATTCCGGGAATTAACCTAGTAAACCTACGCTGCAAGTCCTATCAAATTTAACCGAGGGTTCAACAATATCACTCCTAATTCTTTTCTAAATTTAAACATGATATCGTTTCAGAATACCATTGGAGTGTAGTAGGACGATTAGAGTCTTTCCATTTAAATAAAATAGATCTTCTGGCAATTAATGTGGTAAAAGCAATCAACCGACGGGCTGAAAGGGACAGATGAATAGAATCTAACGTTGGTAGCCCAGCCCCAGTATCTGATGATATCTTTCAGGGAATTTGACCTGCCCACAGTTTCTCGTTTTAACAGTTGGAACACTTGACCACACCACGCTTAGTGACACAGCATCAACCTCACGAGCGCATATCATCCGTGTTGCTGAAATACTGCTGTGACTTATCACGGGATGATTGCCAAAACACGATCACTCCACACAGTGATTCAATCCCAAACCTTACAGAAGCCAATTAACCAACAAACCTGTACGTCTTTGGGTTTCTTGATTAGATTTAGATTTAGAGATACAGCGCGGAAACAGGCCCTTCGGCCCACCGGGTCCGCGCCGCCCAGCGATCCCCGCACATTAACACTATCCTACACACACTAGGGACAATTTTTTACATTTGCCCAGCCAATTAACCAACATACCTATACGTCTTTGGAGTGTGGGAGGAAACCGAAGATCTCGGAGAAAACCCACGCAGGTCACGGGGAGAACGTACAAACTCCGTACAGACAGCACCCGTAGTCAGGATCGAACCTGAGTCTCCGGCGCTGCATTCGCTGTAAGGCAGCAACTCTACCGCTGCGCCACCGTGCCGTCACTAGTACGGGTGTCAGGTGTCTTGAGGAGAAGGCAGGAGAATGGGGTTAGGAGGGAAAGATAGATCAGCCACGATTGAATGGCGGAGTAGTCTCGATGGGCCGAATATCCTAATTCTGCTCCTAAATCAGTCTGAAGAAGGGTCTCGACCCGAAACGTCACCCATTCCTTCTCTCCAGAGATGCTGCCTGACCCGCTGAGTTACTCCACCATTTTGTGAATAAATACCTTTGATTTGTACCAGCATCTGCAGTTATTTTCTTACACTCATTCTGCTCCTATCACTTATGATCTTATGGGTGTGTGGGAGGAAACCGGAGCACCTGGAGAAGACGCACGTGGTCGCGGGGAGAACGTACAAACTCTGTGCAGGCAGCACCTGTCGTTAGGATCGAACCCGGGTCTCTGGCGCTGTGAGGCAGCAACTCTATCGCTGCGCCAGGTATAAACAGATAGACATGCACACGCGCACACACACACACACACACACACACACACACACACACACACACACACACAAACACATGTGCACACACACAAGGCAAGGCAAGGCAAGGCAAGTTTATTTATACAACACATTTCATACAGCAATGGTAATTCAAAGTGCTTTACACAGAGCATAAAAATACAGAACAAGGAGCAAAGGTGGGTAAATACAAATAATAAGAGTAATAAGATAAATAAATAATAGATATAAGTAAGATTAATAGAGTAATGGGGGATCATGATAGAAGCCTCCTTCACACACACACACACACACACACACACACACACACACACACACACACACACACACACACCCAAACACACACACATGTGCACACACAAGGCAAGGCAAGGCAAGTTTATTTATACAACACATTTCATACAGCAATGGCAATTCAAAGTGCTTTACACAGAGCATAAAAATACAGAACAAGGAGCAAAGGTGGGAAAATACAAATAATAAGAGTGATAAGATAAATAAATAATAGATATAAGTAAGATTAATAGATTAATGGGGGATCGTGATAGAAGCCTCTTTCATCCACACACACACACACACACACACGCACGCGCACGCGCACACACACACGCACACACACACACACGCACACACACACACATGCACACACACACACACACGCGCACACACACACACACACACACACACACACACACACACACACACACACACACACACACACACACACACACACACACACACACACACACACACACACACACACACACACACACACACACACATAGAGGCACACCCACAGATAATGTAAAGTGAAGCAGCCATTAATTCAGATGCTGAGGACTGGTGTCCACAAGTCCCTGTAAATCGTGGCAGGTAGTATTTGCACTGCAGCGCATCCTGTTGCACCTACACTCATGCCTCATGCCTCAGTTCTGCGTGGTGGAACCAATTTGACCTTGTTTCGTGCTTAGACGATTATTATCTCAAAGGTGTCAGATTACGTAAAGGGGAAGTGCGACGAGACCTGGGTGACCTTGTGCATCAGTCACTGAAAGTAAGTGTGCAGGTACAGCAGGCAGTGAAGAAAGCCAATGGCATGTTGGCCTTCATAATGAGAGGATTTGAGTATAAGAGCAATGGGGTCCTTCTGCAGTTGTATAGGGTCCCGGTGAGACCGCATCTGGGGCTTTGTGTGGAGTGTTGGTCTCCTAATTTGAGGAAGGACGTCCTTCCTATTGAGGCAGTGCAGCGTAGGTTCACAAGGTTAATCCCTGGGATGGTGAGACTGTCATATGAGGAAAAAATGGAAAGACTGGGCTTGCATTCACTGGGGTTTAGAAGGATGAGAGGGGATCTGATAGAGTCGTATAAAATTATAAAAGGACTGGATGCAGGAAAAATGTTCCCAATATTTGGGGGAGTCCAGAACCAGGGGCCACAGTCTAGGAATAAAGAGGAGGCCATTTAAAACTGAGGTGAGAAGAAAGTTTTTCACCCAGAGAGTTGTGAATTTGTGGAATTCTCTGCCGCAGAAGAGAATTCACTGGATGAATTTAAAAGAGAGTTGGATAGAGCTCTAGGGGCTAGTGGAATCTAGGGATATGGGGAGAAGGCAGGCACAGGTTACTGATTGTGGATGATCAGCCATGATCACAATGAATGGCGGTGCTGGCTCAAAGGGCCAAATGGCCTCCTCCTGCACTTATTTTCCATTTTGTTATGTTTCTAAAACTCTCAATGGCACTGCTGAAACGTGGGTGAAACTAAACCAGAGCAAAAAAGAGACTACAGACTTTGGTTATTGAGTAGAACTACAACACGTGGAGAAATAAAGCTGTTTTTATGTCTGGAGAAGGCAGGAGATTGGGGTTGGGAGGGAGAAATAGATCAGCCATGATTGAATGGTGGAGTAAACCTGATGGGCTGAATGGCCTAATTCTGCTCCCTATTGCTTACGACCTTCAGAGGCAGTGTCAGGGGTGACAGACAGGGGTAATGAATCCGACCAGGTAGACTGTGCCTCTCCGCTCCATTGCCTTCCCTGTCCTTTGTTGCTCGTGCCACTCCCTCATGTTAACCTGGTGGAATTTCAAGCTGCCTGCCTCTGTGCCAACCAGTGGAATTACCAGCCATCAAAGAACTGGGTGAAACATTAACTCGAACAACTGTTAACCGCGACTCTGGACACAAAGCAAAGGCCAATTCCTCACGGGCTATCTCCGTCTCCTTGGCAACCGCGAGGAGGAATGGAAATATTGAGTAGTGTAAGAAAATAACTGCAGATGCCGGTACAAATCGAAGGTATTTATTTCACAAAATGCTGGAGTAACTCAGCAGGTCAGGCAGCATCTCAGGAGAGAAGGAATGGGCGACGTTTCGGGTCGAGACCCTTCTTCAGACTGATGTCAGGGGGGCGGGACAAAGGAAGGATATAGGTGGAGACAGGAAGACAGAGGGAGAACTGGGAAGGGGGAGGGGAAGAGAGGGACAGAGGAACTACCTATAGTTGGAGAAGTCAATGTTCATACCGCTGGGCTGCAAGCTGCCCAAGCGAAATATGAGGTGCTGTTCCTCCAATTTGCGGTGGGCCTCACTATGGCACTGGAGGAGGCCCATGACAGAAAGGTCAGACTGGGAGTGGGAGGGGGAGTTGAAGTGCTGAGCCACCGGTAGATCAGGTTGGTTGAGGAGGACTGAGCGAAGGTGTTGAGCGAAACGATCGCCGAGCCTGCGTTTGGTTTCGCCGATGTAAATAAGTTGACATCTAGAGCAGAGGATACATTAGATGAGGTTGGAGGAGGTGCAGGTGAACTTCTGTCTCACCTGGAAAGACTGTTTGGGCCCTCAGATGGAGTTGAGGGGGGAGGTGAAGGGACAGGTGTTGCATCTCCTGCGGTTGCAGGGGAAAGTGGACAGGTGTGAAGGTTGACCACCTTTTCCAAAGCCAATTATTTCTGCGTGTTCCTCCGGGGCTTAGCTTAGTTCAGTTTCGAGACACCATGCGCGGAAACAGGCTCTTCGGCCCACCGAGCCCGCGCCGACCAGCGATCCCCGCACATTAACACGATCCAACACATACCAGCACGTTGGCACAGCGGTAGAGTTTCAGCACCGGAGACCCGGGTTCGATCCCGACTACGGGCGCTGTCTGTACGGAGTTTGTACCTTCTCCCCGTGACCTGCGTGGGTTTCCTCCGAGATCTTCGGATTCCTCCCACACTCCAAAGACGTACAGGTTTGTAGGTTCATTGACTTGGTAAATGTAAAAATTGTCCCTAGTGGGTGTAGGATAGTGTTAGTGTGCGGAGATCGCTAGTCCACACCCCTCCATTCCATGCGTATCCAAAAGTCTCTTAAACACCACTAGTGCATCTGCCTCCACCACCACCCCCGGCAGCACATTCCAGGCACCCACCACCTTCTGTGCCGTCTGAAGAAGGGTCTCGACCCGAAACGTCACCCATTCCTTCTCTCCCGAGATGCTGCCTGACCCGCTGAGTTACTCCTTTATTAAGGGGTTGGACACGTTAGTGGCAGGAAACATGTTCCCAATGTTGGGGGAGTCCAGAACAAGGGGCCACAGTTTAAGAAAAAGGGGTAGGCCCATTTAGAACGGAGATGAGGAGAAACTTTTTCACTCAGAGAGTTGTAAATCTGTGGAATTCTGTGCCTCAGAAGGCAGTGGAGGCCAATTCTCTGAATGCTTTCAAGAGAGAGCTAGATAGAGCTCTTAAGGATAGCGGAGTCAGGGGGTATGGGGAGAGGGCAGGAACGGGGTACTGATTGGGAATGATCAGCCATGATCACATTGAATGGCGGTGCTGGCTCGAAGGACCGAATGGCTTCCTCCTGCACCTATTGTCTATTGTCTATTGTCTCCACCATTTTGTGAAATAAATACCTTCTCTGCCGCGATAGACACAAAATGCTGGAGTAACTCAGCGGGTCAGGCAGCATCTCGGGAGAGAAGGCATGGTTGACGTTTCGGGTCGAGACCCTTCCAGTTTGAAGAAGGGTCTCGTCCCGAAACGTCACCCATTCCTTCTCCCGAGATGCTGCCTGACCTGCTGAGTTACCCTGGCATTTTCTGTCTACCGTTGTCTCTGCAAAGGTCGTTAAATTAATTAAAAATCGTTAAAAACATTAGCGACTCAGTGCTGGTTTCCGACGGGCACAGTGAAGGACGCCCCACACATCTCTGTCCTCCACAAAGCTGGCCAGCCCCTCTTTTGTCTCTACACACGCGTCTTCGATCAACGCCTTTAGCGTGGTCTTGTTTGGCTGTCCCTGGTTCCGTCTTCCATGGGTTCCACACCACAACCTTGTTTTAGCTGGTATTTCTAGATGTCGGTGGCAATGACCAGCGAGGCTTATCCTACTCCACCTGATCTTCTCGGTCAGAGGTGGAATCTCCCCGTGGAGCTGGGGGTTGGTGGGGCGGTCTCTCCAACTGACATTTTGAACTTTTCTGAGCATTCGGGTGTAGACACCACCGTGAGACTTGGACAGTGCTCGAGTGAGAATCCATGTCTCATAGCCGTACAATAATATTCTCCCTACAGTCGCATGGAAGATTCTCAGTTTGAGACCCTTAGACATCCGAGACGTCCAGATTTTCCCCATGATTCCCCTAGTGAGACCACACCTGGAGTACTATGTGCAGTTTTGGTCTCCAAATTTGAGGAAGGATATTCTTGCTATTGAGGGCGTAGGTTCACTGGGTTAATTCCCGGAAAGGCGGGACTGTCGTATGTTGAAAGACTGGAGCGGCTAGGCTTGTATACACTGGAATTTAGAAGGATGAGAGGGAATCTTATTGAAACATATAAGATTATTAAGGGATCACACACGTTAGAGGCAGGAAACATGTTCCCAATGTTGGGGGAGTCCAGATGTTTCAATGTGGTTTCCCCCCCCCCCCCCCATCCTTTAAACTCCAGCGAATACAAGCCCAGATCCATAAAACATATGATTATTAAGGGGTTGGACACGCTAGAGGCAGGAAACATGTTCCCAATGTTGGGGGAGTCCAGAACCAGGGGCCACAGTTTAAGAATAAGGGGTAGGCCATCTAGAACGGAGATGAGGAAAAACCTTTTCAGTCAGAGAGTTGTGAATCTGTGGAATTCTCTGCCTCAGAAGGCAGTGGAGGCCAATTCTCTGGATGCATTCAAGAGAGAGCTAGATAGAGCTCCTAAAGATAGCGGAGTCAGGGGGTATGGGGAGAGGGCAGGAACGGGGTACTGATTGAGAATGATCAGCCATGATCACATTGAATGGCGGTGCTGGCTCGAAGGGCCGAATGGCCTCCTCCTGCACCTATTGTCTATTGTCTATTGTTATTGAGGGCTTTCCATGCGAGTCTGAAAACCGTGACCACCAAGTTCAAGAACATCTTCTTCTGAACGCCTATCGAGCTCTGGAACTCTGTAAAACACTGCCTAAAAAATGAACTGTGCAAGAAGGAACTGCAGATGCTGGTTTAAACCGAAGACAGACACAATAAGCTGGAGTGACAACACTCTTGATTCTTGCTTCTTGAACCCAGCCCGGTGGAATTTCCCATGAGTTGCTTGTCTCGAGGTTTTCCCATTTCCTCTCTCCCAGTTATCTTTCATTCTCAATGTGATTAGTCAATTTCTTGTTGTTATGACCAAATTAAGTCACCCACAGCATGAGATAACCTTCAATAACATCACTGTAAACACGGTATCATGGAAACAACACAGGAAGAGGCCATTCAGCCTGTCGAGACTGTGCTGAACATGATGCCAAGCTAAATTTATCTCCTCTGATCCTCTGCATGTGATCCATACCCTTCCATTCCTTGTATGCCTACATATCTTCACCATCACCCCTGACACCCACTACTCCCACCCGCAACACCCTCTTCTCCCCTCTCCCATCAGGCAAGAGGCACATTCTCCCCGTGACCTGCGTGGGTGTGCTCCGAGATCTTCGGCTTCATCCCACACTCCAAAGTTGTACAGGTCTGTAGGTTAATTGGCTCGGTGAAATGTAACAATTGTCCCGAGTGGGTGCGGTGAAATGTAACAATTGTCCCGAGTGGGTGCGGGGTGGTGTTAATAAACGGGGATCGCTGGTCGGCACGGACCCGGTGGGCCGAAGGGCCTGTTTCCGCGCTGTATCTCCAAACTAAACAAAACAAATGTGCAGGTTTATAGGTTAACTGGCTTTGGTAAAATTGTAAATTGTCCTGAGTGTTAGTGGACGGTGTGATCGCTGGTCATAGAAACAGAAAATAGGTGCAGGAGGAGGCCATTCGGCCCTTCGAGCCAGCACCGCCATTCATTGTGATCTTGGCTGATCATCCACAATCAGTAACCCATGCCTGCCTTCTCCCCATACCCCTTGATTCCACTAGCCCCTAGAGCTCTATCTAACTCTCTCTTAAATCCTTTCAGTGATTTGGCCTCCACTGCCCTCTGTGGCAGAGAATTCTACAAATTCATAACAAATTCTCTGGGTGAAAAAGTTCCTTCTCACCTCAGTTTTAAATGGCCTCCCCTTTTATATTCTAAGTCTGTGGTCAGCATGGACTCTGTGGGCCGAAGGGTCAGCTTCGGCGCTATTTTTCTAAAAGCCAAGTCAAGTCAAGTCTGTTTTGGTCTCCCAATCTGAGGAAAGACATTCTTGCCATAGAGGGAGTACAGAGAAGGTTCACCAGATTGATTCCTGGGATGGCAGGACTTTCATATGAAGAAAGACTGGATAGACTCGCCTTGTACTCGCTGGAATTTAGAAGATTGAGGGGGGATCTTATAGAAACTTACAAAATTCTTAAAGGGTTGGACAGGCTAGATGCAGGAAGATTGTTCCCGATGTTGGGGAAGTCCAGAACAAGGGGTCACAGTTTAAGGATAAGGGGGAAGTCTTTTAGGACCGAGATGAGAAAGTTTTTTTTCACACAGAGAGTGGTGAATCTGTGGAATTCTCTGCCACAGAAGGTAGTTGAGGCCAGTTCATTGGCTATATTTAAGAGGGAGTTAGATGTGGCCCTTGTGGCTAAAGGGATCAGGGGGTATGGAGAGAAGGCAGGTACAGGATACTGAGTTGGATGATCAGCCATGATCATATTGAATGGCGGTGCAGGCTCGAGGGGCCGAATGGCCTACTCCTGCACCTATTTTCTATGTTTCTATGTTAAGTCAAGTTCATTTGTCACACACATATACAAGATGTGCAGGGAAACCTTTCTGTCATACTTTGAGAATCTAAAAGAACTACCCACTGACTGGGGGCACTTGATTGTAGTTGGGGGTCTTGCCTTTAATTATGTTTTCCTTTTATTTATTTACTTATTTTTGTTTACACAAATGCCGATTAACTCACAGGATGGCGGATGCATAATGAATGAGTGTACCCTGAACCATCTGACATGTTGTAGATATGTATGGGCCTGCGCCTTGGAAGAATGTAGAGGTTTTGCCGTCAAATTGTGCATTTGTATTTGTGATATGATGCATTGTGAACACATTAGCTGCAAAGGGGTGTCCAGGGAGGGTGGGTGAGGGTTATTTTTGTTGTTATATATAAAAAACAAAATGGAGGGGAATGTAATGCGTTACGTCAATGGTATTGTATCTTTCCTTCAATAAAAATAAATATTTTTAAAAAAAGATGTGCAGTGGAATGAAAGTGGCAACGCCTGCGGATTGTGCTAAACTACAGAACACAATAGGAAAAAAAAAAATTTAACACAAAAAATAAATTAATACAGTAAATTAAATTAGTCCCTGGTGATATGAGAGTTAACAGTCCTGATGCCCTGTGGGAATAAACTCTGACTCATCCTCTCTGTTTTCACAGCGTGACAGCGGAGGCGTTTGCCTGACCATAGCAGCTGGAACAGTCCGTTGCTGGGGTGGTAGGGGATCCCCCATAATGTTGCTGGCTCTGGATCTGCACCTCCTGATGTATAGGTCCTGCAGGGGGGCGAGTGTAGTTCCCATGGTGCGTTCAGCCGAACGCACTACTCTCCGCAGAGCCTTCCTGTCCTGGGCAGAGCTGTTCCCAAACCAGATTGTGATGTTGCCGGACAAGATGCTTTCTACAGCCCCAGAGTAGAAACACTGAAGGATCCTCAGAGAGACTCTGAATTTCCTCAGCTGTCTGAGGTGATAAAGGCGCTGCCTTGCCTTACTCACCAGTGCGGCAATGTGTGTCGTCCATGTCAGATCCTCTGTGATGTGGACTCCCAGGTATTTAAAGCTGCTCACCCTATCCACAGTAATCCCGGTAATAAAGTCTAAAGAAACTGGTGTTGATGTGTAGTCAAGTCAAAGTCAAATTTATTTGTCACATACACATACACGATGTGCAGTGAAATGAAAGTGGCAATGCCTGCAGGTTGTGCACAAAAAGAATTACAGTTACAGCATACAAATAAAGTTAATAAGTTACTATTAGTGTCGACAAAAATTTAGTCTCTGGGGTTATAAAAGTTGACAGTCCTGATGGCCTGTGGGAAGAAGCTCCGTCTCATCCTCTCAGTTTTCACAGCGTGACAGCGGAGGCGTTTGCCTGATCGTAGCATCTGGAACAGTCCGTTACTGGGGTGGTAGGGGTCCCTCATAATCTTGCTTGCTCTGGATCTGCACCTCCTGATGTATAGGTCCTGCAGGGGGACGAGTGTAGTTCCCATGGTGCGTTCTGCCGAACGCACTACTCTCTGCAGGGCCATCCTGTCCTGGGCAGAGCTGTTCCCAAACCAGATTGTGATGTTCCCGGACAAGATGCTTTCTACAGCCCCAGAGTAGAAACACTGAAGGATCCTCAGAGAGACTCTGAATTTCCTCAGCTGTCTGAGGTGGTAAAGGCGCTGCCTTGCCTTACCCACCAGTGCGGCAATGTGTGTCGTCCATGTCAGATCCTCTGTGATGTGGACTCCCAGGTATTTAAAGCTGCTCACCCTATCCACAGTAATCCCAGTAATAAAGTCTAAAGAAACTGGTGTTGATGTGTAGTAACGGGTTAGTCAGCTTGATAGTTTTGGTTGACCTTGTTTGGAATCACAGTTAGCCTGGGATGATTCACAACATGACAAAGGATCTGATCAGTGTTTGCACTAGGAGGGGTGCACAGAGTAAGTTCAAGTTAAGTCCAGTTTATTTGCACATACACATACACGATGTGCAGTGAAATGAAAGTGGCAATGCCTGCGGATTGTGCACAAAAAAGAATTACAGTTACAGCATATAAATAAAGTTAATAAAGTTAATATAGAGATGACAAAATTTAGTCCCTGGAGTTATAAAAGTTGACAGTCCTGATGGCCTGTGGGAAGAAACTCCGTCTCATCCTCTCCGTTTTCACAGTGTGACAACGGAGGCGTTTGCCTGATCGTAGCATCTGGAACAGTCCGTTGCTGGGGTGGTAGGGGTCCCTCATATTCTTGCTTGCTCTGGATCTGCACCTCCTGATGTATAGGTCCTGCAGGGGGATGAGTGTAGTTCCCATGGTGCGTTCTGCCGAACGCATTACTCTCTGCAGGGCCTTCCTGTCCTGGGCAGAGCTGTTCCCAAACCAGACTGTGATGTTGCCGGACAGGATGCTCTCTACAGCCCCAGAGTAGAAGCAATGAAGGATCATCAGAGACACTCTGAATTTCCTCAGCTGTCTAAGGTGGTAAAGGCGCTGCTTTGCCTTACCCACCAGTGCTGCAATGTGCGTTGTCCATGTCAGATCCTCTGTGATGTGGACTCCCAAGTATTTAAAACTGCTCACCCTTTCCACCGCAGACACATTTATCTCAGTGGCGTGTACGTCCTTGGATGTTGAGCCCTTCTAAAGTCCACAATCAGCTCCTTAGTTTTAGTGACATTCAAGAGGAGGCTATTGACCTGACACCAGAGCGCCAGATCAGCCACCTCCTCCCGGTAGGCCTTCTCATCGTTGTTGGAGATCCGGCCCACCACCACAGTGTCATCAGCAAACTTGATGATGGAGTTTGAGCTGAACCTGGCCCCACAGTCATGTGTGTACAGGGAGTACAGTAGGGGGCTAAGGACGCAACCCTGGGGGGATCCTATGTTCAGGGTGGGGGAACTAGATGTGTGTTCCCCCATCCTGACCACTTGGGGCCTGGCGGTGAGAAAGTCCAGGACCCAGGCACACAGTGGGGTGCTAAGCCCCAGTTCCAGCAGCTACTAAATATAAGTACATGGAACATAGAACAGTATAGCACTAGAAAAGGCCCCTTGGCTATTAATATCCGTGCCAAACATCACTCCAAGCCAGACTCTTATTCTGCCCGCACATAATCCACACCCCTGCATTCCATGCTTATCAAAAAGTCTCTTAAAGGCCACTATAGTATCTGCCTCCACCACCACCCCTGGCAGCACGCTCCAGACACACACCACCTACTGTGCCACCATTCGACACAAAATGCTGAAGTAACTCAGCGGGTCAGGCAGCATCTCGAGAGAGAGAGAGAAGGAATGGGTGACGTTTCGGCTCGAGACCCTTCTAGTCTGAAGAAGGACCTCGCCCGAAGCGTCACCCATTCTTTCTCTCCCGAGACGCTGCCTGACCCGCCGAGATAATCCAGCATTTTGCGTCTACCTTCGATTTTAACCGGCATCTGCAGCCTTTCTTCCTGCACCTTCAGGGTCGAAACCAGGTCTCTGAAGTTGTGAGGCAGCTGTGCCACTGTGCAGTCCGATTGATCTCTTCAAGAGTTAAGAGGGAGTGTTCGTTAGGGGTGGGAATGGCCTGCATCTCCCTGAGTTTGAACCATTTTACAGGCCTTTATGTTTGGGTAAGCCAAATCGGGTGGTGTCAAATTATAGCTGCAGGTGCTGTTGAAGTTCTCTAAGGGCTGTTCAAGCCTCTCTGTAAATGAGTCTTTGTTGTTTATTAATGGGATGGAACATGGCACCAACTTTGAAAGATTATAAAGCGCCTTTGAATTTTCACGGTGGGTGATAGCAGGGAAGCACATCGTAAGTTGAGGAAATTCAGAGTCTCTCTGAGGACCCTTCAGTGCTTCTACTCTGGGGCTGTAGAAAGCATCTTGTCCGGCAACATCACAGTCTGGTTTGGGAACAGCTCTGCCCAGGACAGGAAGGCCCTGCGGAGAGTAGTGCAAGAAAATAACTGCAGATGCTGGTACAAATCGAAGGTATTTATTCACAAAACGCTGGAGTAACTCAGCAGGTCAGACAGCATCTCGGGAGAGAAGGAATGGGTGACATTTCGGGTTGAGACCCTTCTTTAGACTGATGTCAGGGGGGCAGGACAAAGGAAGGATATAGGTGGAGACAGGAAGATAGAGGGAGATCTGGGAAGGAGGAGGGGAAGAGAGGGACAGAAGAACTATCTAAAGTTGGAGAAGTCGATGTTCATACCACTGGGCTGCAAGCTGCCCAGGCGAAATATGAGGTGCTGTTCCTCCAATTTCCGGTGGGCCTCACTATGGCACTGGAGGAGACCCATGACAGAAAGGTCAGACTGGGAATGGGAGGGGGAGTTGAAGTGCTCGGCCACCGGGAGACTAGTTTGGCCAACGCGGACCGAGCGCAGGTGTTGAGCGAAGTGATCGCTGAGCCTGCGTTTGGTTTCGCCGATGTAAATAATTTGTGAAAACAGAGAGGATGAGACGGAGTTTCTTCCCACAGGCCATCAGGACTGTTAACTCTCATATCACCAGGGACTAGGTTCAGCAGGCAGTGAAGAAAGCCAATGGAATGTTGGCCTTCGTAACAAGAGGAGTTGAGTATAGGAGCAAAGAGGTCCTTCTACAGTTGTACCGGGCCCTGGTGAGACCGCACCTGGAGTACTGTGTGCAGTTTTGGTCTCCAAATTTGAGGAAGGATATTCTTGCTATGGAGGGCGTGCAGCGTAGGTTCACTAGGTTAATTCCCGGAATGGCGGGACTGTCGTATGTTGAAAGGCTGGAGCGATTGGGCTTGTATACACTGGAATTTAGAAGGATGAGGGGGGATCTTATTGAAACATATAAGATAATTAGGGGATTGGACACATTAGAGGCAGATAACATGTTCCCAATGTTGGGGGAGTCCAGAACAAGGGGCCACAGTTTGAGAATAAGGGGTAGGCCATTTAGAACGGAGATGAGGAAGAACTTTTTCAGTCAGAGGGTGGTGAAGGTGTGGAATTCTCTGCCTCAGAAGGCAGTGGAGGCCAGTTCGTTGGATGCTTTCAAGAGAGAGCTGGATAGAGCTCTTAAGGATAACGGAGTGAGGGGGTATGGGGAGAAGGCAGGAACGGGGTACTGATTGAGAGTGATCAGCCATGATCGCATTGAATGGCGGTGCTGGCTCGAAGGGCTGAATGGCCTACTCCTGCACCTATTGTCTATTGTCTATTGTCTATTGACTAATTTAATTTACTGTATTAATCTATTTTTTGTGTTAAAAACAAATAACAAATTCTACTCTGTTTTGTAGTTTTAGCACAATCCGCAGGCGTTGCCAATTTCATTTCACTGCACATCTTGTGTGTGTGACAAATAAACTTGACTTGACTTGTAAGCCGAAATGACCAGTTAGTTTAAGGTAGATTTAGATTTAGATTTAGAGATACAGCACGGAAACAGGCCCTTCGGCCCACCGAGTCCGCGCCGCCCAGTGATCCCCGCACATTAACACTATCCTACACACACTAGGGACAATTTTTACATTTTTACCCAGTCAATTAACCTACAAACCTGCACGTCTTTGGAGTGTGGGGGGAAACCGAAGATCTCGGAGAAAACCCGCGCAGGTCACGGGGAGAACGTACAAACTCCGTACAGACGGCGCCCGTAGTCAGGATGGAACCTGAGTCTCCGGCGCTGCATTCGCTGTAAGGCAGCAACTCTACCGCTGCGCCACCGTACTGCCCACAGGCGTTAGTCAGTGATGCATCATCCTCTGTCGTGCATGACATTGCAAGACTGCTAAATGCAGACATATGTTGTACTTTGTTCAATTGATTCGTTATCTATCGGGGTGATGACGCAACCCATTGGATGTAAACAGATCCGACAAAGCGGCAATTTGCAATGGACAGGGTTGTGGGCAAAAGGGGGAGGGGAAAAAGTAAGCTTGTGGAATGTGTGGGAATTCCCAAAAAGTCATTTCAGGGGGGTGACCTCATTTCCTAATCGAGTGTCAGAGAGATGTTTTTATCGCCAAAGTGAAACTCCTGAGTTTTGAAAAAGTTCTTGTTTCGACTAGTGGAGGCAGAGGATACGGTCTGAAGTCTGAAGAAGGGTCTCGACCCGAAACGTCTCCCATTCCTTCTCTCCCTAGATGCTGCCCGACCAGCTGAGTTACTCCAGCATTTTGTAGGTATCACAAAATGCTGGAGTAACTCAGCGGGTCAGGCAGCATCTCAGGAGAGAAGGAATGGGTGGCGTTTCGGATCGAGACCCTTCTTCAGACTTCAGACAATACAATACATTACGATACAATACAATATATCTTTATTGTCATTGTACGGGGGTACAACGAGATTGGGAATGCGCCTCCCATACGATGCAATAAACTAATTAGCTAATCAGTATTAAATTAAACAACCCAATGAAACAAATTAGAAACAGTTTTGAAACAGTATAAAGTTCAAGTAGATCTGTGCCGGATCACTGTGTGATGTGACCATCCGGCTCAGCAGGACCGGTTCATGGCAGCTATGGCCCTGGGGATGAAGCTGTTCCTGAGTCTGGAGGTGCGGGCGTAGAAGGCCTTGTACCCGATGGTAGAAGTTCGAACAGACTGTTGCAGGGGTGTGAGGAGTCTTTGTGGATGCTGGTGGCTTTTCTGAGGCATCGTGTGTTGTAGATGCCCTCCAAGGCTGGTAGCTGTGTTCCGATGGTCCTCTGAGCTCTGTGGACTACCCGCTGAAGAGTTTTCCTCTCTGCCTCCGTGCAGCTGAGGTACCACACAGGGATGCCATGCGTGAGGATGCTCTCTATGGTGCAGCGGTAGAAGGTCATCAGCAGCTGTTGGGGTAGACCAGACTTCTTCAGTGTTCTCAGGTAGAACAGTCGTTGTTGTGCCTTCTTGACCAGCACAGCAGTGTTATTGGACCATGTGAGGTCCTCCGAGATGTGAGTGCAGCATTTTGCATTTTGTGCAGTAAAAACCAGCATTTTGTGATATTTTCCCATCTACATAGTCGCATCTGCCAGCTTTTGGCCCCTTTACCTTTTATCCTATCCATGTACCTGTCCAAATATTTCTTAAATGTTGCGATCGGACCTGCCTCAACTACCTCCTCCGGCAGATCGTTTCATGAACCCAATCTCCTGGCATATTTGATCTTCTAATTCCTGTTGACTGTTTGGGGTCCTGTAGCACACTCGCTAGAAGGTGATCATCCCCCTTCGTGGTCCACTTTGGTCAGGCAAACATTTATTTAGCATTACATACAAACATAGAAACATAGAAAATAGGTGCAGGAGGAGGCCATTCGTCCCTTCGAGCCAGCACCACCATTCAATGTGATCATTGCTGATCATCCACAACCAGTAACCCGTGCCTGCCTTCTCCCCATATCCCTTGATTCCGCTAGCCCCCAGAGCTCTATCTAACTCTCTCTTAAATGCATCCAGTGATTTGGCCTCCACTGCCCTCTGTGGCAGAGAATTCCACAAATTCACAACAAATTCTTTGGGTGAAAAAGTTCCTTCTCACCTCAGTTTTAAATGGCCTCCCCTTTATTCTAAGACTGTGTGGCCCCTGGTTCTGGACTCGCCCAAAATTGGGAACATTTTTCCTGCATCTAGCTTGTCCAGTCCTTTTATATTTTTACATGTCTCTATAAGATCCCCTCACATCCTTCTAAACTCCAGTGAATACAAGCCTAGTCTTTTCAATCTTTCCTCATAGGACAATCCCCCCATCCCAGGGATCAATCTCGTGAACCTACGGTGCACTGCCTCAATTACAAGGATGTCCTTCCTCAAATTAGGAGACCAAAACTGTACACAATACTCCAGATGTGGTCTTACCAGGCCCCTATACAACTGCAGAAGAACCTCTTTACTCCTATACTGAAATCCTCTCGTTATGAAGGCCAACATGCCATTAGCTTTCTTCACTGCCTGCTGTACCTGCACGCCAACTTTCAGTGACTGGTGTACAAGGACACCCAGATCTCGTTGCACTTCCCCCTTACCTAACCTGACACCATTGAGATAATAATCTGCCTCCTTGTTTTTGCCACCAAAGTGGATAACCTCACATTTATCCATATTATACTGCATCTGCCATGCATCTGCCCACTCACTCAACCTGTCCAGGTCACCCTGCAACCTCCTAACATCCTCTTCGCAGTTCACACTGCCACCCAGCTTTATGTCATCCGCAAGCTTGCTAGTGTTACTTCTAATTCCTTCATCCAAATCATTCATTTTCCAGAGAAAATTTCTTCTGAATATTCTCGATCAAATGTGTGTCACATCCTATAACATCTCTCTTTGATGCAAGAACTATCACTAATTATTCTGGAAATTTTAATTGCTGGTGTTTGATTTTCACAAGTGGAAGAAGTGAATGGAATCAGATGGTGTGCGACTCAGCGACTGGTTCTTCCCCACTGTTATCTGACTATTGAATATTCTCCTGCAAGCTCGGGCATAGATTTTTTTTTTTTAGATTTAGAGATACAGCGCGGAAACAGGCCCTTCGGCCCACCGGGTCCGCGCCGCCCAGCGATCTCCGCACATTAACACTATCCTACGCACACTAGGGACAATCTTTTTTACATTTGCCCAGCCAATTAACCTACATACCTGTACGTCTTTGGAGTGTGGGAGGAAACCGAAGATCTCGGAGAAAACCCACGCAGGTCACGGGGAGAACGTACAAACTCCGTACAGACGGCGCCCGTAGTCAGGATCGAACCTGAGTCTCCGGCGCTGCATTCGCTGCAAGGCAGCAACTCTACCGCTGCGCCACCGTGCCACCATAGCCCCGAGACCAGGCGCAGGCTGTGGAGGTGTTCAGCGAAACGATCGCCGAGCCTGCGCCTGACCTTCCCCCCCCCATATCAAAAATCTTCTAACCCACCACTCTATCTCCAGGTCCCTCAGGTCGGCCGACTTGGGGCTACTCACTATCCCGCGGTCTAGGCTTAAGCTCAGGGGTGACCGCGCTTTTGCAGTTGCAGCTCCTAGACTGTGGAACAGCATCCCTCTCTCCATCAGAACTGCCCCCTCCATCGACTCCTTTAAGTCCAGGCTCAAAACCTATTTCTACTCCCTAGCGTTTGAGGCCCTCTGAGGGGGCGCTGTGAACTGTTTATGTATGTGCTGTTACGTTTGTGTGCCATTGTATGTTCGTTCTTAGTACCTGGACTGATGTACAGCACTTTGGTCAACGTGGGTTGTTTTTAAATGTGCTATACAAATAAAATTGACTTGACTTGACAGTGCTATAACCATTCAGTGCTGTCTCCATTCAGTGCTGTATACATTCAGTGCTGTCTCCATTCAGTGCTGTCTTGCACCCCAGCGGTATGAACATTGACTTCTCGAACTTCAAGTAGCCCTTGCTTTCCCTCTCAGTCAAGAGAGTTGTGAATCTGTGGAATTCTCTGCCTCAGAAGGCATTGGAGGCCAATTCACTGAATGCTTTCAAGAGAGAGCTCTTAAGGATAGCGGAGTCAGGGGGTCTGGGGAGAAGGCAGGAACGGGGTACTGATTGAGAATGATCAGCCATGATCACATTGAATGGTGGTGCTGGCTCGAGGGGCCGAATGGCCTACTCCTGCACCTATTGTCTATTGAACGGTGAGCAGCTGAGGGTTAATGATCTGTCTGCAGGGCCTTATCTACGTGGCCATCGGGAATAAAGACTCACATTTCACAGTGAGAAGATGTGAATCAGGTTTGGTGGGTATTATTTAAACCCAGGGAAATCCCAGAGAGAGGAGAGCCCCAGGGAAGCTGGAAGAGACTGCAGGCGGTGTGTGTGGGCTGATAAGTGCTCACTTCCTCTGTTACCCTGTAACCCACAGCAAAAGGCTCCACATCCGAACAGGTTTCGAGCCCTCGCTACCCCCCCCCCCCGCTCCCCCCCCCCCCCCCCGCTCCCCCCCCCCCCCCACCACCTCTTTGCTGTTTCCGCACTTGAGTTTACTTTAGAAATACGGCGTTGAAAACAGGGCCTTCAACTCATTGGTCACCAGTTTTGTAACAACACAGAGTGCTGGAGTAACTCAGCGGGTCAGCCTGCATCTGTGGAGAACGTGGGCAGGTGACGTTTCACAGAGTGCTGGAGTAACTCAGCGGATCAGGCAGCATCTGTGGAGAACATGGATAGATGACGTTTCACAGAGTGCTGGAGTAACTCAGCGGATCAGGCAGCATCTGTGGAGAACGTGGGCAGGTGACGTTTCACAGAGTGCTGGAGTAACTCAGCGGGTCAGGCAGCATCTGTGGAGAACATGGATAATCAATATCATAATAGTCATAATCATATTTTATTAGTCAAGTATCTTTTGCAACATACGAGGAATTTGGCTTTGCCATACAGCCATGCCAAAAAAAGCAACGAGACACACAACTACATAAAATTTGACAAAAGCATCCTCCACATGCCTCACTGTGATGGAAGGCTATAAAGTCTTAACTTCTCCCCTCCTTTTTCTCCCGCGGGGCAATCCAAGCTCCCACAGCCGGCAATCGAAATCTCCCACATCGGGGCGATCTAATCTCCCACGTTGCAGCGGTCGAAGCTCCCGCGGCTTGGAGATCCCCAAGCCAGTCTCTAACCAGGGACTGCAAGCTCTCCACGCTGTAGAAGTGATAGGTGACGTTTCGGGAGTCAGGGGGTATGGGGAGAAGGCAGGAACGGGGTACTGATTGAGAACGATCAGCCATGATGAGACCGCACCTGGAGTACTGTGTGCAGTTTTGGTCTCCAAATTTGAGGAAGGATATTCTTGCTATTGAGGGCGTGCAGCGTAGGTTCACTAGGTTAATTCCCGGAATGGCGGGACTGTCGTATGTTGAAAGGCTGGAGCGATTAGGCTTGTATACACTGGAATTTAGAAGGATGAGGGGGGATCTTATTGAAACGTATAAGATAATTAGGGGATTGGACACATTAGAGGCAGGAAACATGTTCCCAATGTTGGGGGAGTCCAGAACAAGGGGCCACAGTTTAAGAATAAGGGGTAGGCCATTTAGAACGGAGATGAGGAAGAACTTTTTCAGTCAGAGAGTGGTGAAGGTGTGGAATTCTCTGCCTCAGAAGGCAGTGGAGGCCAGTTCGTTGGATGCTTTCAAGAGAGAGCTGGATAGAGTTCTTAAGGATAGCGGAGTGAGGGGGTATGGGGAGAAGGCAGGAACGGGGTACTGATTGAGAGTGATCAGCCATGATCGCATTGAATGGCGGTGCTGGCTCGAAGGGCTGAATGGCCTACTCCTGCACCTATTGTCTATTGTCTATTGAATGGTGGTGCAGGCTCGAAGGGCCGAATGGCCTCCTCCTGCACCTATTGTCTATTGTCTATTGTGTTCTTAGCTGTTATTGTTGACTCGTCTGCTGGGAGCAGTGCTGGTTGTGCAGTCTCACAGCAGCCGGAAGGAAGGGCCTCCTATATCTCTCCTTCACTCACTTGGGGTGAAGGAGTCTGTCACTGAAGGAGCTACTCAGTGCAGTGACAGTGTCCTGCATGGGGTGGGAGTCGTTGTCCAGCAGCGATGTTAGCTTTGCCATCATCCTCCTCTCTCCCACCGCCTGCACTGAGTCGAGGGGGCAACCCAGGACAGAGCCGGCCTTCCTGACCAGCTTGTCGAGTCTCTTCCCTAAGGGCGGCACGGTAGCGCAGCGGTAGAGTTGCTGCTTTACAGCGAATGCAGCGCCGGAGACTCAGGTTCGATCCTGACTACGGGTGCTGCACTGTAAGGAGTTTGTACGTTCTCCCCGTGACCTGCGTGGGTTTTCTCCGAGATCTTCAGTTTCCTCCCACACTCCGAAGACGTACAGGTATGTAGGTTAATTGGCTGGGTAAATGTAAAAATTGTCCCTAGTGGGCGTAGGATAGTGTTAATGTACGGGGATCGCTGGGCGGCACGGACTTGGTGGGCCGAAAAGGCCTGTTTCTGGCTGTATATATATGATATGATATGATATGATATGATATGATATGATATGCTGCTGCTCCAGCAGACCACTCCATAGAAGATGGCCGATGCAACCACCGTGATGTACAAGGCCCCCTGCACTCCAAAGGTCCTGAGTCTCCTTAGCAGATAAAGTCTGCTCTGGCCCTTTCTGTATAGCGCGTCGGTGTTTTCAGTCCTGTCCAGTTTATTGTTGAGGTAGACACCCCAGGTACTTATAAGAATCCACCCACTCGATGTCCATTCCCTGGATGTTCACCGGTGTTGGGCGGACCTAGCTGTGCCTGCGGAAATCTACCGCCATCTCCCTGGTTTTCCCCGCGTTGAATCGGAGGCGGTTCCGCTGGCACCAGTCCACAAACTCCTTGATCAGTCCTCTGTGTGCCCTGTCCCGGTCGCCCGCGATGAGGCCGACAATGGCAGATTCGTCAGAGAACCTCTACAGGTCGGAGTCCGCAGAGCTGTGCCTGAAGTCCGCAGTGTACAGGGAGAACAAGAGTGGAGCCGGCACTGTTCCCTGCGGAACCCCAGTGCTGCAGACCACCCTGTCCGAGACCAGGCAACTTACAGAGGGCCAATTAACCTACAAACTCGCACGGCTTCGCGGGATGTGGGAGGAAACCGGCGTGCCCGGAGAAAACCTGAGCAGTCACGGGGAGAGCGCGCAAACTCTGCACAGACAGCACCCGTAGTTGGGATGGAACCCGGGTTTCTGGTGCTGTGAAGCAGTGTGTCCCCCAGCTACATCACAGTGCTGCCCCAAAACGAAATATTTTAAAATGTGTTGATTTTTTTTTGTGGTTCGTTTATTATATTGTATAATTGAGTACCGTGTATACAACCAATCGTGTAGATGTTGCAAATAAGAATTTCATTATTCTATTTCAGGACATGTGACAATAGATTCCTCTAGACTCCAGAGAATCAGAGTACAAATTCCCAGAGAATCCAGTATAAAATCCTCCTCATGACCTAAAAAGCCCTCCATAACCTGGCCCCATCCTACCTGACTGACCTCCTCCACAGGCACACTCCCACCTGTACCCTCCACTCTGCTGCTGCCAATCTCCTGTCCCCCCCCATCCAGACCAAACTCAGATCCTGGGGGGACAGGGCTTTCTCCATCGCTGCTGCCACCCTATGGAACTCACTACCCCAAACCGTCAGAGACTCCTCCTCACTCACCACATTCAAAACATCACTGAAGTCTCACCTGTTCAGCACTGCCTTCAACCACTGACCGTCACCTCACCTTCTGTCTCCTTTTTCTGTTCGTTTACTTATTTATCTATTTATTCAATTCTCTATGTTCTAGAAATCCCTGTAAAGCGTCTTTGAGTGTTTGAAAAGCGCTATATAAATGTAATGCATTATTATTATTATTATTAGACTCTTCAAGGGCCAGAACAAACCGACTTAAAAACAGTTTCTTTCCCTGGGCCATAAGAACTGTGAATGGAAATACTTGACTTGATGTGACTCTCACTTTCGTTGCACTTTTTAAATATATTTTCAGCATTTTAGGTGTAAAACTCATTTATTATTTGTTAGGTTTTTTATTGATATTGGTATTTGTTGTGTTGGTTCCTATGTTTGTGCGATTGTCTTTGAAAGATTTGCACTGTCGCACTGTTTCAGATGTAGCACTTCTAATTTCATTGTACATAGAAACATAGAAACATAGAAAATAGGTGCAGGAGTAGGCCATTCGGCCCTTCGAGCCTGTACGCACCGCCATTCAATATGATCATGGCTGATCATCCAACTCAGTATCCCGTACCTGCCTTCTCTCCATACCCCCTGATCCTTTTAGCCACAAGGGCCACATCTAACTCCCTCTTAAATATAGCCAATGAACTGGCTTCAACTACCTTCTGTGGCAGAGAATTCCACAGATTCACCACTCTCTGTGTGAAAAAAAAACTTTCTCATCTCGGTCCTAAAAGACCTCCCCCTTATCCTTCAACTGTGACCCCTTGTTCTGGACTTCCCCAATATCGGGAACAATCTTCCTGCATCTAGCCTCTCCAACCCCTTAAGGCATATTATTATTATTACTTGCCCAACTTGCCCCTGCATTCAGTCATTTCTTTATTTATTTATGTTTATTTTATTTTTATTTATTTAATTAATTACAGTGCATATAACAACAGCAGTAAACCCCAACCCTCCCCTTCCCTACATAATCATGAAAACAAACAAATCAATTAAATAAATAAAAATAAATTTTAAAAAAACATAACTACAATGTGACAAAAAAAGACAAAAGCACAAAAACGTGAGGCAAGGTAATTTTCACAAGTCAAATATTTCAGTATTTTCACTGCTAGATTCAAAGAAGGTACAAAAACATGTGGCACTGATGGGATAGTTTTACTTGTCCTTAATATGCTGCAGCACTGGGTTCCATATGTTGAAGAACTTCTGAGGGTTGCAGACAATTCATATCTCAGCCTCTCTACGTGTAAGATGCCCATTAATTCTCTTAACCAAGTCTCAAACTGAGGAGCAGAGTCTGACAAGAGACAATAGACATAGACAATAGGTGCAGGAGGAGGCCATTCGGCCCTTCGAGCCAGCACCGCCATTCAATGCGATCATGGCTGATCATCCACAATCAGTACCCTGTTCCTGCCTTCTCCCCACACCCCCTGACTCCGCTATCCTTAAGAGCTCTATCTAGCTCTCTCTTGAATGCATTCAGAGAATTGGCCTCCGCTGCCTTCTGAGGCAGAGAATTCCACAGATTCGCAACTCTCTGACTGAAAAGGTTTTTCCTCATCTCCGTTCCAAATGGTAAAAAAGACAATATTAAAAATAGGTAAAAAGACAATATTAAAAATAATCAACACATATGATTTGAAATGTGTTTATGAGTTCAGAAGCCTGATGGCCTGATGGTAGAAACTGTTCTTAAGTCTGGTGGTACGCGCAGCCATACTCCTGTATCGTCTGCCTGAAGGTACAAGGAGAACAGCCTGCGTGCTGGGTGGCTGTGGTCCTTGATGTTGCTGCGTGCCTTCCACAGGCACCGCCGGTAGAAAATGTCCTGAATGGCCGGGAGACGGTTGCCAGTGATGTGCCGTGCCGTCTTCACCACTCTCTGTCGTGATTTGTGGCTGTGGGCAGAACAGCTCCCGTACCAGACTGTAATGCAGCCCTGTAATGTCAGCAGGCTCTCGATGGTGCATCTGTAGACGTTTGTGAGGATGCTGGCGTTCGTGCCAAACTTCCTCAGTCTTCTCAGGAAAAAGAGCCGCTGGAGGGGCCTTCTTTGTTATTGTGTCCGTGTGCAGTGTCCAGGACAGGTCCTCAGTGATGTGCACACCGAGGAACGTAAAGCTGCTGACCCTTTCAACCTCAGCATCACCGATGTGGATGGGGAGGTGTCCACTCTCCAATGTCTCCTGTCACTTTATTGTCACATGTGAAATGTGGCCACAGTTTAAGAATAAGGGGTAGGCCATTTAGAACTGAGATGAGGAGAAACTTTTTCAGGCAGAGAGTTGTGAATCTGTGGAATTCTCTGCCTCAGAAGGCAGTGGAGGCCAATTCTCTGAATGCATTCAAGAGAGAGCTAGATAGAGCTCTTAAGGATAGCGGAGTCAGGGGGTATGGGGAAAAGGCAGGAACGGGGTACTGATTGAGAATGATCAGGCATGATCACATTGAATGGCGGTGCTGGCTCGAAGGGCCGAATGGCCTCCTCCTGCACCTATTGTCTATTGTCTATTGTTTATGGAAAAGTCACAGTGAAATTCTTTGCTTGCATACCCAAGGCGTGCAAATAGTTGCCCACTAGAACAAGTGGACCCGTTGGGCCCAAACCTCTCCTGCATTGGTGCAGCGCCCTCCCCTCCCCCCCTCTCCCCTCCCCCCTCCCCCCTCCCCTCTAACCCCATTTCCCTCCCCTCCCCCTCCCTCCCTCCTTCCCCCTCCATAACTTTTTCACACAAAGGTGGTAGGTGAATGGAACGGAGGTAGTTGAGGCTGGGACCATTCCCCAACGTTTGTGAAGCAGCCAGACAGTTGCATGGATAGGACAGGTTTGGAGGGATATGGGCCAAACACGGGTCAGTGGGACTAGTGCGGGTGGGACACGTTGGCCAGCGTGGGCAAGTTGGGCCAAAGGGCCTGTTTCCATGCTGTATCACTCTATGACTATATTAATGACAGCAATCCATTGGACTGGGTTCCTCTGTCAAATGCAAATGGTATCGGGGGCACAGCAGTCTTAACATCTGATTAAATTGTTCCTTATTTGGATTATAGTGTTTGAGGTGTAATTTAGGAAGGGCATTGTGGTGGTTCTTCTGCTTTCCATGATTGTCAAAAAATCGGTAACATCCATTGAAGGAACTATGCAATCACTGAGTTGATTAGAAACATAGAAACAGAGAAAATAGGTGCAGGAATAGGCCATTCGGCCCTTCGAGCCTGCACCGCCATTCAATATGATCATGGCTGATCATCCAACTCAGTATCCCGTACTTGCCTTCTCTCCATACCCCCTGATCCCTTTAGCCACAAGGGCCACATCTAACTCCCTTTTAAATATAGCCAACAAACTGGCCTCAACTACCTTCTGTGGCAGAGAATTCCACAGATTCACCACTCTCTGTGTGAAAAAAAAACGTTCTCATCTCAGGAGAGAAGGAATGGGAGGACGTTTCGGGTCGAGACCCTTCTTCAGTCTTATTCACAAAATGCTGGAGTAACTCAGCAGGTCAGGCTGCATCTCTGGAGAGAAGGAATGGGGAGGGCGTTTCGGGTCGAGACCCTTCTTCAGACTCGACCCGAAACGTCGCCCATTCCTTCTCTCCAGACCATTCAGTGATTCAGACCATATCAGTGATAAAAACAAGACCTCAGGGAAATGCTAAACGTTGACAGACTTTTCTTGACTCGAAGTCCATCAGACTCAAGTCTTTTAATAAAAACATTACCCAAGTTGTATTGACAGGAAGCCTGCCAACTTAAGAAAGGGCTGGATAGGGGAGACATGTTGTCACAGAAAGGCCATTAGAAACAGAGAAAATAGGTGCAGGTGGAGGCCATTTGGCCCCTCGAGCCAGCACCGCCATTCATTGTGATCATGGCTGATCATCCACAATCAGTAACCCATGCCTGCCTTCTCCCCATATCCCTTGATTCCGCTAGTCCCCAGAGCTCTATCTGACTCCCTTTTAAATTCATCCAGTGAATTGGCCTCCACTGCCCTCTGTGGCGCAAATTCACAAGTCTCTGGGTGATCAGACTGAAGAAGGGTAAGAAAATAACAGCAGATGCTGGTGCAAATCGAAGGTATTTATTCACAAAATGCTGGAGTAATTCAGCGGGTCAGGCAGCATCTCAGGAGAGAAGGAATGGGCGGCGTTTCGGGTCGAATCTGAAGAAGGGTCTCGACCCGAAACATCCTCCCATTCCTTCTCTCCTGAGATGCTGCCAGACCTGCTGAGTTACTCCAGCAATTTTGTGAATAAGACTGAAGAAGGGTCTTGACCCGAAACGTCCTCCAATTCCTTCTCTCCTGAGATGCGAGGATTGAGTATAGGAGCAGGGAGGGTTCTGCTGCAGTTGTACAGGGCATTGGTGAGACCACACCTGGAGTATTGCGTACAGTTTTGGTCTCCTAATCTGAGGAAAGACATTCTTGCCATAGAGGGAGTACAGAGAAGGTTCACCAGATTGATTCCTGGGATGGCAGGACTTTCATATGAAGAAAGACTGGGATAGACTCGGCTTGTACTCGCTGGAATTTAGAGATTGAGGGTGGATCTTATAGAAACTTACAAAATTCTTAAGGGGTTGGACAGGCTAGATGCAGGAAGATTGTTCCCGATGTTGGGGAAGTCCAGAACAAGGGGTCACAGTTTAAGGATAAGGGGGAAGTCTTTTAGGACCGAGATGAGAACGTTTTTTTTCACACAGTGAGTGGTGAATCTGTGGAATTCTCTGCCACATAAGGTAGTTGAGGCCAGTTCATTGGCTATATTTAAGAGGGAGTTAGATGTGGCCCTTGTGGCTAAAGGGATCAGGGGGGTATGGAGAGAAGGCAGGTACAGGATACTGAGTTGGATGATCAGCCATGATCATATTGAATGGCGGTCTGAAGAAGGGTCTCGACCTGAAAATGTCACCCTTTCCTTCTCTCCTGAGATGCTGCCTGACCTGCTGAGTTACTCCAGCATTGTGTGAATAAACACCTTCGATTTGCACCAGCATCTGCAGTTATTTTCTTATACTATATTGAATGGCGGTGCAGGCTCGAAGGGCCGAATGGCCTACTCCTGCACCTATTTTCTATGTTTATATGTTTCTACGTTTCTATGCTGCCTGACCTGCTGAGTTACTCAGCAATTTTGTGAATGATACTGAAGAAGGGTCTCGACCTGAAAAGTCCTCCCATCCCTTCTCTCTGAGATTGCTGTCTGACCTGCTGAGTTTCTCCAGCATTTTGTGAATAAATACCTTCGGATTTGTACCAGCATCTGCAGTTATTTTCTTACACTACATTGAATGGTGGTGCAGGCTCGAAGGGCACCTATTTTCTATGTTTCTATGCTGCCTGACCTGCTGAGTTACTGCAGCAATTTTGTGATAAACTCCTTGCTCCCTTTTGTCGGAACGGCTGTACGTGCCTTTTCCGCCTGGGTTACAAGGCAAAACGTCCCTCCTCTCAGCCCAGATGAAACTTGAATATCCGGCGTAATAAAAAAGCCCTCCTCCCTCGCACTTTCGCTCTCGGGTGACTGGTTTTGACTGGGTTTTTTTTTCCAGTGATGGAGCTATTGCGGGTTATTCCCCATCTCGTCACTGTCGTGGAAGCGGCGGCTTCATATAGGGACGTCTCACAACAGACCCCACAGACAGACACAACACACACACTCACACAACAAGCAGGAGGCAGCAGAAGCTTGATCAATCAGTCACCATGACCCATGAAAGCCCGCTGGACCCGGAGAAGGGAACTATCGTCGTTATCCGAGAACCAAGCTCCAAGAGGAGTTACTTCTGGCCAGCTCTCTGCGCCCTGGCAGTCCTTGGCTTGTTGGCTGTCACTTCGTATCTGATTCTGAGTCAAAATGAGACAGGTAAGCGGCTGAGAGGGGTTTATTTTAGGGGGGAGGGCGGGGGGGAATCGTTTATGTTTGAGGGGCAACCGGCAAGATACAAAGACAGACAGACACAAAGTGCTGGAGTAACTTCAGCGGAACAGGCAGCATCTCTGGAGAGAAGGTAGATACAAAACGCTGGAGTAACTCAGCGGGACAGGCAGCATCTCTGGAGAGAAGGTAGACAGAGACAGAGTGCTGGAGTAACTCAACGGGACAGGCAGCATCGCTGGAGAGAAGGAAGACACAAAATGCTGGAGTAACTCAGCGGGACAGGCAGCATCTCTGGAGAAAATGTAGACAGGCACAAAGTGCTGGGGTAATTCAGCGGGACAGGCAGCATCTCTGGAGAGAAGGAATGGGTCGAGACGTTTCGGATCGAGAGCCCTTTCTTCAGTCTGAGAGTCAGGGGGAAGGGAAACGAGAGATATAGACGGTGATATAGACGGTGATATAGAGATATAGAACGAATGGTTGAAAGATATAGGGGGAAATAAAAGTAATGGTGATAAAGGAAACAGGGCATTGTTAGCTGTTTGCTAGGCGAGAACGAGAAGCTGGTGTGACCGGTGGCGGGGTGGAGAGGGGAGGAATGTAGGGGGGTCCACCTAAAGTTAGAGAAGATACAGAGTGCTGGAGTAACCCAGCAGGTCAGGCAGCATCTCTGGAGAGAAGGAATGGGTGCCGTTTCGGGTCGAGACCCCTTCTTCAGACACTCCAAGCACTTTGTGTCTTTGTCCTGGTGTCCACATTTCGCACAGTCAGTCCTAGTGAGGTTGAAGCATTCACGGTCACCCACCTAACTCGCCCTCTCTTCACCCTCGCAGAATGGCCAACGATTCGCAACTGCAGCTGGTGGACGCGACCCTCAGCGGACAACGGTGAGTGTCTGCCCCCCTTCTCCCCTCCCGTCCCCCGGCTCTGAACCCCACCCCCCCCAAAAAAAACACTCATCCCTTCCACCCCTCACGCCCGTGTCTTTCTTGGACAGTACCTTGTCAGTATCAGAATCCCACCTCTTTAACTTTCTCCCCCTCTCTCTGTCTGCCTCTCTCCCTCTCTCCTCTCTCTCTCCCTCTCTCCCTCTCCCTCTCTCTCTCTCTCTCTCTCTCTCTCTCTCTCTCTCTCTCTCTCTCTCTCTCTCTCTCTCTCTCTCTCTCTCTCTCTCTCTCTCTCTCTCTCTCTCTCTCTCTTCTCTCTCTCTCTCTTTCTCTCTCTCTCTCTCCCCCCCCTCCCCTCTCCTCTCTCTCTCTCTCTCTCTCTCTCTCTCTCTCTCTCTCTCTCTCTCTCTCTCTCTCTCTCTCTCTCTCTCTCTCTCTCTCTCTCTCTCTCTCTCTCTCACACACACACACACACACTCTCTCCCTCTCTCTCCTCTCTCTCCCTCCCTCCCTCCCTCCTTCCCTCCCACCCTCCCTCTCTCCCTCTCCCCTTCTCTCTCTCTCTCTCTCTCTCTCTCCTCTCTCTCTCTCTCTCTCTCTCTCTCTCTCTCTCTCTCTCTCTCTCTCTCTCTCTCTCTCTCCCTCTCTCTCACACACACACACAAACACATTATCTTTCTCCCCTCTTCTCCCTCTCCATCTCCATCCCTCCCTCCCTCCCTCCCCCTTTCTCCCGTCTCCCCTCTCCCCCTCCCTCTCTCCCCTTTCTCCCACCCACCCTCCCTCCCTCCCTCTCCCCCTCCCCTCCCTCCCCCCCCCCCCCACTCCCTCTCTCCCTCTCTCCTATCATGTGGTCTTCCCGGGTGCATTGTCTCAGTACTGACCAGGACCTCTCTCTGCAGCTTTACCCGGTCTCATGAAGCAGATGGGAGACGGCCCGAGAGGACGGATCGCGGCTCATCTCGTCGGTAAGAGCCCTCCCCCTCATCGCCACTAACTGCATTGGGGAGAACCGTGGGGTGTGTTGGCTGCTGCTTAGTCCAGGCAGCGTGGGCCATCGAAAGATAAAAAATAGTTGCAGGAGGAGGCCATTCGGCCCTTCGAGCCAGCACCACCATTCAATGTGATCATGATCAGAGAGAGAGAGAGAGAGAGAGAGAGAGAGAGAGAGAGAGAGAGAGAGAGAGAGAGAGAGAGAGAGAGAGAGAGAGAGAGAGAGGCAAAATCAGTACCCTGCTTTCTCCCCATATCCCTTGATTCCTTTAGCCTTAAGAGCTAAATGTAACTCTCTCTTGAAAACTTCCAGAGAATTGGCCTCCACTGCCTTCTGTGGCAGAGAATTCCACAGATTCACCACTCTCTGTGTGAAAAAAAAACGTTCTCATCACGATCCTAAAAGACTTCCCCCTTATCCTTAAACTGTGACCCCTTGTTCTGAACTTCCCCAACATCGGGAACAATCTTCCTGCATCTAGCCTGTCCAACCCCTTAAGAATTTTGTAAGTTTCTATAAGATCCCCCCTCAATCTTCTAAATTCCAGCGAGTACAAGCCGAGTCTATCCAGTCTTTCTTCATATGAAAGTCCTGCCATCCCAGGAATCAATCTGGTGAACCTTCTCTGTACTCCCTCTATGGCAAGAATGTCTTTCCTCAGATTAGGAGACCAAAACTGTACGCAATACCCTCCAGGTGCGGTCTCACCAATGCCCTGTACAACTGCAGCAGACATAGTTATAGACTCATAGACAGAGAGATATAGAGTTAAAGAGTCACAGTCATAGAGTTTAGTTTAGTTTAGTTTATTGTCATGTATCCGTCTAAATTCCAGTGTATACAAGCCTAGTCGCTCCAGTCTTTCAACATATGACAGTCCCGCCATTCTGGGAATTAACTAGTAAACCTACGCTGCACGCCCTCAATAGCAAGAATATGCTTCCTCAAATTGTCAATTGTCTATTGATTGGTGTCGGTACCTGCCTTGATTTTGTGCTCACGTTGACCCCCCTGTCTCCTTCTGACCCACAGCGGCACCGAGCAACGCAGGAGGGAAGTTGATGTGGGACAGAACCGTCCTCCCCAGCAACGTGCAAGGGCTGGGCTTTGCTAACAACGGCCTGGTCATCGAGACCAGAGGCTTTTACTTTGTCTACACCCAGGTGGTCTTCTACCAAAGGGGGTGCCCGGATCAGCCCATCTACCTGAGCCACAACATCTCCTCCGGGCGGAAAACAGCGAGGATGACAACCTCCTCCTGAAGGCCGTCAAGTCCGCCTGCCACTACAAGGCACACGATAAGCTGTGGTACAAGACCTCCTACCAGGGGGGGCGTGTTCGAGTTTGAGGCCGGAGACCAGATCTACTCCATGGTCAACGAGTGGGTGCTGGGCTACGTGGACCGATCCGCGGGAAAACCTTCTTTGGCATCTTTGCTCTGTGAGGAACCTCAATGGATGGCCAAGGAGGAGCGGGGACGGGGGAGGTTTTGTTGGGGTTGAGGTGCGACAGGCGTGACCTGGACTTATTTGACGGGGCACATTGTCCTCAACGGCACTAATTGCACTTTCAGGTTCGTTTCTGTATTTAAAGTACCAATGGATGTTTACAGTTCGGGGGGGCTCTATGATGGATGGCACTGGCAGTGGCCCTTCAATACATCTCCAAGGTGTCACAACATGCTGGAGTAACTCAGCAGGTCAGGCAGCATCTCTTGGAGAGAGGGAATGGGTGGCGTTTCGGATCGAGACCCTTCTTCAATACATCTCGTTCATCTCTTTCACTCTCTCTCGCTCTCTCTCTCTCTCTCTCTCTCTCTCACCTCTCTCTCTCTCTCTCTCTCTCGCTCCTTCTCTCCTCTCTTTCTCTCTCTCCCCCTCCTGTCCCTCCATCACTCCCCTTCTGTCCCTTTCACACTCTCCACACATCTTGTTCATTCCTCACTCTCACTTTCTCTCTCTCTCTCTCTCCCCTCTCTCTCTCCTGTCTCTTTCACATTCTCCACACATTTTGTTCATCTCTCTCTCTCTCTCTCTCTCTCTCTCTCTCTCTCTCTCTCTCTCTCTCTCTCTTCTCTCTCTCTCTCTCTCCTCTCTCTCTCTCTCTCTCTCTCTCTCCATCTCCCCTCTTCCCCCTCTCTGCTCCACCTCTCCTCTCTCTCTCTGTGGATTCTGCATGTGGTATTAAGCTGGCAGGTGTGTTGGGCCATTACTGGAGTACCTGGGTGGTAGCTCCAGCAGAGCTCTCCACGGGAGGCCATTGGAAACGTTGAATAGCCTCAATAAGATGCCAATGGCAACCTCCATCTCTGATCCATCCACCCCCTTTGTTGGTGATTACATTGTATTGTCCTTTTTGTCAAGGTGGGGAATTGGATGGGCGATGTTTGAATAAGCCCACATTTCCTTTGAAAGATGTAACTGATATATTTAAATTGAATTTATGTTAAATTTATTTATCTTATTGAAACAGGTACTCCAAGGGAGAATGTAAGCAGACTGTCCCACGAGCTAACAAGCAAGGCAACAGGTCTGATATTCAGACTGTGTAGCCCGATGACCAGTTATTGATCCCTGAGGGGTCTGATCAATGCATTGCCTCTCTCTCTGTGATGCACTGGAGTGCTGGAGTAACTCGGCAGGTCAGGCAGCATCTCTGGAGGACATGGACAAAGCCAGGTTTTAGAGAATAGACAATAGGTGCAGGAGGAGGTCATTCGGCCCTTCGAGCCTGTACGCACCGCCATTCAATGTGATCATGGCTGATCATTCTCAATCAGTACCCCATTCCTGCCCTCTCCCCATACCCCCTGACTCCATTATCCTTAAGAGCTCCCCCCTAGCTCTCTCTTGAATGCATTTGGAGAATTGGCCTCCAATGCCTCTGAGGCGGAGAATTCCACAGATTCTGTGACAATAAATTTTACAGATTCACCACCCTTTTATCTGAATAAATTCCTCCTCATCTCCATTCTGAAGGCACCTCCTTTTATTCTGAGGCTTTGGGTCGAGGACCTTCTCCAGACTCGCCTCTGTGCTGGAGGCCATCTGGTTCACCTCCAGGGGTCCCTCGATGGCCAAGTATCTGCAGAGGCTCCGAGATTCTCTGGTGGCGAGGAGACCTAGTCAAACTCCCTCCAGCCGACTGGCTTTCCAAATCGCTAATTTGGTCATCTTTTGGCGGACGTTACCGCCCAGACGACTAAGAATACTTCTTCTGTGAACGGTACGATTCAGCCGCCCACTCAAACAATCGAGTCATTTGGTCTTCTTTCGATGCCTGGGGTATTTTTTCTTTCGTGAATGGGATGTGAGCCGATTACAGTCGTATCACTGCCTCTGGAATGTCCGGAGTCCTTCCCGAATTCCGGAAATTTCCAATTCAGCCTCCACGTTCTTGCAGGAACCTGAGATCTTCGTCAACGATCTGTGGGGGGGGGGGGGGAACATGTCCCATTTCACCCAGTGGGAACTTCAACCCAGAGCACTCCACTGTTCGACTACAACTGTGGCGATGGCCAGATATAGAATTGATATAGAAAAATGGTCGCATCTGTTTTAAAGATGTCTGTAAATGTCAAAATCTCTCTCAAGATATGTCATACGATATAAGTTATTATTTATGATATAATATAGAGTTATTATGTGATATAAGTTATTATTTTAATGTATTTATTTAATATTGCATTTATATTATTATTATTATTATTTATTTACTGTTATTTATGTTATTATTCATGTTCAGGTTGTCGGAAAAAAAAGTGAATAAAAGTATTTAAGAGCAAAATATTTCTAGTTCTCTTATTTCAATAGACAACAAATGCAGGATGTAGGCCATTCGGCCCTTCGAGCCAGCACCGCCATTCACTGTGATCGTGGCTGATCATTCAGTCAGTACCCCCGTTCCTGCCTTCTCCCAATATCCCTTGACTCCGCGATCTCTTGGAGCTCTACCTAACTCTCTCTCTTGAAATGTGGATTTGTATGTTTGTTCCTTATCACTGATTCCTGTTGAGGGGGATTTATTCACAAAATGCTGGATTAACTCAGCAGGTCAGGCAGCATCTCAGGAGAGAAGGAATGGGCGACGTTTCGGGGTCGATTCACCCGCCCACTCAAACAATCGAGTCATTTGGTCTTCTTTCGATGCCTGGGGTATTTTTTTCTTTCGTGAATGATGTCAGGGGGGGGGCGGGACAAAGGAAGGATATAGGTGGAGACAGGAAGACAGTGGGAGATCTGGGAAGGAGGAGGGGAAGAGAGGGACAGAGGAACTATCTAAAGTTGGAGAAGTCAATGTTCATACCGCTGGGCTGCAAGCTGCCCAGGCGAAATATGAGGTTCTGTTCCTCCAATTTCCGGTGGGCCTCACTATGGCACTGGAGGAGGCCCATGACAGAAAGGCCAGACTGGGAGTGGGAGGGGGAGTTGAAGTGCTCAGCCACCGGGAGATCAGGTTGGTTAACGCGGAACGAGCGCAGGTGTTGAGCGAAGCAATCGCCGAGCCTGCGTTTGGTTTCGCCGATGTAAATAAGTCGACATCTAGAGCTCTGTCGCTAAATTACACTACCTGTTGAGGGGGATATCATCGTCTGGGAAAGGTACAAAGTGTTGAAGTAACTCTGCGGGTCAGGCAACATCTCTGGAGAACAGAGAAGCGGCACGGTGGCGCAGCGTTAGAGCTGCTGCCTTACAGCGCCAGAGTCCCGGGTGTGATCCCGACTACGGGTGCTGTCTGTACGGAGTTTGTACATAGGGTCTCCACCTGAATCATCAATCAGAGATGCTGCCTGGCCACACTGTGTTACTCCAGCATTTCGTGTCTGACATTTCACTTTCGCTCCCAGACCCAAAATGACTCTCCAAATCCCCCTTTTACCATCACAATAGACAATAGACAATAGGTGCAGGAGGAGGCCATTCAGCCCTTCGAGCCAGCACCGCCATTCAATGCGATCATGGCTGATCATTCTCAATCAGTACCCCGTTCCTGCCTTCTCCCCATACCCCCTCACTCCGCTATCCTTAAGAGCTCTATCCAGCTCTCTCTTGAAAGCATCCAACGAACTGGCCTCCACTGCCTTCTGAGGCAGAGAATTCCACACCTTCACCACTCTCTGACTGAAAAAGTTCTTCCTCATCTCCGTTCTAAATGGCCGACCCCTTATTCTTAAACTGTGGCCCCTTGTTCTGGACTCCCCCAACATTGGGAACATGTTTCCTGCCTCTAATGTGTCCAATCCCCTAATTATCTTATATGTTTCAATAAGATCCCCCCTCATCCTTCTAAATTCCAGTGTATACAAGCCCAATCGCTCCAGCCTTTCAATGTTTAAGAAACATTTAGATAGGTACTTGGACAGGGTAGTGTGCGAGAAGGAACTGCAGATGCTGGTTTAAACCGAAGATCGACACAAAATGCTGGAGTAACTCAGCAGGTCAGGCAGCATCTCTGGAGAGAAGGAATGGGTGACGTTTCGGGTCGAGACCCTTCTTCAGACATAGGATAAGTTTAGGGGGATATGGGGCAAACGCAGGCAGGTGGGACTAGTGTAGAATGAGCATGTTGGCTGGCATCTGGAGGTTATAGACAATAGACAATAGGTGCAGGAGGAGGCCATTCGGCCCTTCGAGCCAGCACCGCCATTCAATGTGATCATGGCTGATCATTCTCAATCAATACCCCGTTCCTGCCTTCTCTCCATACCTCCTGACTCCGCTATCCTTAAGAGCTCTATCTAGCTCTCTCTTGAATGCATTCAGAGAATTGGCCTCTACTGCCTTCTGAGGCAGAGAATTCCACAGATTCACAACTCTCTGATTGAAAAAGCTTTTCCTCATCTCCGTTCTAAATGGCCTACCCCTTATTCATAAACTGTGGCCCCTGGTTCTGGACTCCCCCAACATTGGGAACATGTTTCCTGCCCCTAACGTGTCCAACCCCTTAATAATCTTATATGTTTCGATAAGATCCCCTCTCAACCTTCTAAATTCCAGTGTATACAAGCCTAGTCGCGCTAGTTGGGCCGAAGGGCCCGTTTCCACACTGTGTGAAGCTATGACTCTGTGGCTCTGATCTGTCTCCTCTGGCCAGTTTACTTCCCATTTCCTCTCTGCCTTTTGACACTTCCTCACTGGCCCCTGCCTGTTTAATGTGAACTTCCCCTTTCCCTCACTAATTTGGTCCTGTATTGGGTTGCCAACTTGCTCACTCCCAAATAAGGGACAAAAGATGGCGTCACCGCCCCGCGCCCCCACGTGACCTCACCCAGCCAGCGGCCACGTGCTTCCGCTCCACCAATGGCGGCCGCCCGGGCCGGGAGGCGTGTTGCTACGCAGCCTCCGTTAGGCGAATACACTCGGCCCTGCTCCCCGAACACACTCAGTTAGCCGACACTGTCCGGGGCCTACAGCGGCCCATGGGCCTACACTGTCCGGGCCTATAGTGTCCGGGCCTACAATGTCCAGGCCTGCAGTGCCTGGGCCTGCAGTGTTCGGGGCCTGCAGTCCGGGCCTACAGTGTCCGGGCCTACAATGTCCGGGCCTACTATGTCCGGGCGTACAGCGGCTCATGGGCCTACACTGTCGGGGCCTACAGTGTCCGGGCCTACAATGTCCGGGCCTACAATGTCCGGGCCTACAGTGTCCAGGCCTACAGTGTCCGGGCGTACAATGTCCCGGCCTACAGTGTCCGGGCCTACAGTGTCCGGGCCTACAGTGTCCAGGCCTACAGCGGCCCATGGGCCTACAGTGTCCGGGCCTACAGTGTCCAGGCCTACAGCGGCCCATGGGCCTACACTGTCCCGCGCCTATAGTGTCCGGGCCTACAATGTCCAGGCCTGCACTGTCCGGGCCTACAGCGTCCGGGCCTACAGTGTCCGGGCCTACAATGTCCTGGCCTACAGTGTCCGGGCCTACAGTGTCCGGGCCTACAGCGCCCCCCGGGCCTAATATGGGACAAGGGCGGGTCCCGTACGGGACAAACCAATTTAGCCCAAAATACGGGATGTCCCGGCTAATACGGGACAGTTGGCGACCCTATCCACACCCTCCGCAAGGGTATAAAGTAAGGGTTAAAATATACTGTGTATCAGCTAAAATTGAGTTGTCAGCTTACAGCCATATGCATGCTTTTCAGCTAACAGAACAGGACTGGGCTTGCTAAGATGCTTGGGAAAAAATGTGAGCTGACTTACAAGATCCAGCACATCATAAAGCCATCTGCAAAGCGATAAACATTAGTTTAATTTGTTGTCACGTGTACTGAGGTGGAGTGAAAAGCTTTTTGTGGTTTGAGTTTAGTTTATTCTCACATGTGTCGAGGTGCAGTGAAAAGGTTTCTTTGCTTGCCGACCAGTGAGCGGAAAGACTGTGCATGCTCACAATCACTGTATGTTTCTTTTTTTTTTCCTAATCAGATGTGCAGCACTTTGGTCAACGTGGGTTGTTTTTAAATGTGCTATACAAATAAAATTGACTTGACTTGACAATCGAGCCGTCCACAGTGTACAGATTCAGGATAAAGGGAATAACGTTTAGTGCAAGGTGAAGTCCAGTAAAGTCCGATGAAATAATCCAAGGGTCTCCAATGAGGTAGATGGGAGGTCAGGACCACTCTTCCGTTAGTGATTGGAGGGATTCGTAGGCTTTTACCTTCTCAGAGGCATCTGAGACGAGCTTGGAGCCCATTGCTTGAACCGCTGAGTTACTCCAGCAGTTGAGTTTGGAGATACAGCGCGGGAACAGGCCCTTCGGCCCACCGAGTCCGCGCCGACCAGAGATCCCCGCACACTAACGCTATCCTACACGCACTGGGGACAATTTACAATTTTACCGAAGCCAATTAACCTACAAATCTGTACGTCTTTGGAGTGTGGGAGGAAACCGGAACACCCGTGAAAAACCCACGCAATCGCAGGGAGAACGTATAAACTCCGTACAGACAGCACCCGTAGTCAGATCGAACCCAGGTCTCTGTGAGGCAGCAACTCTACCGCTGTGCCGCCCTGCTGCCTTTGTGTACTTTGTGATTATCTTTGATATCCATATACTAAAACTCTCGTTTGTTTGTTTGTTTGTTTGTTCCTGAACTACAGCCAAAGCAGTACGCGATAGCGCGACAATTGTAGGCCCACCTTACTCACCATCGTCCCTTTGGTGCGAATGGAAGGTTTCATTGAGATCGGTTATATTTTTTAGGTTATTCACATTTTAAGGTTTAAATCTATCTCCTAGGGAGGGAGGGGGAGGGAGGGGGGAGGAGGGAGGGGGGAGGAGGGCACGGTGGCGCAGCGGTAGAGTTGCTGCCTTACAACGAATGCAGCGCCGGAGACTCAGGTTCGATCACGACTACGGGCGCCGTCTGTACGGAGTTTGTACGTTCTCCCCGTGACCTGCGTGGGTTTTCTCCGAGATCTTCGGTTTCCTTCCATACTCCAAAGACGTACAGGTTTGTAGGTTAATTGACTGGGTAATATGTAAAAATTGTCCCTAGAGGGTGTAGGATAGTGTTAATGTGCGGTAATCGCTGCGCGGCTCGGACTCGGTGGGCCGAAGGGCCTGTTTCCGCGCTGTATCTCTAAAAATCTTTTTAAAAAAGGATAAGGGGGGTTGAGGGGGATGGAGTGGGAGGGGGAGGGGAAGGGGAGGAGGAGGGGTGTGGAGGAAGGGGGGTGGAGGAGGGGTGTGGAGGGAGGGGGTGGAGGGGAGGGGGAGGAGGGTGGGGGGGAGGAAGGGGGAGTGAAGGAGGGGGAGGAGAGAGGGTAAGGGGGGTTGAGGGGGATGGAGTTGGACGGGGAGTGGAAGGAGGGAGGGGGAGGGGGGTGGAGGGGAGGGGGGAGGGGGTGGAGGGGAGGAGAGGAGGGTGGGGAGAGGGAAGAGGGGGGAGGGAAGAGGGGGGAGGGAAGGGGAGGGGGAGGAGAAAGGATAAGTGGGATTGAGGGGGATGGAGTGGGAGGGGAAGGAGGGGGGAGGGGGTTGGGGAGGGGAGGAGGGAGGAGGGTGGGGGGAGGGGACGGGGATGGGGAGAGGAGGAGGGAGGAGGGTGGGGGGAGGGGGGAGGAGAGGGTGCAGCACCAATGGAGGAGAGGTTTGGGCCCAACGGGTCCTTTCTTATTACTCCTTTTCATCTGCCTGATCTCGTGAAATGGATCAGAGTGCAATCGGTTATTCTCACTTTATTTGCTGTCGATTTGATTTTTCAGGTAAGTTTATTTTTCCAGGTGGCCGTGTGAACCTAAACCAACAGACGTCACATCGGAACCAGAATTGCCTGCTGAGGGAAGTGAGAAAAACTGACCTTCCTTGTTTCACATAATAGCAGGTGGAGAAATCATCGGACAAAGTCAGCATGGATTTACCAAAGGCAAATCATGTCTGACGAATCTTATAGAATTTTTCGAGGATGTAACTAGTAGAGTGGATAAGGGAGAACCAGTCGATGTGTTATATCTGGACTTTCAGAAGGCCTTCGACAAGGTCCCACATAGGAGATTGGTGTACAAACTTAAAGCACACGGTATTGAGGGTTCAGTGTTGAGGTGGATAGAAAATTGGTTGGCGGACAGGAAGCAAAGAGTAGGAATAAACGGGTCCTTTTCGGAATGGCAGGCAGTGACTAGTGGGGTACCGCAAGGCTCAGTGCTGGGACCCCAGTTATTTACAGTGTATATTAATGATTTGGACGAGGGAATTGAATGCAACATCTCTAAGTTTGCGGATGACACGAAGCTGGGTGGCAGTGTTAGCTGCGAGGAGGATGCTAGGAGGCTGCAGAGTGACTTGGATAGATTAGGCGAGTGGGCAAATGCATGGCAGATGCAATATAATGTGGATAAATGTGAGGTTATCCACTTTGGCGGCAAGAACAGGAAAGCAGAGTATTACCTGAATGGTGACCGATTGGGAGAAGGGGAGATGCAACGTGACCTGGGTGTCATGGTGCACCAGTCATTGAAAGCAAGCATGCAGGTGCAGCAGGCAGTGAAGAAAGCGAATGGTATGTTGGCATTCATAGCAAGAGGATTTGAGTTTAGGAGCAGGGAGGTTCTGCTGCAGTTGTACAGGGCCTTGGTGAGACCGCACCCGGAGTATTGTGTGCATTTTTGTTCTCCTAACCTGAGGAAAGACGTTCTTGCCTTAGAGGGAGTACAGAGAAGGTTCACCAGATTGATCCCTGGGATGGCGGGACTTACATATGAGGAAAGACTAGATAGACTGGGCTTGTACTCGCTGGAATTTAGAAGACTGAGGGGGGATCTTATAGAAACATATAAAATTCTTAAGGGGTTGGAGAGGCTAGATGCGGGAAAATTGTTCCCGATGTTGGGGGAGTCCAGAACCAGGGGTCACAGCTTAAGGATAAGGGGGAAGTCTTTTAGGACCGAGATGAGAAAACATTTTTTCACACAGAGAGTGGTGAGTCTGTGGAATTCTCTGCCACAGAAGGTAGTTGAGGCCAGTTCATTGGCTATATTTAAGAGGGAGTTAGATGTGGCCCTTTTTGCTAAAGGGATCAGGGGGTATGGAGAGAAGGCAGGTACAGGCTACTGAGCTGAATGATCAGCCATGATCATATTGAATGGCGGTGCAGGCTCGAAGGGCCGAATGGCCTACTCCTGCACCTATTTTCTATGTTTCTATGTTTCTATGTTTCTATGTTTTCCGAGGATTCGGAACATAGAAACATAGAAAATAGGTGCAGGAGTAGGCCATTCGGCCCTTCGAGCCTGCACCGCCATTCAATATGATCATGGCTGATCATTCAGCTCAGTAGCCTGTACCTGCCTTCTCTCCATACCCCCTGATCCCTTTAGCCACAAGGGCCACATCTAACTCCCTCTTAAATATAGCCAATAAACTGGCTTCAACTACCTTCTGTGGCAGAGAATTCCACAGATTCGCCACTCTCTGTGTGAAAAAAAACTTTCTCATCTCGGTCCTAAAAGGCTTCCCCCTTATCCTTAAACTGTGACCCATTGTTCTGGACTTCCCCAACACCGGGAACAATCTTCCTGCATCTAGCCTGTCCAACCCCTTAAGAATTTTGTAAGTTTCTATAAGATTCAGACAACAAAAATCTATGAAAGGAACATTAACGCAGCAGCCAAGCAATGATGAGATAGCAATCGAATATCACCACAACTCTAGTCAAAGATTCTGGGACAGTTTCTTCCCAGCCATTATCAGGCAACTGGACCATCCTACCACAACCAGAGAGCGGTCCTGACCACCCATCTACGATGTAATTTAGAAGGATGAGAGGGGATCTTATCGAAACGTATAAGATTATTACGGGGGTTAGACAATAGACAATAGGTGCAGGAGTAGGCCATTCAGCCCTTCGAGCCAGCACCGCCATTCAATGCGATCATGGCTGATCACTCTCAATCAGTATCCCGTTCCTGCCACACAGTTTAAGAATAAGGGGTCGGCCATTTAGAACTGAGATGAGGAAAACCTTTTGCAGTCAGAGAGTTGTGAATCTGTGGAATTCTCTGCCTCAGAAGGCAGTGGAGGCCAATTCTCTAGATGCTTTCAAGAGAGAGCGAGATAGAGCTCTTAAAGATAGCGGAGTGAGGGGGTATGGGGAGAAGGCAGGAACGGGGTACTGATTGAGAATGCTCAGCCATGATCTCATTGAATGGCGGTGCTGGCTCAAAGGGCCGAATGGCCTATTCCTGCACCTATTGTTTATTGTCTATCTACCTCATTGGAGACGCTCGGACTATCTATAATTGGACTTTACTGGGCTTTATCTTGCATGAAACGTTGTGCCCTTTATTCTGTAATCATGTTTGGTCTTTCCACTGCCTGAATAGCACGCAACAACACAGCTTTGCACTGCACCTTTTCACTGAACTAAACTAAATTAAACTACCAGAAGTCAACAAGTTTTTACTTGTTCAAGTGGCAGCAATCTCCTTAAGGATTATCTTACAGGGAGAAGAAACCAAAATTTGGGTCATTGACTTTGAATGGCGGAAACTAGTGAAGAAAGCTTTGCCGAATGGTACTGCTGCCTCACTCCTCCAGAGACCCAGATTCAATCCTGACCTCTGCTGCTATGTTGAAAGACTGGAGCGACTAGGCTTGTATACACTGGAATTTACAAGGATGAGAGGGGATCTTATCGAAACGTATAAGATTATTAAGGGGTTGGACACGTTAGAGGCAGGAAACATGTTTCCAATGTTGGGGGATTCCAGAACAAGGGGCCACAGTTTAAGAATAAGGGGTAGGCCATTTAGAACAGAGATGAGGAAAAAAAAATTCAGTCAGAGAGTTGTGAATCTGTGGAATTCTCTGCCTCAGAAGGCAGTAGAGGCCAATTCTCTGAATGCATTCAAGAGAGAGCTAGATAGAGCTTTTAAGGATAGTGGAGTCAGGGGGTATGGGGAGAAGGCAGGAACGGGGTACTGATTGAGAATGATCAGCCATGATCACATTGAATGGCGGTGCTGGCTCGAAGGGCCGAACGGCCTCCTCCTGCACCAATTGTCTATTGTCTGTGGGGAGTTTGTATGTAGGGGTTGCCAACTATCTTACTCCCAAATACGGGACAAGGTGACGTCACCGCCCCGTGCCCCATATGATCTCACCCAGCCAGCGGCCACATGCTCCCTCACCACCAATGGCGGCCGCCCGGGCCGGGAGGCGGGTTGCTACGCAACCTCCGCTAGGCGGCGCCCGGGCCTCCGGGCCTAGACTGTCCGGAGCTAAAATGTCGGAAACCTAGTGTGTCGGGACCTAAACTGTCGGGTCTTACAGCGTCTGGGCCTTCAGCGTCCGGGCCTACAGGGTCTGGGCCTACAGCGTCTGGGCCTACAGCGCCTCCCGGGCCTAATACGGGACAAGGGCGGTCCCGTACGGGACAAACCAAGTTAGGCCAAAACATGGGATGTCTCCAGTCTGAAGAAGGGTCTTGACCCGAAACACCACCCATTCCTTCTCTCCTGAGATGCTGCCTGACCTGCTGAGTTGCACCAGCAATTTGTGTCTACCTTCGATTTAAACCAGTATCTGCAGTTTTTTCCCCTAAAGATTAGGACAAATGACCTCAGGCAGTGTGGTGTCGTGGTCGGTCAATTGTGGGCTGGGGAAGGGGATCTCAAGAGGGAATAACTGAGGAGAAGTGTGGAACGACAAGGGTGGAGGAAGGGGGGGCATACCGTCGCCGTTCCTCCATCACTTTGTTTTTTTTGCTCAATATTCAATGGCCTGCAGTTACTTATCTGCACACTTGTTGCAGTTCCGCTTGCAACCAGACGGTGGTGATCGCGAGCCATACCAAGCTCAATGCCGTTTCACGACCGCCACCCACTGTATAATTTTGAAATGTAAAAAAACATACAAGATCCATATTTTAAATGGATTTTTTATTTTTTATTTAAATTTTTTTTAATTGTATTTTTAAAAAAAAATTAATATGCAGAAAAATTGAACATCCACTGCTCCTCAGAGCAGAGAATTCAAAAGTACTTTTCAAGATTCAATTGAATTGTCACATGTACCAATTAAGGTACAGTGACATTTGAATTATGATATTCACTGAGTGCAGAATTATATTCACTGAATTTCTGTTATTATATTCACTGGGTGCAGAAATCAGTGGCACGGCGGCGCAGCGGTAGAGTTGCTGCCTTAAAGCGAATGCAGCGCCGGAGACCCAGGTTCGATCCCGACTACGGGCGCTGTCTGTATGGAGTTTGTACGTTCTCCCCGTGACCGCGTGGGTTTTCTCCGAGATCTTCGTTTTCCTCCCACACTCCAAAGGCGTCAAAGTATGTAAGTCAATTGGCTTGGTAAATGTAAAAATTGTCCCTAGTGGGTGTAGAATAGTGTTAAGTGAAACATACAAGATTATTATTAAGGGGTTGGACACGTTTGAGGCAGGAAACATTTTTTTTTAGATTTAGATGTAGAGATACAGCGCAGAAACAGGCCCTTCGGCCCACGGGGTCCGCGCCGCCCAACAATCCCCGCACATTAACACTATCCTACGCACACTAGGGACAATTTTGTTTTTTTACATTTGCCCAGCCAATTAACCTACATACCTGTACGTCTTTGGAGTGTGGGAGGAAACCGAAGATCTCGGAGTACAGAGCAGGTTCACCAGAATGGTTCCTGGGATGGCAGGACTTTCATATGAAGAAAGATTGGATAGACTCGGCTTGTACTCGCTGGAATTTAGAAGATTGAGGGGGGATCAGCGTCTGCAGGTTTTTTTTCCTTTACTGTGTTAAAACTGCATTGTTAAGAATCTTTTGCAGGCGATTCTTATAGAAACATATAAAATTATAAAAGGACTGGACAAGCTGGATGAAGGAAAAATGGTTCCCAATGTTGGGCGAGTCCAGAACCAGGGGCCACAGTCTTAGAATAAAGGGGAGGCCATTTAAAACTGAGGTGAGAAGGAACTTTTCCACCCAGAGAGTTGTGAATTTATGGAATTCTCTGCCACAGAAGGCAGTGGAGGCCAATTCTCTGGATGGTGGAGTAACTCAGCGGGGTCAGTCAGCATCCCGGGAGAGAAGGAATGGGTGACGTTTCGGGTCTCAGACTGAAGAAGGGTCTCGACCCGAAACAATAGACATTAGGCGCAGGAAGAGGCCATTCGGCCCTTCGATTTAAACGTCACCCATTCCTTCCTTCTCTCCCGAGATGCCGCCTGACCCGCTGAGTTACCCCAGCATTTTGCGCCTACCTTCGATTTAAACCAGCGCCTGCTGGGTTTCCCCCCCCCCCCCCCTTACTGTGTCAAAACCGCATCGTTAAGACGATTCCAAGGGGCATATTTTCAACGTCTTCTTGGTTTGGGTTGTGCGGAAGCAGGGGTAGACCTTGCCGGTGAACTTGCATTCAGTGAAGGTGTGGAGAAATGACATGGTGTTTGGAACATAAAATGAAATCTCCTCTGTGTCGTAATCAAGGTAAACCCCAATCTTACTGGGAACCTGGTGACAGATGATGTCCATCGTGTCGGTTTGGTTGGCGTGGATTTTCTTGCCAGATTGCTCGATGGTCCAGATGGAGTTCTCCGGCTTGAGTTCAAGGCCCCCGGTGTTCTTCACGGACTCTGCCACAACTCCGAGGGTCCACCTGTGGTTCCCTGCGACCTCCACCTCCCAGTACTTTTTCCCTGTGGAAAACCCCTCGGAGGTCAGCGCCCATCCCGGGGCGTTGACCAAGGCGTAATCTTCAGGCTGACTGCCCTCCGCCCCGGTCTTACCGTCCTTGGACACCGTCAGCCGGGCGTCTGACACCTCAGTGTCTAGTTTTATGGGGACTGAAGGGGGGTGAAAAAGGGAACGAAAAAATTAATAACAGCTGACCGGGAGGCTCCAAGGCTGAAATAAATAATCGACATGAATTTCAAACTCAAAAATCCAACCACAGAAACATAGAAATAGAAAATGGTGCAGGAAGAGGCCATTTGGCCCTTCGAGCCAGCACCGCCATTCATTGTGATCATGGCCGATCATCCACAATCAGTAACCCGTGCCTGCCTTCTCCCCATATCCCTTGATTCCGCTACCCCCTAGAGCTCTATCTAACTCTCTTTTAAATTCATCCAGTGAATTGGCCTCCACTGCCCTCTGTGGCAGAGAATTCCACAAATTCCACTAGATAGAGCTCTTAAGGATAGCGGAGTCAGGGGGTATGGGGAGAAGGCAGGAACGGGGTACTGATTGAGAGTGATCAGCCATGATCACATTGTTTGGCGGTGCTGGCTTGAAGGGCCGAATGGCCTCCTCCTGCACCTATTGTCTATTATCTAAATTCACAACAAATTCTCTGGGTGAAAAAGTTTCTTCTCACCTCAGTTTTAAATGGCCTCCCCTTTATTCTGAGACTGTGGCCCCTGGTCCTGGACTCCCCCAACATCGGGAACATTTTTCCTGCATCCAGATTGTCCAGTCCTTTTATGATTTTGTACGTCTGCATAAGATTCCCTCTCATCCTTCTAAACTCCGGTGAATACTACAAGCCTAGTCTTTCCAATATTTCCTCATATGACAGTCCCTCCATCCCAGGGATTAACCTCGTGAACCTACGCTGCACTGCCTCAGTAGCAAGGACGTCCTTCCTCGAATTAGGAGGCCAAAATTGCACACAGTACTCCCGATGTAGTCTCACCAAGGCCCTAGACAACTGCAGAAGGACTTCTTTGCTCCTTTACTCAAATCCGCTCGTTATGAAGGCAAACATGCCATTAGCTTTCTTCACTGCCTGCTGTACCTGCACGCTTACTTTCACTGACTGGTGTACAAGGACACCAAGGTCTCGTTGCACTTCCCCTTTACCTAATCTGACACCATTGAGATAATAATCTGCCTCCTTATTTTTGCCGCCAAAGTGGATAACCTCACATTTATCTACCTTATACTGCATCTGCCACGCATCTGCCCACTCACTCAACCTGTCCAACTCACCCTGCAACCTCCTAACATCCTCTTCGCAGTTCACACTGCCACCCAGGTTTGTGTGGATGTAGCCCAGATCATCACGCAAAGCATCCTCGGTTCCATCTACACCTCACGCTGCCTCGGCAAGGCCAGCAGCATAATCAAGGACCGGTCTCACCCCGGTCACTCCCTCTTCTCCCCTCTCCCATCAGGGCAAGAGGTGAAGACGTGTGAAAAGGCGCACCTCCAGTTTCAGGGGGCAGTTTCTTCCTAGCTGATATCACGCAACTGAACCATCCTATCAACAACTAGAAAGTGGTCCTGAGATTTTTCAGGTAAGTTTATTTTTCCAGGTGGCCGTGTGAACCTAAACCAACAGACGTCACATCGGAACCAGAATTGCCTGCTGAGGGAAGTGAGAAAAACTGACCTTCCTTGTTTCACATAATAGCAGGTGGAGAAATCATCGGACAAAGTCAGCATGGATTTACCAAAGGCAAATCATGTCTGACGAGTCTTATAGAATTTTTCGAGGATGTAACTAGTAGAGTGGATAAGGGAGAACCAGTCGATGTGTTATATCTGGACTTTCAGAAGGCCTTCGACAAGGTCCCACATAGGAGATTGATGTACAAACTTAAAGCACACGGTATTGAGGGTTCAGTGTTGAGGTGGATAGAAAATTGGTTGGCGAACAGGAAGCAAAGAGTAGGAATAAACGGGTCCTTTTCGGAATGGCAGGCAGTGACCAGTGGGGTACCGCAAGGCTCAGTGCTGGGACCCCAGTTATTTACAGTGTATATTAATGATTTGGACGAGGGAATTGAATGCAACATCTCCAAGTTTACGGATGACACGAAGCTGGGGGGCAGTGTCAGCTGTGAGGAGGATGCTAGGAGGCTGCAAGGTGACTTGGATAGGTTATGTGAGTGGGAAAATGCATGGCAGATGCAGTATAATGTGGATAAATGTGAGGTTATCCACTTTGGTGGCAAGAACAGGAAAGCAGACTATTATCTGAATGGTGGCCGATTAGGAGAAGGGGAGATGCAACGAGACCTGGGTGTCGTGGTACACCAGTCATTGAAAGTAGGCATGCAGGTGCAGCAGGCAGTGAAGAAAGCGAATGGTATGTTGGCATTCATAGCGAGGGGATTTGAGTATAGGAGCAGGGAGGTTCTGCTGCAGTTGTACAGGGCATTGGTGAGACCACACCTGGAGTATTGCGTACAGTTTTGGTCTCCTAATCTGAGGAAAGACATTCTTGCCATAGAAGGAGTACAGAGAAGGTTCACCAGATTGATTCCTGGGATGGCAGGACTTTCATATGAAGAAAGACTGGATAGACTCGGCTTGTACTCGCTGGAATTTAGAAGATTGAGGGGGGATCTTATAGAAACTTACAAAATTCTTAAGGGTAGGCTAGATGCAGGAAGATTGTTCCCGATGTTGGGGAAGTCCAGAACAAGGGGTCACAGTTTAAGGATAAGGGGGAAGTCTTTTAGGACCGAGATGAGAAAGTTTTTTTTCACACAGAGAGTGGTGAATCTGTGGAATTCTCAGCCACAGAGGGTAGTTGAGGCCAGTTCATTGGCTATATTTAAGAGGGAGTTAGATGGGGCCCTTGTGGCTCAAGGGATCAGGGGGTATGGAGAGAAGGCAGGTAGGGGATACTGAGTTGGATGATCAGCCATGATCATATTGAATGGTGGTGGTGGTGCAGGCTCGAAGGGCCGAATGGCCTACTCCTGCACCTATTTTCTACGTTTCTATGTTTACTATGCACCTCACTAGAATCCTTTGAATTGCCGTTAATCGGACTTTTCCTCGCGCTAAATGTTATCCCCTTTATCTTGTATCTGTACACTGTGGAAGGATTGTATGTAATCATGTATTGTCTTTACTTTGACTGGAGAGGATGCAACAAAACTTTATCTGCAACAAAACATGCGACAACACATGGCAATAATTAACGAAACTAAAAAGATGTAGGATGGAACTGCGGATGCTGGTTTCAATCGAGGGTAGACCCAATAGACAATGGACAATAGACAATAGGTGCGGGAGTAGGCCATTCGGCCCTTCCAGCCAGCACCGCCATTCAATGTGATCATGGCTGATCATTCTCAATCAGTACCCCGTTCCTGCCTTCTCCCCATACCCCCTGACTCCGGTATCCTTAAGAGCTCTATCTAGCTCTCTCTTGAATGCATTCAGAGACTTGGCCTCCACTGCCTTCCGAGGCAGAGAATTCCACAGATTTACAACTCTCCGACTGAAAATGTTTTTCCTCATCTCCGTTCTAAATGGCCTACCCCTTATGGGTGGAGTAACTCAGCGGGACTGGCAGCATCTCTGGAGAGAAGGAATGGGTGACGTTTCGGGTCGAGACCCTTCTAAAACATAATAAGGTATTTCGGATGCTGTCAAATTCTCCATTATAATAATCCACAGGTTCTTACCTTTATTGTTATATATGATCTCCCAATCTGGAAAGAAATAACAGCCAGTTAGTCTAGAGAAAAAAAACTCCCTGCACACTGTACTCCCATTAAATTATTCTCACAAACTTGCACTATTATTTTAATTAAAAATGATAAACACCAACAAAATTGGGATCCTGGCTAAACTTGGAAGAGCAGGGATTACCTGACAAGGTGTTGGTGAGGCTGCAGTTGGAGTATCGTGTCACCCTGTTATACGAAGGATGTTGTTAAGACAATAGGTTCAGGAGCAGACCATTCGGCCCTTCGAGCCAGCACCGAGAGAGTGCAGAGAGGATGTTGCCAGGACTTGAGGGCCTGATCTATAGGGACAGGTTGGGCAGACTCGGACTGTGCTCCTTGGAGAGCACGAGGCTGAGGGGGAATAGATACGATAAATGCACAAGAATCTTTTACCCAGAGTAGGGGAATCAAGAACCAGAGGACATAGGTTTAAGGTGAGAGGGGGGAAAGGTTTGATAGGAACCCGAGGGGAGACGTTTTCACACAGTAGGTGGAAGGTATATGTAACGAGCTGCCAGAGGAAGTAGTTGAGGCAGATACGATAACTACATTTAAAAGACAATTGGGCAGGTACATGGACAGTAGACAATAGGTGCAGGAGGAGGCCATTCGGCCCTTCGAGCCAGCACCGCCATTCAATGTGATCATGGCTGATCATTCTCAATCAGTACCTCGTTCCTGCTTTCTCCCCATACCCCCTGACTCCGCTATCCTTAAGAGTTCTATCTATCTCTCTCTTGAATGTATTCAGAGAATTGGCCTCCACTGCCTTCTGAGGCAGAGAATTCCACAGATTCACAACTCTCTGACTAAAAAAGTTTTTCCTCATCTCTGTTCTAAATGGCCTACCCCTTATTCTTAAACTGTGGCCCCTGGTTCTGGACTCCCCCAACATTGGGAACATGTTTCCTGCCTCTAACGTGTCCAACCCCTTAATAATCTTATACGTTTCGATAAGATCCCCTCTCATCCTTCTAAACTCCAGTGTATACAAACCTAGTCTCTCCAGTCTTTCAACATATGACAGTCCCGCCATTCCGGGAATCAACATAGTAAACCTACGCTGCACGCCCTCAATAGCAAGAATATCCTTCCTCAAATTTGGAGACCAAAACTGCACACAGTACTCCAGGTGCGGTCTCACTAGGGCCCTGTACAACTGCAGAAGGACCTCTTTGCTCCTATACTCAACTCCTCTCGTTATGAATGCCAACATTCCATTGGCTTTCTTCACTGCCTGCTGTACCTGCATGCTTCCTTTCAGTGACTGATGCACTAAGACACCCAGATCACGTTGTACGTCCCCTTTTCCTAACTTGACACCATTCAAATAATAATCTGCCTTCCTATTCTTACCACCAAAGTGGATAACCTCACACTCAAAATCTCTGTAAAGCGTCTTTGAGTATATGAAAAGCGCTATATAAATAAAATGTATTATTATTATTATTATTACTTATCCACATTAAACTGCATCTGCCATGCATCCGCCCACTCACACAACCTGTCCAAGTCACCCTGCAACCTCATAGCATCTTCCTCACAGTTCACACTGCCACCTAGCTTTGTATCATCGGCAAATTTGCTAATGGTACTTTTAATCCCTTCATCCAAGTCATTGATGTATATTGTAAATAGCTGTGGTCCCAACACCGAGCCTTGCAGTACCCCACTAGTCACTGCCTGCCATTCTGAAAGGGACCCATTTATCCCCACTCTTTGCTTTCTGTCTGTCAACCAACTTTCTATCCATGTCAGTACCCTACCTCCAATACCATGTGCTCTAATTTTGCCCACCAATCTCCTATGTGGGACCTTGTCGAAGGCTTTCTGAAAGTCGAGGTACACCACATCCACCGGCTCTACCCAGTCAATATTCCTAGTTACATCCTCAAAAAATTCCAGTAGATTAGTCAAGCACGATTTCCCCTTCGTAAATCCATGCTGACTCGGAACGATCCTGTTACTGCGATCCAAATGCTCCGCAATTTCGTCTTTTATAATTGACGCCAGCATCTTCCCCACCACTGATGTCAGACTAACTGGTCTATAATTTCCCGTTTTCTCTCTCCCTCCTTTCTTGAAAAGTGGGATATCATTAGCCTAACATTTGTGGACAGGAAAGGTTTAGAGGGATACTAGACCAAGTGGACCCGTTGGGCCCAAAACTCTCCTGCATTGGTGCAGCACCCTCTCCTCTCCCCCTTCCCCCCCTCTCCCCTCTTCCCTCCCCCTATCGTGTACCATTTTGGCGAAACAAACAAATGCGAATTTTAGTATATAGATGGCCCAAATGCGGGCAGGTGGGATAGTATGTATGGGGCATCTTGATTGGCATGGGCAAGTTGGGCCGAAGGGTCAGATTCCATGCTGTTTGACTCTATTTAACAGCTCAGGTAGTGCGTTTGGGACGAGAAATAGAATTAATATTTCAATTTTCAGCAGACTGACACCTGTAACCAAAGTTGATAGATCTGAAGTGCTCGCTCTGTTTCTCTCTTCACAGACTATTCTCTCCTATTCACATATAAAGCCCTAAATGGACATTCCCCCCCCCCCCCCCCCACATCAAAAATCCTCTAACCCACCTCTCTAACTCCAGGTCCCTCAGGTCGGCCGACTTGGGGCTACTGACTATCCCGCGGTCTAGGCTTAAGCTCAGGGGTGACCGCGCTTTTGCGATTGCAGCTCCTAGACTGTGGAACAGCATCCCTCTCCCCATCAGAACTGCCCCCTCCATCGACTCCTTTAAGTCCAGGCTCAAAACCTATTTCTACTCCCTAGCGTTTGAGGCTCATTGAGGAGGCGCTGTGAACTGTTTGTATGTGCTGTTATGTTTGTGTGCTACTGTATGTTTCATTTTTTCCTTAGTACCTAATCAGATGTACAGCACTTTGGTCAACGTGGGTTGTTTTTAAATGTGCTATACAAATAAAATTGACTTGACTTGACAGACGATGCCTAACGTGACGAGTCTCCCAGCAGAGATGGACTTTCCTCATTGTAAGTTCGTAACTGATGGGAGCAAAATGAGGCCATTCGGCCCATCAAGTCTACTCCCCCCTTCAATCGTGGCTGATCTATCTCTCCCTCCTAACCCCATTCTCCTGCCTTCTCCCCATAACCCCTGACACCCGTGCTAATCAAGAATCTATCAATCTCTGCCTTAAAAATGTCCAATGAATTAGCCTCCACAGTCTTGTGGCAATGAACACAGTTTCACCACCCTCTCTGACTAAAGAAATTCCTCCTCATCTCCTTCCAAGTGGGAGGAGTTGGCTGCGCCTAACGGCTGCGGCTCTCTGGCAGTCTGTTGTCTTTTTTTCTTTTTTTTTGTTTGTGTCGGTGTTGGGATGGTTTTTGTTTCTGTTTTTGGCTGTGTATGTGTGGTGGGGGGCTGGGGTGCGGGGTGGGGGCGGGGGGAAACCTTTCTTTTATTAGGTCTCTTCCCCGGGGCGCAGCTCGCCCGCGGGGCCTTCCATCGCCCGGCGCGGCTCGGCTGCGGGACTTAACATCGCCGGCGCGGCTCGGCCGCGGGACGTTTCAGTGCCCGGTGCGGCTCGGCCGCTGGACTTAACATCGCCCGGTGCGGCCGCGGGACGTTTCAGTGCCCGGCGCGGCTTGGCCGCTGGACTTAACATCGCCAGCGCGGCTCGGCCGCGGGACGTTTCAGTGCCCGGTGCGGCTCGGCCGCGGGACGTTTCAGTGCCCGGTGCGGCTCGGCCACTGGACTTAACATCGCCCGGTGTGGCCGCGGGACGGTTCGGTGCCCGGGGCGGCTCGGCCGCGGGGCCTTCCATCCCCTTGCGGGGGCTGTGCATGTCGTTTGCCTCGGTAGGGGTCGAGCTGCCTGTCCGTGGGTGCGGGGGGAAGAGAGGGGAAGTTTTGTTGCCTCCATCACAGTGAGGGGGTGTTTGGAGTCACTGTGATGGATGTTTGTGCTGGGGTCGGGTGTCCTGTGTTCTTTTCTTTTTTGTTGTGACTGCTGAAATTTCGCTCGGTGTTTGTGCCGAGTGACAATAAAGTGTTGTTATACTGTTATACTGTTCTTAAATGTACATCCTTTTATTCTGAGGCTGTGGCCTCTGGTACCAGACTCTCCCACCAGTGGAAACATCCTCTCCACGTCCACTCTACCCAGACCTTTCACTATTCAGTAAGTTTAAATGAGACCCCACCCACATCCTTCATAAGTCCAGCGAGTACAGGCCCAGTGCCGTCAAAGGCTCATCGTATGTTAACCCACACATTCCTGGGATCATTCTCGTAAACCTCCTCTGGGCCCTCTCCAGCGCCAGCACATCCTTCCTCAGATATGGGGCCCAAAATTGGTCACATTACTATCATGTTCTAGTCTTTGGTAACATCCCCCTCTCTCCCTTCACCAAGTCTTTTCTGTATGAACTCTAATCATGTCCTTCATTGTTAATTCTAACTATATCCATTCAAGGTTTCAGGGTCAATTTATTGTCACATGTGCCAATTAAGGTGCAGTGATATTTGAGTTAGGTATTCCACAGTTTACATGACGTTTTTTTAATAGACAATAGACAATAGGTGCAGGAGGATGCCTTTCGGCCCTTCGAGCCAGCACCGCCATTCAATGTGATCATGGCTGATCATTCTCAATCAGTACCCCGTTCCTGCCTTCTCCCCGTACCCCCTGACTCCGCTATCCTTAAGAGCTCTACCTAGCTCTCTCTTGAATGCATTCAGAGAATTGGCCTCCACTGCCTTCTGAGGCAGAGAATTCCACAGATTCGCAACTCTCTGACTGAAAACTTTTTTGTCATCTCGGTTCTAAATGGCCTACCCCTTATTTTTAAACTGTGGCCCCTTGTTCTGGACTCCCCCAACATTGGGAACATGTTTCCTGCCTCTAACGTGTCCAACCCCTTAATAATCTTATACGTTTTGATAAGATCTCCTCTCATCCTTCTAAATTCCAGTGTATACAAGCCTAGTCGCTCCAGTCTTTCAACATATGATAGTCTCGCCATTCCGGGAATTAACCTAGTAAACCTACGCTGCACGCCCTCAATAGCAAGAATATCCTTCCTCAAATTTGGAGACCAAAACTGCACACAGTACTCCAGGTGCGGTCTCACTAGGGCCCTGTACAACTGCAGAAGGACCTCTTTGCTCCTATACTCAACTCCTCTTGTTATGAAGGCCAACATTCCATTAACGGTAGGTACACGAGGAGAACCAATTTTCTTGGTGCATTAAATAAGCAACAATTATAAAACATTTCTTGTAAAGAGAATATCTTACCGGATTTAACAAGAGGTTCCCACTTGTCTAAAAAATGAAAACAAGAAAAATAATCAATAATCAGATTAATTAATAATCTGATTGCACAGTTATAGATAACTTACCCATCTTTGAATAGGTTTGCACTTTGATATTTCTGGGCAAACATTTGTTCAAAGGGTATAAGCTTCACCTCACTGTTAGAGGGAACTTTAGATTTTTAGAGATACAGCGCAGAAACAGGCCCTTCGGCCCACCGGGTCCGCGCCGCCCAGCGATCCCCGCACATTAACACTATCCTACACCCACTAGGGACAATTTTTACATTTGCCCAGCCAATTAACCTACAAACCTGTACGTCTTTGGAGTGTGGGAGGAAACCGAAGATCTCGGAGAAAACCCACGCAGGTCACGGGGAGAACGTACAAACTCCGTACAGACGGCGCCCGTAGTCAGGATCGAACCTGAGTCTCCGGCGCAGCAACTCTACCGTTGCGCCACCGTGCCGCACACTAGACCAAGTGGACCCGTTTGGCCCAAACCTCTCCTGCATTCGTGCAGCACCCTCTCCTCCCCCACTCCCTCCTTTCTCCCCCACTCCCGTTTCTCCCCCCCTCTCCCCTCCCCCTCCCCATCCTTCCTTCCCTCCCTCCCTTCTCCGCCCCTTTCCCTCCCCCTCAACCCCCCTGATCCTCCCACCCTCCCCTTCCCCCCCTCCCTCCCTTCCCAGAGGATAGATTTAAACTTAAAAATGTGAATAACTTTAAAAACATAACACCGATCTCAATGAAACTTCTTGCATTAGCACCAAAAGGACGACGGTGAGTAAGGTGGGCCTAAAATTGTTGTGCTATCGTGTACGGTTTTGGCTGCAGTTCAGGAACAAACAAACAAACAAACAAACGAGACTTTTAGCATATAGATGTTTACCAGAATGCTGTCATGGATTGAGGCTTTAAGCTAAAGAGAGAGTTTGGATGGACGTGGGTTGTTTTCTCTGGAGCATCAGAGGTACAGGTGATTCATGAGAGAAGTATATATAATGATGAGAGGTGTAGATAGGGTAGACAGTCAGAACCTTTTTCCCAGGCTGGAAATCCAGATTATCCATGACACTGCTCAGCTGGATGTTGCAGGAGCAATGGGTTTTGCTCTGTTTTATTAGTTGTTTTAAAGGTTTGTTATCTGTGATTTGTTATTAACCCATGTGAAACAGCCTTTCATTACAACTTCAGCACATTGATACCTCTTAATAGACAAGCCTGCTGGACCTGGTAGCTTTGCAATGTGGACAGTTAAGAATTTATACACTCACCGTACTGTTGGACTGACTTGTCTTTTTCTAGATCTGGAAAATTCAACAATTTAATTCAAATTAGTGTCAAAAACAGTAGCTGATGCAATCAGATATATTTTTACCGACGTGAATGAACAGCGGTCCTGACCTCCCATCCACCTCAGTGAAGAAATCTGAACTATCTTTAATCAAAATAGACAATGGACAATAGGTGCAGGAGTAGGCCATTCGGCCCTTCGAGCCTGCACCACCATTCAATAGACAATAGACAATAGGTGCAGGAGTAGGCCATTCGGCCCTTCGAGCCAGCACCACCATTCAATGTGATCATGGCTGATCATTCTCAATCAGTACCCCGTTCCTGCTTTGTCCCCATACCCCCTGACTCCGCTATCCTTAAGAGCTCTATCTAGCTCTCTCTTGATTGCATTCAGTGAATTGGCCTCCACTGCCTTCTGAGGCAGAGAATTCCACAGATTTACAACTCTCTGCCCGAAAAGATTTTTCCTCATCTCCGTTCTAAATGGCCTACCCCTTATTCTTAAACTGTGGCCCCTTGTTCTGGACTCCCCCAACATTGGGAACATGTTGATTTATTCACAAAATGCTGGAGTAACTCAGCAGGTCAGGCAGCATCTCGGGAGAGAAGGAATGGGTGACGTTTCGGGTCGAGACCCTTCTTCAGACATGTTTCCTGCCTCTAACGTGTCCAATCCCCTAATTATCTTATATGTTTCAATAAGATCCCCCCTCATCCTTCTAAATTCCAGTGCACACAAGCCCAATCGCTCCAGCCTTTCAACATACGACAGTCCCTCCATTCCGGGAATTAACCTAGTGAACCTACGCTGCACGCCCTGTGGGTGACGTTTCGGGTGACGTTTCGGGTCGAGACCCTTCTTCATACTGGTTAGGGATAAGGGAAACGAGAGATATAGACGGTGAGGTGGTGAGATAAAGAGCAATGAATGAAAGATGTGCAGAACAGTTACGATGACAAGGGAAACAGGCCACTGTTAGCTGTTTGCAGGGTGAAAACGAGAACCAGCGTTAACAGGTGATTGATGGTTGGCGTGGACACGGTGAGCCGAGGAGCTAGTTTCTACGCTATATATTTATGTTAAATTTACATTATATTAATGATTTGGACGAGGGAATTGAATGCAACATCTCCAAGTTTGCGGATGACACGAAGCTGGGGGGCAGTGTTAGCTGTGAGGAGGATGCTAGGAGGCTGCAAGGTGACTTGGATAGGTTAGGTGAGTGGGCAAATGCATGGCAGATGCAGTATAATGTGGATAAATGTGAGGTTATCCACTTTGGTGGCAAGAACAGGAAAGCAGACTATTATCTGAATGGTGGCCGATTAGGAAAAGGGGAGATGCAACGAGACCTGGGTGTCGTGGTACACCAGTCATTGAAAGTAGGCATGCAGGTGCAGCAGGCAGTGAAGAAAGCGAATGGTATGTTGGCATTCATAGCGAGGGGATTTGAGTATAGGAGCAGGGAGGTTCTGCTGCAGTTGTACAGGGCTTTGGTGAGACCACACCTGGAGTATTGCGATTAGTTTTGGTCTCCTAATCTGAGGAAAGACATTTTTGCCATAGAGGGAGTACAGAGAAGGTTCACCAGATTGATTCCTGGGATGGCAGGACTTTCATATGAAGAAAGACTGGATAGACTCGGCTTGTACTCGCTGGAATTTAGAAGATTGAGGGGAGATCTTATAGAAACATACAAAATTCTTAAGGGGTTGGACAGGCTAGATGCAGGAAGATTGTTCCCGATGTTGGGGAAGTCCAGAACCAGGGGTCACAGTTTAAGGATAAGGGGGAAGTCCTTTAGGACAGAGATGAGAAAGTTTTTTTTCACACAGAGAGTGGTGAATCTGTGGAATTCTCTGCCACAGAAGGTAGTTGACGCCAGTTCATTGGCTATATTTAAGAGGGAGTTAGATGTGGCCCTTGTGGCTAAAGGGATCAGGGGGTATGGAGAGAAGGCAGGTAGGGGATACTGAGTTGGATGATCAGCCATGATCATATTGAATGGCGGTGCAGGCTCGAAGGGCCGAATGGCCTACTCCTGCACCAATTTTCTATGTTTCTATGTTTATTTTATGTGGTTGTGTGTCTTGTTGTTTTTTACTTCGTATGGCTGTATGGTAACTCAAATTTCACTGTACCTTAATTGGTACAATAAATTGATCTTGACGTAGATCTCTAGATCTAGATCTCTAAACTAAACTCCAGACTTTATTCCTCCTAAACTCTACTCCTCCTAAACTCTAAACTTGGATGCTGTGATTTCCGTTCATTCTTAGCGATGAAAGAACAAAATGAGTTTCTTTTCCCTTTTCCGTTAAAAGCTGACGCATACTTGCAGTGGTAGATGAGACGGTACCTTTCATGTGTTTCCGCCTTCTTATTGTCCAGTAAACGGCAAAAACAAGCGCGATTATCAGAAGACAAAGTGTCAGACACAAGAACACCAGCCAGCCTGAAACAACTGGGAAGAAGACGTCTGCAAAAGAAATGGCGGTGATTAGACGATATTGCGTGGAAAATATTCATGCCCATAAGTTCTCGGAGCAGAATTAGGCCATTCGGCCCATCGGGTCGACTCCGCCATTCAATCATGGCTGATCTATCTTTCCCTCTCCGCCCCATTCTCCTGCCTTCTCCCCGTAGCCACACGACAATCAGCCAATCATCCCTGTCCCACCTGCAATTAGTCCAAAACGCCGCAGCGAGACTCCTGACGGGTGCCCGTAAAAGGGACCACATCACTCCGGTTCTGGCCTCTCTCCACTGGCTCCCAGTACGGTACAGAATCAACTTCAAGCTCCTCCTATTCACACACAAAGCCCTAAACGGGCTCCCCCCCCCCCCCCTCCCATATCAAAAATCTTCTAACCCACCACTCTATCTCCAGGTCCCTCAGGTCGGCCGACTTGGGACTACTCACTATCCCGCGGTCTAGGCTTAAGCTCAGGGGTGACCGCGCTTTTGCGGTTGCAGCTCCTAGACTGTGGAACAGCATCCCTCTCCCCATCAGAACTGCCCCCTCCATCCACTCCTTTAAGTCCAGGCTCAAAACCTATTTCTACTCCCGAGCGTTTGAGGCCCTCTGAGGGGGCGCTGTGAACTGTTTATGTATGTGCTGTTATGTTTGTGTGTCATTGTATGTTCGTCTCTTAGTACCTGAACTGATGTTCAGCACTTTGGTCAACGTGGGTTGTTTTTAAATGTGCTATACAAATAAAATTGACTTGACTTGACACTGCAGCAGTAGCAGCAGCAAGCAGCAGCAGTAGCAAGCAGCAGCAAGCAGCACCAAGCTGTGTTGCTTGGGACGTAGTGTGTGGGGATTGTGTGGGGATAGTAAGGAGTAAGACCTGTGTGATCTCCCGGACTAGTTTCGATCGCCTAGCTTGGGGTCGGAGAGGAATTTCCCAGATTTTTTCCCAAATTGGCCTGGGTTTTTTATCCGGTTTTTCGCCTCTCCCAGGAGATCACTCAGTTCTTTTGGGTGGGCGGTTGGAGCGGGTGGAGCAGCGGCCGGGCGGTAGGTTTAGTAACCGAGCGCGGGGCTTTGTTTGGGGAGTATGACTGCCAGGGCAGTTTTTTGTTCTGGGTGTCGGATGTGGGGAATCTGGGAGTCTGATAGTCTTCCAGACATCCACATCTGCGCCAGGTGTGACGAGATGGGGCTCCTAAGGGACCGTATTAGGAACCTGGAGCGGCAGATTGATGACCTCCGTCTGATCAGGGAGAGTGAGGAGGTTATAGATAGGAGTTACAGGGAGGTGGTCACTCCTAGACCACGGGAGGTAGACAAGTGGGTCACGGTTAGGGGGGGCAAGGAGCAGAGGCAGGGACTAGGGAGTACCCCGGTGGCTGTACCCCTTGGAAATAAGTACTCCTGTTTAAGTGCTGTTGGGGGGGACAGCCTACCTGGGGGCAACGACGGTGCCCGGGCCTCTGGCAAGGAGTCCGGCCCTGTTGCTCAGAAGGGTAGGGAAAGGAAGAGGAGAGCAGTAGTAATAGGGGACTCTATAGTGAGGGGGTCAGATAGGCGATTCTGTGGACGCAGTCGGGAGACCCGGATGGTGGTTTGCCTCCCTGGTGCCGGTGTCCGGGATGTGTCTGAGCGTGTCCAGGATATCCTGAAAGGGGAGGGAGAGGAGCCAGAGGTCGTGGTACATATAGGTACCAACAATATAGGTAGGATAAGGGAAGAGGTCCTGAAAGGAGAATTCAGGGGGCTAGGAAGAGAGTTAAAAAAAAGGACTTCCAAAGTAATAATCTCAGGCTTACTGCCTGTGCCACGCGATAGTGAGAATAGGAATGGAGTGAGGTGGAGGATAAATACGTGGCTGAGGAACTGGTGCAGGGAGCAGGGTTTCAAGTTTCTGGATCATTGGGACCTCTTCTGGGGGAAGTATGACCTGTACAAAAAGGACGGGTTGCATCTGAACCTGAGGGGAACCAATATCCTGGCGGGGAGATTTGCTAAAATAACTGCGGAGACTTTAAACTAGTACGGTTGGGGGGAGGGACTCAAACACAGATAGCTAATAGGCAGTGTGTGAGGCAGGAGGCAGAAAAGGGAAACACTCAGACCCAATATGTAGGAGAGAAAGAAGGGAAAAGAAATAAACTGAGAATAAGAAATGATGGGTCCCTTAAATGTGTATATTTTAATGCTAGGAGCATTGTAAGAAAGGTGGATGAGCTTAGAGCCTGGATTGACATCTGGAAGTATGATGTTGTGGCGATCAGTGAAACATGGTTGCAGGAGGATTGCGATTGGCAATTAAATATTCCAGGATTTCATTGTTTCAGATGTGATAGAATCGGAGGGGCAAGAGGTGGGGGTGTTGCATTGCTTGTCAGGGAGGATATCACAGCAGTGCTTTGGCAGGACAGACTAGAAGGCTCGATTAAGGAGGCTGTTTGGGTGGAACTCAGAAATGAGAAAGGTTTAGCAACACTTATAGGGGTGTATTATAGACCGCCAAATAGGGAACGAGAATTGGAAGAGCAAATATGTAAGGAGATAGCAGATATTAGTAGTAAGCACAGAGTGGTGATTGTGGGTGATTTCAATTTTCCGTATATAGACTGGGAATCACATTCTGTTAAAGGGCTGGATGGTTTGGAGTTTGTAAAATGTGTGCAGGATAGTTTTTTGCAGCAATACGTAGAGGTGCCTACCAGAGAAGGGGCAGTGTTGGACCTCCTGTTAGGAAATGAGATGGGTCAGGTGACGGAGGTATGTGTTGAGGAGCACTTTGGGTCTAGTGATCATAATGCCATTAGTTTCAATATCATTATGGAGAAGGTCAAATCTGGACCAAGGGTTGAGATTTTGGATTGGAGAAAGGCTAATTTTGAGGAGATGAGAAAGGATTTAAAAGGAGTGAAATGGAAATTGTTGTTTTATGAAAAGGATATAATAGAGAAATGGAGGATATTTAAAGGTGAAATTTTGAGAGTACAGAGTCTTTATGTCCCTGTTCGGTGGAAAGGAAAGAATAATAATTTGAAAGAGCCGTGGTTTTCCAGGGAAATTGGACACTTGGTTCGGAAAAAGAGGGAGATATACAATAAATATAAGCGGCAGGGAGTAAATGAGGTTCTTGAGGAATATAAAGAATGTAAAAGGAATCTTAAAAAGGAAATTAGAAAAGCGAAAAAAAGATATGAGGCTGCTTTGGCAAGTAATGTAAAAGTAAACCCCATGGGTTCTACAGATATGTCAATAGCAAAAGGATAGTGAGGGATAAAATTGGTCCATTAGAGAGTCAGAGTGGACAGCTATGTGCTGAGCCGGAAGAAATGGGGGAGATATTAAACAATTTCTTTTCTTCGGTATTTACCGAGGAGAAGGATATTGAATTATGTGAGGTAAGCGAAACAAGTAGAGTAGTGATGGAAATTAGGAGGATTAAAGAAGAGGAGGTACGGACACTTTTGAAGAATATAAAAGTGGATAAGTCTCCAGGTCCTGATAGGATATTCCCCAGGACATTGAGGGAAGTTAGTGCAGAAATAGCAGGGGCTATGACGGAAATATTTCAAACGTCATTAGAAACAGGGATGGTGCCGCAAGATTGACGCATTGCGCATGTTGTGCCTTTGTTTAAAAAAGGTTCTAAAAGTAAACCTAGCAATTATAGACCTATTAGTTTGACGTCTGTGGTGGGAAAATTAATGGAAAAGATACTTAGGGACAATATATATAATTATTTGGATAATCAAGGCCTGATTAGAAACAGTCAACATGGATTTGTGCCTGGAAGGTCATGTTTGACTAATCTTCTTGAATTTTTTGAAGAGGTTACCAGGGAAATTGATAAGGGCAAGGCTGTGGATGTTGTCTATATGGACTTCAGTAAGGCATTTGACAAGGTTCCACATGGAAGGTTGATTAAGAAGGTTAAATCGTTGGGTATTAATAGTGAGGTTGCAAGATGGATTCAACAATGGCTGAATGGGAGATACCAGAGGGTAACGGTTGACAATTGTATGTCAGGTTGGAGGCCAGTGTCTAGTGGAGTGCCCCAAGGATCTGTGTTGGGTCCACTGTTGTTTGTCATTTACATTAATGATCTGGATGATGGTGTGGCAAATTGGATTAGTAAATATGCAGATGATACTAAGATAGGTGGAGTAGTTGATAGTGAGGTAGATTTTCAAAGTCTACAGAGAGACTTGGGCCTTTTGGAAGGGTGGGCTGAAAGATGGCAGATGGAGTTTAATGCTGATAAGTGTGAGGTGCTGCATTTTGGTAGGACAAATCAAAATAGGACGTACAGGGTAAATGGTAGGGAATTGAGGAATGCAGTGGAACAGAGGGATCTGGGAATAACTGTGCATTGTTCCCTGAAGGTGGAATCTCATGTGGATAGGGTGGTGAAGAAGGCGTTTGGTATGCTTGCCTTTATAAATCAGAGCATCGAGTATAGAAGTTGGGATGTAATGTTGAAATTGTACAGGGCATTGGTGAGGCCGAATCTGGAGTATGGTGTGCAGTTCTGGTCGCCAAATTATAGGAAGGATGTCGACAAAATGGAGAGGGTCCAGAGGAGATTTACTAGAATGTTGCCTGGGTTTCAGCACTTAGGCTACAGAGAGAGGTTGAACAGGTTGGGTCTTTATTCTTTGGAGCGTAGAAGGTTGAGGGGGGACTTGATAGAGGTTTTAAAAATTTTGAGAGAGACGGACAGAGTTGACGTGGGTAGGCTTTTCCCTTTGAGAGTGGGGAAGATTCCAACAAGGGGACATAGCTTCAGAATTGAGGGACAAAGGTTTAGGGGTAACATGAGGGGGAACTTCTTTACTCAGAGGGTTGTGGCTGTATGGAATGGGCTTCCGGTGGAAGTGGTGGAGGCTGGCTCGATTTTATTATTTAAGAGTAAATTGGATAGGTATATGGATAAGAGGGGATTAGAGGGTTATGGTCTGAGTGCAGGTAGGTGAGACTAGGTCAGGGAGAATGGTCGGCGTGGACTGGTAGGGCCGGACAGGCCTGTTTCCATGCTGTAGTTGTTATATGTTATATATATGTTATATATGGTACTAATCAAAAATCTGCCAATCTCCACTGTAAAAATATCAATAGACTTGGCCTCCACAGCCGTCTGTGGCAATGAACTCCACAGATTCACCACCCTCTGACTAAATAAATTGTTCCACCCAAATCATTCACTAACAGAAAAGCAAGATTAAAATTTCAAGGTTGATGGGCACAAAATGGCGGAGTAACTCCGCGGGTCAGGCAGCGTCTCTGGAGACAAGGAATAGGTGACATTTCAGGTCAAGACCCTTCTTCTTGGCGCAGTGGTAGAGTTGCTACCTTACAGCACCAGAGACCTGGGTTCGATCCTGATGACGGCTGCTGTCTGTGAGGAGTTTCTACATTCTCCCCGTGACCACATGGGTTTTCTCCGGGTTCCTCCCACACTCAAATGACAATAGGTACAGGAGGAGGCCATTCAGCCCTTCGAGCCAGCACCGCCATTCAATGTGATCATGGCTGATCATTCTCAATCAGTACCCCGTTCCTGCCTTCTCCCCATACCCCCTGACTCCGCTATCTAGCTCTCTCTTGAATGCATTCAGAGAATTGGCCTCCACTGCCTTCTGAGGCAGAGAATTCCACAGATTCACAACTCTCTGACTGAAAAAGTTTTCCCTCGTCTCAGTTCTAAATGGCCTACCCCTTATTCTTAAACTGTGGCCCCTTGTTCTGGACTCTCCCCAACATTGGGAACATGTTTCCTGCCTCTAACGTGTCCAACCCCTTAATAATCTTATACGTTTCGATAAGATCTCCTCTCGTCCTTCTAAATTCCAGTGTATGCAAGCCTAGTCGATCCAGTCTTTCAACATACGACAGTCCCGCCATTCCGGGAATCAACCTAGTAAACCTACGCTGCACGCCCTCAATAGCAAGAATATCCTTCCTCAGGTATGAGGAATATCCTTCCTCATGAAGACGTTCAGGTATGTAGGTTAATTGGCTTCTGTAAATTGTGCCTGGTGTGTAGGACAGTGCGAGTGTACGCGGTGATTGCTGGTTGGTGATGACTCGGTGGCACGGAGGGGCCCAGTTTCCGCGCTGTATCTCTAAAACACCATCAGGCATGGCCAAGATGGTTCGGCAGTGCCCAGTCCGAGATCACCTCGAGACGCCATTATTTTATTATTCCTCTTAATGATTTGGACGAGGGAATTGAATGCAACATCTCTAAGTTTGCGGATGACACGAAGCTGGGTGGCAGTGTTAGCTGCGAGGAGGATGCTAGGAGGCTGCAGAGTGACTTGGATAGATTAGGCGAGTGGGCAAATGCATGGCAGATGCAGTATAATTTGGATAAATGTGAGGTTATCCACTTTGGTGGCAAGAACAGGAAAGCAGAGTATTACCTGAATGGTGCCCAATTAGGAAAAGGGGAGATGCAACGTGACCTGGGTGTCATGGTGCACCAGTCATTGAAAGCAAGCGTGCAGGTGCAGCAGGCAGTGAAGAAAGCGAATGGTATGTTAGCATTCATAGCAAGAGGATTTGAGTATAGGAGCAGGGAGGTTCTGCTACAGTTGTACAGGGCCTTGGTGAGACCGCACCTGGAGTATTGTGTACAGTTTTGGTCTCCTAATCTGAGGAAAGACATTCTAGCCTTAGAGGGAGTACAGAGAAGGTTCACCAGATTGATCCCTGGGATGGCAGGACTTTCATATGAAGAAAGACTGGATAGACTGGGCTTATACTCGCTGGAATTTAGAAGACTGAGGGGGGATCTTATAGAAACATACAAAATTCTTAAGGGGTTGGAGAGGCTAGATGCGGGAAGATTGTTCCCGATGTTGGGGAAGTCCAGAACCAGGGGTCACGGCTTAAGGATAAGGGGGAAGTCTTTTAGGACCGAGATGAGAAAACATTTCTTCACACAGAGAGTGGTGTCTGTGGAATTCTCTGCCGCAGAAGGTAGTTGAGGCCAGTTCATTGGCTATATTTAAGAGGGAGTTAGATGTGGCCCTTGTGGCTAAAGGGATCAGGGGGTATGGAGAGAAGGCAGGTACAGGTTACTGAGCTGGATGATCACCCATGATCATATTGAATGGCGGTGCAGGCTCGAAGGGCCGAATGGCCTACTCCTGCACCTATTTTCTATGTTTCGCTCGTCTGACAACGTGCTGGAATTTACATTGCAAAACCAACCTTTCTGAACCGCAGTTGACAATATACAAACCTGCTATCTCAATAATCGCTTCCTGTTCTTTTCCCAATACTCGATTCAACAAAATACAGCTGTACTTGTTCGTTGAGCCTTTTGATACGGTTACTGTGCTCTGAACATTTATAAGTTGTTGAGAATCGTGCTGGGAATTTAAGGTTGATTTTAACGTTAAATTCTCTCTCTCGCCACCGATCCATTGTACCGACGGCTCAGGATAGCATCCGTTAGATTCACAGACTAGTACAATTCCACTTTTTTCATATCCTCTGATGTAGATCCAGTGGTCGCGACCCAAACCTGCAAGGATCAACAAGCATCAAGCGTACTTAGAGTGTAAAAACAAGTTTCAGAACCAGGGGCCACAGTCTAAGAATCAATAGACAATAGGTGCAGGAGGAGGCCATTCGGCCCTTCGAGCCAGCATCACCATTCAATGTGATCATGGCTGATCATTCTCAATCAGTACCCCGTTCCTGCCCTCTCCCCATACCCCCTGACTCCGCTATCCTTAAGAGCTCTATCTAGCTCTCTCTTGAATGCATTCACAGAATTGGCCTCCACTGCCTTCTGAGCCAGATAATTCCACAGATTCACAACTCTCTGACTGAAAAAGTTTTTCCTCGCCTCCGTTCTAAATGGCCTACCCCTTATTCTTAAACTGTGGCCCCTGGTTCTGGACTCCCCCAACATTGGGAACATGTTTCCTGCCTCAGAACCAGGGGCCAGAGTCTCAGAATAAAGGGGAGGCCATTTAAAACCAAAGATAATAGAGCAGAGCAAGATAGACAACTCGACCCTAAAAACCGTGCTATGTGTCACGGCGCCATTTTAGTAGGCAGAAACTTGCAGAAACATTTTAAAAGAAAAATAACAAAAATCTGTGAATTGATAGATGAGACATATTCTGCACTTTAATGGTATACTGTTCCCCCAAAACACTGATTACACTGCGAGATGCAGAGAGAACGGCGGGTTTTGCTTACTAAAATGGCGGAGGTTACACTCCTTTGTGTACTACACTTTAGTATAGGCATTTTCGAAGGAGTGGTCCATCTTGCTCCTCTAGTATCTTTGTTTAAAACTGAGGTGAGAAAAAAACTTCTTCACCCAGAGAGTTGTGAATTTAGATTTTTAGATTTAGAGATACAGCGCGGAAACAGGCCCTTCGGCCCACCGGGTCTGCGCCGCCCAGCGATCCCCGCACATTAACACTATCCTACACACACGAGGGACAATTTTTACATTTACCCAGTCAATTAACCTACAAACCTGTACGTCTTTGGAGTGTGGGAGGAAACCGAAGATCTCGGAGAAAATCCACGCAGGTCACGGGGAGAACGTACAAACTCAGTACAGACGGCGCCCGTAGTCAGGGTCGAACCTGAGTCTCCGGCGCTGCATTCGCTGTAAAGCAGCAACACTACCGCTGCGCCACCATGCCGAGAAAATTTGTGGAATTCTCTGCCACAGAAGACAGTGGAGGCCAATTCTTTCTTAGAAGCCCTTTGAAACTTTCTTCAATTAGAAATTTATTGGACTTCTATGGTGTATCATTGCACTAAATAATCTACTCTTTATCCTTTGTGTTTGCACAATGAACAGCTTGATTGTGTTCATGTACAGTCTTTTTTTTTACTGGATAGCATTCAAACTATAAGAAAAAATCGAAGGTGGACACGAAGCTGGTTAAAATCGAAGGTGGACACAAAATGCTGGAGTAACTCAGCGGGTCAGGCACCATTTCTGGAGAGAAGGAATGGGTGACGTTTCGGGTCGAGACCCTTCTTCAGACTGATGTCAGGGCAGGGGGCTGGACAAAGATAGAATGTAGTCGGAGACAGGAAGACTAGTGGGAGAACTGGGAAGGGGGATTTAGATTCAGATTTAGAGATACAGCGCAGACACAGGCCCTTCGGCCCACCGAGTCCGCGCCGCCCAGCGATCCCCGCACATTACCACTATCCTACACCCACTAGGGACAATTTTTACATTTGCCCAGCCAATTAACCTACAAACCTGTACGTCTTTGGAGTGTGGGAGGAAACCGAAGATCTCGGAGAAAACCCATGCAGGTCACAGGGAGAACGTACAAACTCCGTACAGACGGCGCCCGTAGTCAGGATCGAACCTGAGTTTCCGGCGCTGCATTCGCCGTAAGGCAGCAACTCTACCGCTGCGCCACCGTGCCGCCCTATGCCGATGGAGAGAGAGGGAAAGCAAGGGTAACTTGAAGTTGGAGAAGTCAATGTTCATACCGCTGGGGTGCAAGCTGCCCAAGCAAAATATGAGGCGCTGTTCCTCCAATTTGCACTGGGCCTCACTCTGACAATGGAGGAGGCCCAGGACAGAAAGGTCAGACTGGGAGTGGGAGGGGGAGTTGAGGTGCTGAGCCACCGGGAGATCAGGTTGCTTAAGGCAGACTGAGCGGAGGTGTTCAGCTAAACGATTGCCGAGCCTGCGCTTGGTCTCGTCGATGTAGAGAAGTTGACACCTGGGACAGCGGATACAAGTAGATGAGGTTGGAGGAGGTGCAGGTGAACCTCTGCCTCACCTGGAAAGACTGTTTGGGTTCTTGGATGGAGTCGAGGGGGGGGGGGGGGGAGATAAAGGGACAGGTGTTGCATCTCCTGCGGTTGCAGGGGAAAGTACCTGGGGAGGGGGTGGTTCGGGTGGGAAGGGACGAGTGGACCAGGGAGTTTCGGTGGGAACGAACTCCATCATCTTGTGTCTACCTTTTCACTGAACCTCAGCCATGATCACAATGAATGGCGGCGCTGGCTCGAAGGGCCAAATGGCCTCCTCCTGCACCTATTTTCTATGTTTCTATGTTTCTATGTAGTACATGTGAGAATGATAAAGTAATCCAGGGTCGGGACCCTTCTTCAGACCGACCAATGTAACAAGCTTGTCTATTATTAACATCAGTCTGAAGAAGGGTCTCGACCCGAAACGTCACCCATTCCTTCTCTCCCGAGATGCTGCCTGACCCGCTGAGTTACTCCAGCATTTCGTGGTACCTTCCATTCGTAACGCGTGCACTAACCTCCAACTTTCAAGTCAATGCGAGTTTCTTCGAAGTCTATGCCGTTGTCAACCGTGCAAATGTAGTTGCCCTGATCGGCGACTCTGATGTTCTTTATTCTCAGGGACGCGTTTCCGGCCACCATTTTGTCCTGGAACAGCTCGGTCCGCTCTCGGTAGCGGAGGTCCTGGTTATTGTTCTCAACCTTGCCGTTCCTGAACGTGTGGACGGCAAGGTCCAGGTCGGACTTCAGCCATCGGACGGTCATCTCGCCGATGGGTTCCGTGGGCTCGAGGTGACACTCCAGCGTCACCGCTTCCCCCACGACCCCCACGACAGGGCGGGACGGACCAACGATCGAGAATTTCCCCTCTGCGCGCGGTTGAGAAAAAAAAAAAGAGGGACGTCAGGAAATGGTTGGTGTCACAGGAGATTTTTCCCTCTTTCCCCCCCAGAGATGCTGCCTGTTACTTCAGCACTTCGATAGACAATAGACAATAGGTGCAGGAGGAGGCCATTCGGCCCTTCGAGCCAGCATATCATATCATATCATATATATACAGCCGGAAACAGGCCTTTTCGGCCCACCAAGTCCGTGCCGCCCAGCGATCCCCGCACACTAACACAATCCTACACCCACTAGGGACAATTTTTTTTTAACATTTACCCAGCCAATTAACCTACATACCTGTACGTCTTTGGAGTGTGGGAGGAAACCGAAGATCTCGGAGAAAACCCACGCAGGTCACGGGGAGAACGTACAAACTCCTTACAGTGCAGCACCCGTAGTCAGGATCGAACCTGAGTCTCCGGCGCTGCATTCGCTGTAAAGCAGCAACCCTACCGCTGCGCTACCGTACCGCCATTCAATGTGATCATGGCTGATCATTCTCAATCAGTGCCCCGTTCCTGCCTTCTCACCTGCCAGGTGAAGTCTATGGAATTCTCTGCCACAGAAGGTAGTTGAGGCCAGTTCATTGGCTATATTTAAGAGGGAGTTAGATGTGGCCCTTGTGGCTAAAGGGATCAGGGGGTATGGAGAGAAGGCAGGTACAGGTTACTGAGCTGGATGATCAGCCATGATCATATTGAATGGCGGTGCAGGCACGAAGGGCCGAATGGCCTACTCCTGCACCTATTTTCTATGTTTCTATGTTTCTCCCCATACCCCCTGACTCCGCTATCCTTAAGAGCTCTACCTAGCTCTCTCTTGAATGCATTCAGAGAATTGGCCTCCACTGCCTTCTGAGGCAGAGAATTCCATAGATTCACAACTCTCTGACTGAAAACATTTTTCCTCATCTCCGTTCTAAATGGCCTACCCCTTATTCTTAAACTGTGGCCCCTGGTTCTGGACTCCCCCAACATTGGGAACATGTTTCCTGCCAACCCCTTAATAATCTTATACGTTTCGATAAGATCTCCTCTCATCCTTCTAAATTCCAGTGTATACAAGCCTAGTCGCTCCAGTCTTTCAACATATGACAGTCCCGCCATTCCGGGAATTAACCTAGTAAACCTACACTGCACGCCCTCAATAGCAAGAATATCCTTCCCCAAATTTGGAGACCAAAACTGCACACAGTACTCCAGGTGCGGTCTCACTAGGGCCCTGTACAACTGCAGAAGGACCTCTTTGCTCCTATACTCAACTCCTCTTGTTATGAAGGCCAACATTCCATTGGCTTTCTTCACTGCCTGCTGTACCTGCATGCTTCCTCTCAGTGACTGATGCACTAGGACACCCAGATCTTGTTGTACGTCCCCTTTTCCTAACTTGACACCATTCAGATAATACTCTGCCTTCCTATTCTTACCATCAAAGTGGATAACCTCACACTTATCCACATTAAACTGCACCTGCCATGCATCCGCCCACTCGCATAACCTGTCCAAGTCACCCTGCAACCTCATAGCATCTTCCTCACAGTTCACACTGCCACCCAGCTTTGTATCATCTGCAAATTTGCTAATTACTTCGTGTTTCTCTGTGGCTGATCTATCTTTCGCTCTCAACCCCATTCTCCCCATTAACTTTTACGCCCTTGCTAATCAAGAATCTGTCCTTCTCCACTTACAAATACCCAATGACTTGCCCTCCACAGCCTTCTGTGTCGATGAATTCCACAGTTTCACCACCCTGTGACTCAAGAAATTCCTCGTCATCTCTTTTCTAAGTTTATGTTCGTTTTTAGTTTGGACCAAGTGGACCCGTTGGGCCCAAACCTCTCCTGCATTAGTGCAGCACCCTCTCCCCCCCCCCTCCCCCCCCTCTCCCCCACTCCTCCCCCTCTCCTCCCCCTCCCCCTCCCTCCCCCATCCCTTCCCCCTTCCCTTCCCCCCACTCCATCCCCCTCAACCCCCTCCTTCCTCCCTCCCTCCCCCCTTCTCTCCACCCCACTCCCTCCCTCCCCCCTCCCTCCCTAGGAGATAGATTTAAACTTTAAAATGTGAATAACTTAAAAATATAACACTGATTTCAATGAAACTACTTCCATTGGCACCAAAGGGACGACGGTGAGTAAGGTGGGCCTAAAATTGTTGCGCTATCGTGTACCATTTTGGCTGTAGTTCAGGAACAAACAAACAAACAAATGAGAGTTTTAGTATATAGATATTCTGCATGGAACCACGGTGGATAATGAAATAATCCTGACTCTTTAGTTTAGTTTAGTTTAGTTTGGTTTTGAGATACAGCATGGAAACAGGCCCTTTTCCCCACCGAGTCCACTCTGACCGGCGAACACGAGTTCTATTTGACCCTGCATTAAAGTTTGACAAGCAAGTCAACGCTGTGGTAAAAGCCAGCTTCTTCCAGCTTCGTACCACAGCTAAAATCAAACCATTCCTCCAATTTGACTACCTTGTAAAAATCATCCACGCATTCATTTCCTCCCGCCTAGACTACTGCAACTCCCTAAACACTGGGATCAGCCAATCTTCCCTGTCCCGCCTGCAATTGGTCCAAAACGCCGCAGCGAGACTCCTGACGGGTGCCCGTAAAAGGGACCACATCACCCCGATTCTGGCCTCTCTCCACTGGCTCCCAGTACAGTACAGAATCAACTTCAAACTCTTCCTATTCACATACAAAGCCCTAAACGGGCTTGCCTCCCCTATATCAAAAATCTTCTAACCCACCACTCTATCCCCAGGTCCCTCAGGTCGGCCGACTTGGGGCTACTCACTATCCCGCGGTCTAGGCTTAAGCTCAGGGGTGACCGCGCTTTTGCGGTTGCAGCTCCTAGACTGTGGAACAGCATCCCTCTCCCCATCAGAACTGCCCCCGACTCCTTTAAGTCCAGGCTCAAAACCTATTTCTACTCCCTAGCGTTTGAGGCCCTCTGAGGGGGCGCTGTGAACTGTTTATGTATGTGCTGTTATGTTTGTGTGCCATTGTATGTTTGTTTCTTAGTACCTGGACTGATGTTCAGCACTTTGGTCAACCTGGGTTGTTTTTAAATGTGCTATACAAATAAAATTGACTTGACGTGACTGTCCTACACACGAGGGATAATTTACAGAGGCCACTTAACCTACAAAACCAGCACGTCTTTGGAAAGTGGGAGGAAAGCAGAGTACCCGGAGAAAACCCACGCAGTCACAGGGAGACAGCATCCATGGGGATAAATGGGTCCCTTTCGGAATGGCAGGCAGTGACCAGTGGGGTACCGCAAGGTTCGGTGCTGGGACCCCAGCTATTTACGATATACATTAATGACTTAGATGAAGGGATTAAAAGTACCATTAGCAAATTTGCAGATGATACTAAGCTGGGGGGTAGTGTGAATTATGTGGAAGATGCAATAATGCTGCAGGGTGACTTGGACAGGTTGTGTGAGTGGGCGGGTACATGGCAGATGCAGTTTAATGTAGATAAGTGCGAGGTTATTCACTTTGGAAGTAAGAATAGAAAGGCAGATTATTATCTGAATGGTGTCAAGTTAGGAAGAGGGGATGTTCAACGAGATCTGGGTGTCCTAGTGCATCAGTCACTGAAAGGAAGCACGCAGGTACAGCAGGCAGTGAAGAAAGCCAATGGAATGTTGGCCTTCATAACAAGAGGAGTTGAGTATAGGAGCAAAGAGGTCCTTTTACAGTTGTACCGGGCACTGGTGAGACTGCACCTGGAGTACTGTGTGCAGTTTTGGTCTCCAAATTTGAGGAAGGATATTCTTGCTATTGAGGGCGTACAGGGTAGGTTCACTAGGTTAATTCCCGGAATGGCGGGACTGTCGTATGTTTAAAGGCTGGAGCAATTAGGCTTGTATACACTGGAATTTAGAAGGATGAGGGGGGATCTTATTGAAACATATAAGATAATTAGGGGATTGGCCACATTAGAGGCAGGAAACATGTTCCCAATGTTGGGGGAGTCCAGAACAAGGGGCCACAGTTTAAGAATAAGGGGTAGGCCATGTAGAACGGAGATGAGGAAGAACTTTTTCAGTCAGATATATCATATATCATATCATCATCATATCATCATATCATATATCATATATATACAGCCGGAAACAGGCCTTTTCGGCCCTCCAAGTCCGTGCCGCCCAACGATCCCCATACATTAACACTATCCTACACGCACTAGGGACAATTTTTACATTTACCCAGTCAATTAACCTACATACCTGTACGTCTTTGGAGTGTGGGAGGAAACCGAAGATCTCGGAGAAAACCCACGCAGGTCACGGGGAGAACGTACAAACTCCTTACAGTGCAGCACCCGTAGTCAGGATCGAACCTGAGTCTCCGGCGCTGCATTCCCTGTAAAGCAGCAACTCTACCGCTGCTCTACCGTGCCGCCCGTGGTGAAGGTGTGGAATTCTCTGCCTCAGAAGGCAGTGGAGGCCAGTTCGCTGGATGCTTTCAAGAGAGAGCGGATAGAGCTCTTAAGGATAGCGGAGTGAGGGGGTATGGGGAGAAGGCAGGAACGGGGTACTGATTGAGAGTGATCAGCCATGATCGCATTGAATGGCGGTGCTGGCTCGAAGATCTGAATGGCCTACTCCTGCACCTATTGTCTATTGTCTATTGTTAAAATATTGCTTGAAATCCTGAAACTTGCTCGACTCTGAAAGTATTCAAATTTTCAATCGATACTACAGATTTCAGATTCTGAATCTCTGCTAAACCTGAAAAACATGTTTAGGATGTTAGTTTTTCCCCTGCACTGCCAAGTTATCTCCTTGACGCCCTTCCAAAGATCGCTCACAGCTCAAGTGTAAGTTTACATTCTCAAACATTGTTTACTTAAATAGATGCTTACCATATGCAGGGAACAGAATTCCAAGAAGTAAAAGCAGAATAAGATAATATTCTTTCATGTCTGTCAGACCTGTGTGGAATAATCATGCATGAAACATGGAAATGATTCTGAAGATTCTGAATATTGATCCGAATTCACAGCCCAAACCATCACGAGAAACCAACCTCCCTTCCATCGATCCCATCTACAACTCACGCTGCCTCGGCAAGGCCAGCAGCATAATCAAGGACCAGCCTCATCTCCGGTCACTCCCTCTTCTCCCTTCTCCCATCAGGCAAGAGGCACAGAAGTGTGAAAACGCACACCTCCAGATTCAGGGATAGCTGCTTCCCTGCTGTTATCAGGCAACTGAACCATCCTCTCACCAGCTGGAGAGCGGTCCTGACCTCCCATCTACATCCCTGAAACGTCACCTACCCATGTTCAGAGATGCTGCCTGACCCGCTGAGTCACTCCAGCACTTTGTGTCCTTTTGCGTATTAACCAGCATCTGCAGTTCCTTGTTTCATCGAGCGACTGGGGGAACTCAGCTGATCTGAAGAAGGGTCTCAACCCAAAAAGGTCAACTGCCCATTCCCTCCACAGATGCTACCCGACCTATTTTAAAGGTGTATAAAATCATGAGAGGAATAGATTGGGTAGATGCACAGTCTCTTGCCCAGGCTAGGTGAATTGAGGACCTGAGGACATAGGTTTCAGGTGAAGGGGAAAGATTTAATAGGAATCTGAGGGGTATCTTTTTCACACAAAGGGTGGTGGGTGTATGGAACAAGCTGCCAGAGGAGGTAGTTGAGGCAGGGACTATCCCAGCGTTTCAGAAACAGTTGGACAGGTACATGGATAGGACAGGTTTGGAGGGATATGGACCAAACGCAGGCAGGTGGGACTAGTGTAGCTGGGACATGTTGACCTGTGTGGGCAAGTTAGGCTGATGAGGGTATCCACTTTGATGGTAAGAACAGGATGGCAGATTATTATCTGAATGGTGTCAAGTTAGGAAAAGGGGAAGTGCAAAGAGATCTGGGTGTCCTTGTTCATCAGTCACTGAAAGTAAGCATGCAGGTACAGCAGGCAGTGAAGAAAGCCAATGGAATGTTGGCCTTCATAACAAGAGGAGTTGAGTATAGGAGCAAAGAGGTCCTTCTGCAGTTGTACAGGGCCCTAGTGAGACCACACCTGGAGTACTGTGTGAAGTTTTGGTCTCCAAATTTGAGGAAGGACATTCTTGCTATTGAGGGAGTGCAGCGTAGGTTCACGAGGTTAATTCCTGGAATGGCGGGGCTGTCCTATGTTGAAAGACTAGAGCGACTGGGCTTGTACACTGGAATTTAGACGGATGAGAGGGGATCTTATTGAAACATATAAGATTATTGGACACGCTAGAGGCAGGAAACATGTTCCCAATGATGGGGGAGTCCAGAGCCAGGGGCCACACACAGTTTAAGAATAAGGGGTAGGCCATTTAGAACGGAGACGGGGGAAAACTTTTTCACTCAGAGAGTTGTAAATCTGTGGAATTCTCTGCCTCAGAAGGCAGTGGAGTCTGATTCTTTGGATGCTTTCAAGAGAGTTAGATAGAGCTCTTAATGATAGCGGAGTCAGGGGGCATGGGGAGAACGCAGGAACGGGGTACTGATTGTGGATGATCAGCCATGATAACAGTTGTGTAGGAAAATAACTGCAGATGCTGGTACAAATGGAAGGCATCACAAAATGCTGGAGTAACTCAGCAGAGAGATTCCTTCTCTCCAGAGATGCTGCCTGACCTGCTGAGTTACTGCAGCATTTTGTGACTTCTCTCCTGAGATGCTGCCTGACCTGCTGAGTTACTCCAGCATTTTGTGATCAGCCATGATCACTCCTGCACCTATTGCCTGCTGTCTATTGAGCCCGTTTCCACGCTGTTCCTCTTCGGCCCTTACTGCTTGGTGCTAAAGATGCTGGCGTCTGCAATTCCTTGTGCCCCGCCCCGTGATCTCAGAACGTGTCCCAGGAAGCTTCCCCCACCTATTTTGCAAATCCGACGGCGAAACTGTGTGCTTGTCGGAGATTGAAAGCAGGGACCAGTTGTCCCGAGCAGTCAGCGGCCGCCGCCACCCCACCCTCCCCTGTCCCGCACCAACCCGGACTTCGGCCCCTTCGCCCTCTCCCGCTGGGCAAACTGGGCAGTCCCTGAGCTCACTCACCTGTTCAATGCCCGTGTGGAGCGGCCGCTAAACCTTCTCGGACCCACACACACACCCCCACCCACAAACACCCCCACACAAACACCCACACACACACGGGTAAGAGAAACAAAAGTGCTTCTGCAAAAAGTAAAATGTCGAATGGGCGGGCCGGAGAAAGAGAAACTAAACAAGGGGTTGGCAGGAGAACAGAGGTAGGAGGTGGCAAAGACAGACAGACACCAGGCGCTTGAGCAACTCAGTGGGGTCTCATCGCAGGCAGCGTCTCTGGGGAAAGGGGATGGGTTGAGGTTTCGGGGTCGGGATCCTTCACTAGGAGGGTCCCAACGCGAAATGTGAATCTGAAGCAGGGTCCCGACCCGAAATGTCACCCATCCCCGTTCTCCAGAGATAATAATAATAATAATAATAATAATAATAATAATAATAATAATAATAATAATAATAATAATAATAATAATAATAATAATAATAATAATAATAATAATAATAATTAATAGTAATAATAATTATAATTATAATTATAATAATAATCATAATAATTATTATAATAATAATAAATAGTAATAATAAATAGTAATAATAATAACAACAGTAATAATAAAAACAATAATAAATAAAAACAATAATAATAATAATAAATAGTAATAACAATTAATAATAATATTTAATGATAATTATAATAATAATAAATACAAATAATAATAACAATTAATAATAATAATAATAATAATAATAATAATAATAATAATAATAATAGTAATAATAATAATAATAATAATAATTATTATTATTATTATAATAATAATAAATAGTAATAATAAATAGTAATAATAATAACAACAGTAATAATTAAAACAATAATAAATAAAAACAATAATAATAATAATAAATAGTAATAACAATTAATAATAATATTTAATGATAATTATAATAATTATAAATACAAATAATAATAACAATTAATAGTAATAATAATAATAATAATAATAATAATAATAATAATAATAATAATAATAATAATAATAATAATAATAATAATAATAATCTTAATTTATATGTTGCTTTTCTGGAAACTCAAAGACACTTTACAGACCAAACAAAACATAAAAACAAACAAACAAAAGATTTATCCAGATGTTGAAGCGGTGAAGTTGCTGCCTTGCAGCGAATGCAGCGCCTGAGACCCGGGTTCCATCCCGAGCACGGGCGCCGTCTGTACGGAGTTTGTACGTTCTCCCCGTGACCTGCGTGGGTTTTCTCCGAGATCTTCGGTTCCCTCCCCACGCTCCAAAGACGTACAGGTTTGTAGGTTAATTGGCTTGGGAAAATGAAAGAAATAAAAGACGCTAGGACGGTGTTAATGTGCGGGGATCGCTGGTCGGCGCGGACCCGGTGGGCCGAAAGGGCCAGTTTCCGCGCTGTGTCTCTAACCTAAAACTAACCTAAGGACAAAGGGAATGGAGATCACGGAACATGTAGAATAGATCATTCTCAGCTGAGAGAAGCCAACACCAAAACAAACAGAGATAAAATGTAGTCGGAGACAGTCAGACTGATCAGCGATCTAGGAAGGGGGAGGGGATGGAGAGAGAGGGAAAGCAAGGGTTACTTGAAGTTAGAGAATTCAATGTTCATACCGCTGGGGTGCAAGCTGCCCAAGCGAAATATGAGGTGCTGTTCCTCCAATTTGCGTTGGGCCTCACTCTGACAATGGAGGAGGCCCAGGACAGAAAGTTCAGATTGGGAGTGGGAGGGGGAGTTGAAGTGCTGAGCCACCGGGAGATCAGGTAGGCTTAGGCGGACTGATCGGAGGGAGGCATTCAGCAAAACAAGTCCACACCTGGAACAGGAAATCATTGCCCTTTCAGAAGAACTGAGAACAACCGCCAACAACAAATGATTCCTGACATCAGGGTTTACTCAAAATTTTGAGGGTGGTTTTCTTTGAAAATAATGTCATTTTTATATGCTTTTCATATTAACCAATAGACCTCGACCTGAAACGTCACCCATTGCTTCTCTCCAGAGACGCTGCCTGTCCCACTGAGTTACTCCAGCTTTTTGTGTCCATCTCCAGATTCAGGGACAGTTTCTTCCCAGCTGTTATCTCAGCTGGATAGAAAATTGGTTGACAGACAGAAAGCAAAGAGTGGGGATAAATGGGTCCCTTTCAGAATGGCAGGCGGTGACTAGTGGGGTACTGCAAGGCTCGGTGCTGGGACCGCAGCTATTTACAATATACATCAATGACTTGGATTAAGGGATTAAAAATACCATTAGCAAATTTGCAGATGATACAAAGCTGGGTGGTAGTGTGAACTGTGAGGAAGATGCTATGAGGTTGCATGGTGACTTGGACAGGTTGTGTGAGTGGGCGGATGCATGGCAGATGCAGTTTAATGTGGACAAGTGTGAGGTTATCCACTTTGGTGGTTAGAATAGGAAGGCAGAGTATTATCTGAATGGTGTCAAGTTAGGAAAAGGGGACGTACAACGAGATCTGGGTGTCCTTGTGCATCAGTCACTGAAAGGAAGCATGCAGGTACAGCAGGCAGTGAAGAAAGCCAATGGAATGTTGGCCTTCATAACAAGAGGAGATGAGTATATGAGCAAAGAGGTCCTTCTGCAGTTGTACAGGACCCCAGTGGGACCGCACCTGGAGTACTGTGTGCAGTTTTGGTCTCCAAATTTGAGGAAGGATATTCTTGCTATTGAGGGCTTGCAGCGTAGGTTTACTCGGTTAATTCCCGGAATGTCGGGACTGTCATATGTTGAAAGACTGGAGCGACTAGGCTTGTATACACTGGAATTTAGAAGGATGAGAGGGGATTTTAACGAAACGTATAAGATTATTAAGGGGTTGGACACACAAGAGGCAGGAAACATGTTCCCAATGTTGGGGGAGTCCAGAACAAGGGGCCATAGTTTAAGAATAAGGGGTAGGCCATTTAGAACTGAGATGAGGAAAAACTTTTTCAGTCAGAGAGTTGTGAATCTGTGGAATTCTCTGCCTCAGAAGGCAGTGGAGGCCAATTCTCTGAATGCATTCAAGAGAGAGCTGGATAGAGCTCTTAAGGATAGCGGAGTCACGGGGTATGGGGAGAAGGCAGGAACGGGGTACTGATTGAGAATGATCAGCCATGATCACATTGAATGGCAGTGCTGCCTCGAAGGGCCGAATGGCCTCCTCCTGCACCTATTGTCTATTGTCTATTATCAGGCAAACTGCAGGTTTGTCGGTTAAATTACCCCTGGTGTGTTGGGTAGAACTAGTGTGCAGGTGGTCGCTGGTCGGTGTGGGCCCGTTTCCACACTGTATCTCCAAAACTAGAACCAACAAACTTGCTGGACTCCCTAATGCTATCTCAACAGTGGCACACTGACGCTCTTACACGACTTAGGGCGGCACGGTGGCGCAGCGGTAGAGTTGCTGCTTTACAGCGAATGCAGCGCCGGAGACTCAGGTTCGATCCTGACTACGGGTGCTGCACTGTAAGGAGTTTGTACGTTCTCCCCGTGACCTGCGTGGGTTTTCTCCGAGATCTTCGGTTTCCTCCCACACTCCAAAGACGTACAGGTATGTAGGTTAATTGGCTGGGTAAATGTAAAAATTGTCCCTAGTGGGTGTAGGATAGTGTTAATGTGTGGGGATCGCTGGGCGGCACGGACTTGGTGGGCCGAAAAGGCCTGTTTCCGGCTGTATATATATGATATGATATGATATGACATGGACCTGTTTTATTTTTAATTTTCCAATTATGATTTTGCACCAATTACTTTAAAAAAAATATATAAACACTCTTGTTTTAAGGGTTTATGTGCAACTTCTGTAAATTAATGCCCCTCGTGTGCAGGGAATGGATGAGCAATTGGGGTGACATCGAACGAGTGTGAATGTGTGATCGATGGTCGGTGTGGACTCGATGGGCTGAAGGGCCTGTTTCAAGAGTCGAGTCAAGAGTGTTTTAAAGTCCTGAAACACAACGATGGAATTATTACTTGCCGAGGCACAACAGATTTGTAAATATAACACACTGTAAACGTCATAAACAAAAGTTGTACGCACACACATCTCTATACTAAAACCCGCGTTTGTTTGTTTGTTTGTTTGTTCCTGAGCTGCAGCCAAAACGGTACACGATAGCGCGACAATTTTAGGCCCACCTTACTCACCGTTGTCACTTTAGTGATAATGCACGTAGTTTTATTGAAATCGGTGTTATATTTTTTAAGTTATTCTCATTTTAAAGTTTAAAAGGAGGGGAGGGGGAGGGGAGGAGGGGAGAGTGGGGGAGAAGGGAGGGGGGTTTGAGGAGAGAGGGGAGGGGGTGAGGACAGGGTGCTGCACCAATGCAGGAGAGGTTTGGGCCCAACTTTGTCGAGTCTATATACTAAAACTCTCGTTTGTTTGTCTGTTTGTTCCTGAGCTGCAGCCAAAACGGTACACGATAGCGCGACAATTTTAGGCCCACCTTACTCACCGTTGTCACTTTAGTAGTTTTATTGAAATCGGTGTTATATTTTTAAAGTCATTCACATTTTAAAGTTTAAATCTATCTCCGAGGGAGGGGGGGGAAGGAAGGAGGAGAAGGGGAGGAGAAGAAGGGAGGGAGAAGGGGAGGGAAGGGAGAGAGAGGGAAGGAGGGGGGAGGAGGAGGAGGAGGAGGGTGGGGAGGGGGGGAGGAGAAAGGGGTGGAGAAGGAGAGGGAAGGAGGAGGAGGGAGGAGGAGGGAGGGGAGGAGAAGGGAGGGAAGGAGGGAGGGGGAGGGGGTGGAGGAGAAGGGGAGGGAAGGAGGAGGAGGGAGGGGAGGAGAAGGGAGGGAAGGAGGGGGAGGGAGGAGGAGGGAGGGGAGGAGGGGGAGGGAGGAGGAGGGAGGGGAGGAGAAGGGAGGGAAGGAGGGGGAGGGAGGAGGAGGGGGGGGAGAAGGGGAGGAGCTACAGCCAAAACGGCACACGATAGCACGACAAATTTTAGGCCCAACTTACTCACCGTCGTCCCTTTGGTGCTAACGGAAGAAGTTTCATTGAAATCGGTGTTATATATTTAAAGTTATTCACATTTTAAAGTTTAAATTTATCTCCTAGGGAGGGAGGGAGGTGGAGGGGGGAGGGAGGGAAGGGGGGAGAGGGGAGGGAGGGAAGGGGGGAAGAGGGAAGGGAAGAGGGGGGAGGGGGGAGGGAAGGAGAGGGTGCTGCACCAATGCAGGAGAGGTTTGAGCCCAACTTGGTCTAGTATAAAAAATATACATATATACACACACACATACATAAATATACACACACAAACATATACACACACACATGTATATATATATTACATACACATTATGTGTAGTGTGTGTGTGTGTGTGTGCGCGTGGAAAGGTATGGATGTATATAATTTCAGATGTGTATATTGTTAGTAGGTTTCACAAAATGCTGGATTAACTCAGCAGGTCAGGCAGCATCTAGGAGAGAGGGAAGGGGTGGCGTTTCGGCTCTCGGGAGATAAAGATCTCAAGAGATAAACAATGTGGAGAACTGCAGAACTGGTAACACGAGAAAGAAGGTGGGGTGGGTTGGAAGGGGGGGGGGGGTGGGTAGAGGAGGAAGTGTAAATGGAAGTTAATTCTCCTTCTGGGCGGGAGTAACTCCCTTAAGCTTAAAGGAGATTATCTATATCTCTCATTTCCCTTTCAATAGACAATAGATAATAGGTGCAGAGGGAGGCCATTCGGCCCTTCGAGCCAGCACCGCCATTCAATGTGATCATGGCAGATCATGCACAATCAGTACCCCGTTCCTGCCTTCTCCCCATACCCCCTGACTCCGCTATCATTAAGGGTTCTATCCAGCTCTCTCTTGAAAGCATCCAGAGAATTGGCCTCCGCTGCCTTCTGAGGCAGAGAATTGCACAGATTTATAACTCTCTGAGTGAGTTTTTCCTCATCTCCGTTCTAAATGGCCTACCCCTTATTCTTAAACTGTGGCCCCCGGTTCTGGACTCCCCCAACATTGGGAACAATGTATCCCCAGTCTCCCAGTCTGAAGAAGGGTCTCGACCCGAAACGTCGCCTATTCCTTCTCTCGAGAGATGCTGCCTGACCAGCTGAGTTACCCATCAGTCTGAAGAAGGGTCTCGACCCGAAACGTCACCCATTCCCTCTCTCCTACATGCTGCCTGACCTGCTGAGTTACTCCGGCATTTTGTGATACCCTCGATTTGTACCAGCATCTGCAGTTATTTGCCTACACTGTATATTATTAGTATGTATTTCAGAACTTATGTGGAGACTGATATTGACTGACTTCAAGAGAGAGCTAGATAGAGCTCTTAAGGATAGCGGAGTCAGGGGGTACGGGGAGAAGGCAGGAACGGGGTACTGATTGTGGATGATCAGCCATGATAACAGTTGTGTAGGAAAATAACTGCAGATGCTGGTACAAATGGAAGGCATCACAAAATGCTGGAGTAACTCAGCAGAGAGATTCCTTCTCTCCAGAGATGCTGCCTGACCTGCTGAGTTACTGCAGCATTTTGTGACTTCTCTCCTGAGATGCTGCCTGATCTGCTGAGTTACTCCAGCATTTTGTGATCAGCCATGATCACTCCTGCACCTATTGCCTGCTGTCTATTGAGCCCGTTTCCACGCTGTTCCTCTTCGGCCCTTACTGCTTGGTGCTACTGATTGAGAATGATCAGCCATGATCACATTGAATGGCGGTGCTGGCTCGAGGGGCCGAATGGCCTACTCCTGCACCTATTGTCTATTGAACGTTCACGAGCAGCTGAGGGTTAACGATCTGTCTGCAGGGCCTTATCTACGTGGCCATCGGGAACAAGGACTCACATTTCACGGTGAGAAGAAGTGAATCAGGTTTGGTCGGTATTATTTAAACCCAGGGAAATGCCAGAGAGAGAAGAGCCCCAGGGAAGAGACTGCGGGCGTTGTGTGTGGGCTGATAAGTGCTCACTTCCTCTGTTACCCTGTAACCCACACATTGAATGGCGGTGCTGGCTCGAAGCGCCGAATGGCCTACTCCTGCACCTATTGTGTATTGTGTGGGTCTCTGGTGATGCGGGCTGCCCTGTGTTGAGGCGGCGACTCCCGTAGATCCCTCAGACGGTGGGGAGGTCAGTACCCGTGATAGACCGGGCAGCGTCCACCATTTTGAGCAGCCTCCTTCGTTCCTGGGCGTTCGAGTTGCCGATCCGGGCCGCCATGCAACCAGTCAATGCGATCGTCAATGCACGTTCCTCTGAGCCTAAACCAAACAGGAATTTTGTACCAGGAACGAGCAGGTACTTACGGGGGAGAGAGACCCAGCCAGTTAAATGAGACTCGTCGGCAAGATTCCCTCTCGTCCTTTAAAATAACTTTATTGACAGCATGATGCAACATTGAAATAATGTACAAACAATCCTCGACAAAAAAGTTTAAAAAACAAACGATTTAACGCGTGACCCAATTGTCACACGAGGTTGTATCCCTTCTTAATACCCGACTGGGAACACTCATCACCTCCCTAGTGCGTTCTCCATTCTGCTGAAGATAATGGTGACCCCCTCCCACCCCCCCTAACTCCATCCCAGTCCCATTCTTCCCACCTGCCCGTAGTTTGCTCTTGTGCAAGCAACAGGGACTGCCGGTCACTGAATGGAGTCAAACACACCCCCCTGTCTGGGGAAGTCGTCTAGTCAACGTCAAAGACACGAGAGGAAAAAGATGGACCACTCCGTCGAAATCTGGAGTATTGTGTACAGTATTGGTCTCCCAATTTGAGGAAGGACATCCTTGTAATTGAGGCAGTGCAGCGTAGGTTCACGAGATTGATCCCTGGGATAGACAATAGACAATAGGTGCAGGAGGAGGCCTTTCGGCCCTTCGAGCCAGCACCGCCATTCAATGTGATCACGGCTGATCATTCTCAATCAGTACCCCGTTCCTGCCTTCTCCCCATATCCCCTGACTCCGCTATCCTTAAGAGCTCTATCTCGCTCTCTCTTGAATGCATTCAGAGAATTGGCCTCCACTGCCTTCCGAGGCAGAGAATTCCACAGATTCACAACTCTCTGACTGAAAAAGTTTTTCCTCACCTCCATTCTAAATGGTCTACCCCTTATTCTTAAACTGTGCCCCTGGTTCTGGACTCCCCCAACATTGGGAAGATGTTTCCTGCCTCTAACGTGTCCAACCCCTTAATAATCTTATACGTTTCAATAAGATCACCTCTCATCCATTGGAATGACGGGACTTGTCATATGAGGCTTGTATTCACTGGAGTTTAGAAGGATGAGAGGGGATCTTATGGAAACATATAAAATTATAAAAGGACTGGACAAGCTAGATGCAGGAAAAATGTTCCCAATGTCGGGCGAGTCCAGAACCAGGGGCCACACAGTCTTAGAATAAAGGGGAGGCCATTTAAAACCGAGGCGAAAAGGAACTTTTTCACCCAGAGAGTTGTGAATTTGCGGAATTCTCTGCCACAGAGGGCAGTGGAGGCCAAATCACTGGATGGATTTAAGAGAGAGTTGGATAGAGCTCTGGGGGCTAGTGGAATCAAGGGATATGGGGAGAAAGCAGGCACGGGTTACTGATTGTGGACGACCAGCCATGATCACAATGAATGGCGGTGCTGGCTCGAAGGGCCGAACGGCCTCCTCCTGCACCCATTTTCTATGTTTCTATGAAACCACCTATACTGAAGTGTAGTATGCAAAGGAGCAATTTTAGTAGGCAAAACCCGCATCTCGTTGTGTAATCAGTGTTTTGGGGAAATGTGTGATGATGCCATTAAAATGCAGAATGTATCTCATCTATCAACTCACAGATTTTTGTTCTGATTCTTTTTAAATGTTTCTGCAAGTTGCTGCCTACTAAAATGGCGCCGTGACACACTACGGTTTTTCGGGTCGAGTGGTCTATCTTGTTCCTCTAGTGTCTTTGGTCAACGTCAATAGATAGATGGCGCAGCAAGACCAAACCTCCATTACACTGGGAGGCCCTCTTGCTTTGATACTGATTTAGGTAACACACAAACTCAATAAATTAAATACCCAAGATTTGTTTTTCGATCCCTTATTTGTGCCCGACAGTTTCATTATCCAAAAATATTTCACCCTCAGAGTTCTGAGGGCCAGGCATTCCCTCTGTTCAGTTTCGCTCAGAGATACAGCGTGGAAGCAGGCCCTTCGGCCCGCTGAGTCCGCGCCGACCGATAATCACCCGTATACTAGCCCTATCCTACACACCTGGGACAATTTGGAGAAGCCAATGAACCTGAACTTCTTTGGAGTGTGGGAGCAAGACTGGAGCGGTTAGGCTTGTATACACTAGAATTTAGAAGGATGAGAGGGGATCTTATCGAAACGTATAAGAGTATTAAGGGGTTGGACACGTTAGAGGCAGGAAACATGTTCCCAATGTTGGGGGAGTCCAGAACAAGGGGCCACTGATTGAGAATGATCAGCTCACATCCTTCTAAATTCCAGTGTATACAAGCCTAGTCGCTCCAGTCTTTCAACATATGACATTCCGGGAATTAACCTAGTAAACCTACGCTGCACGCCCTCAATAGCAATAGATGTTTCAGGTCAAAAGCAACTTTCTCGACCCGAAGTGTCAGCCTGGATTCATGTTCTCCAGAGATGCTGCCTGGCCCCCACTGTGTTACTCCAGCACTTTGAGTCTTTTTTCTTTTGTAAACCATCATCTGCAGTTCCTTCCACGGAAGGACGTCCTTGTAATTGAGGCAGTGCAGCGTAGGTTCACGAGATTGATCCCTGGGATGGCGGGACTGTCATATGAGGAAAGATTGAAAAGACTGGGCTTGTATTCACTGGAGTTTAGAAGGATGAGAGGGGATCTTATTGAGACATATTAAATTATAAAAGGACCGGACAAGCTAGATGCAGGAAAAATGTCCCCAATGTTGGGGGCGTCCAGAACCAGGGGCCCCACACAGTCTTAGAATAATAGGGAGGCCATTTAAAACTGAGGGACTTTTTCACCCAGAGAGTTGTGAATTTGTGGAATTCTCTGCCACAGAGGGCAGTGGAGGCCAAATCATTGGATGGATTTAAGGGAGAGTTAGATAGAGCTCTAGGGGCTAGTGGAATCAAGGATATATGGGGAAAAGGCAGGCACGGGTTACTGATTGTGGACGATCAGCCATGATCACAATGAATGGTGGTGCTGGCTCGAAGGGCTGAATGGCCTCCTCCTGCACCTATTTTCCATGTTTCCTTGCGTCGTGGTGCCTCAACATTTGCCAACGCACCTTACGAAGAATTATCGGAGCAAATTCCCTGCCTCTAAAGTACTATTTCAAGGGGGAAATCCTGAAAGATTGGAAGAATCCCACCTGGTTAGAATTCCCAGAGATTGGAGAGAAACCGGAGGGAAAGAATGAAAAGCAAATCCCATTATCGGTGAGAATTTCACTCCTTGCCAACGATACAAACCACAGGGGCAACTTTCTTATCCGGCTCACACATTATTCTTTTCTTCAAATAAAAATAGACACGGATACTTTCTTCGGGAATTTACAGAAACGGCTTTGGTCGGGAAATGGAACCTCATCCTTGCCCTCCAAATGCCACAGGTTTGCCCGGGAGATATCAATTCCTAGTTCAATTCCCGCTCCCTCCCTTTCCAATTCCACAATTTCCCCCCCTCCCCACCCCCCACCATCTCGAAAACCCAACTGCTTCTCATTCCTGAGGTATATCACGACACCAGCTGCTTAAAATTGTTCCAGATTGAATACTAATTCTATATATATATATATATATATATATATATAAAAAGGCAAAAGTCACAAATATTTCGTCCTTAAAAACTCACTCGTTCCTCCAAAATCATTACTTCTGAATATGATTTTCAAAGCTTTGATATAGAAAACATCTTTTCTTCCCTTCAAAAGTTCCCTTGAAATTATTAAACACTGCGTTAGAAAACGAGGGCGGTCAAGTCAGAGCAGAACCGAACCAAACCGAAACGAGGAAGGAGGCAATTCTGGAGGTTTGCATTCACGATGGAGATTGCAGAGGTAAGTCGGGGGTGGGAGAGAGGAACGTTCTGGAAGGAATGGTCAGGGGAGTATCTGCAAGAGGCCGCTAATCGGAAGACCAGTTCACGGGAGTCGTAGCGTGGAAGACGACCTGTGACTGACCCATGACCAACACAAGTCAAAGATGGACGCCAAAAAAGCTGGGGTAACCCAGGCAGCATCTCTGGAGAGAAGGTATGGGAGACATCTGAAGAAAGGTCTCGACCTGAAAGGTCACCCATTCCTTCTCTCCAGAGATGCTGCCTGTCCCGCTGAGTTACTCCAGCGTTCTTGTGCCAATCTTCGGTTTTGAACCGGCATCTGCAGTCCCTTGCTCCACATCAACACAAGTCAGTCCGAGGAAGGGTCCTGACCCGAAAGGTCACACCTACCCGCGTTCTCCAGAGACGCTGCCTGACCCGCTGAGCGATTCCAGCACTTTGTGCCCTTTTTTCCCCAGCGCACGGCAGTTTTAGCTTCCTGGTAGTTTAGCTTGGAGATTCAGCGTGGAAACAGGCCCTTCGGCCCACCGAGTCCGTGCAGCCCCGAACACTGGTTGTAACTAACACCGTAGGGACAATTTGCAGAAGCCAATCAACCCACAATCCGTATGTTTTTGGAATGTGGGAGGAAACCGGAGCACACGGAAGAAACCCACGCGGTCTCGGGGAGAACGTCCAAACTCCACACACAGACAGCACCCGAGGTCAGGATCGAACCCGGGTCTCTGGCGCTACAAGGCAGCAGCTCTACCGCTGCGCCACTCTGCCGCCCATCTCTGGAGAACGTGGATCGGTGACGTTTCGGGTCGGGGCCCCTTCTTCAGAGAAGGTCTGCCGCTTTGCAGTTTGCGCTTCCACCCGCAGAGGGCAGTGCTTTGGGGAGTTGGTTTGGGTTGAGTTGGGTTGAGTTGGGTTGAGTTGAGTTGGGGTTGGGTTGAGTTGGGTTGAGTTGGTTTGAGTTGGGTTGAGTTGGGTTGAGTTGGGTTGAGTTGGGTTGAGTTGAGTTGGGTTGAGTTGGGTTGAGTTGGGTTGAGTTGGGTTGAGTTGGGTTGAGTTGGGTTGAGTTGGGTTGAATTGGGTTGAATTGGGTTGAGTTGGGTTGAGTTGGGTTGAGTTGGGTTGAGTTGGGTTGAATTGGGTTGAGTTAGGTTGAATTGGTTGAATTGGGTTGAATTGGGTTGAATTGGGTTGAATTGGATTGAATCGGTTTGGGTTGGTTTGGGTTAGGAATTGCTCTGGAGCTTTGACCTCCCTCCATCCCTCTCTCCCGCCCGTGGTATTTACGTGAGCCACTTTACGATGCACTCCTCAAACACAGTCTTGTTGGAGTGCCAGTCCGTGTGATGCACGTTCTTCATCGTGAAGGTGGTGATAGCCTTGCGAGCATCCATGGTCTTCAGGCCAAACGTGTCCTGGCGGTAAACCTTGGCGGGAAGAAGGGAACATCGGTTAGAACCATAAGACACGGGGGGAGAATTAGGGTAATTCGGCCCATCGGAGTCTACTCCGCCATTCTTTAGACATGACTTTAGATTTTAGATTTTTTTAGATTTAGAGATACAGCAGGGAAACAGGCCCTTCGGCCCACCGAGTCCGCGCCGCCCAGTGATCCCCGCACACTAACACTATCCTACACACACGAGGGACAATTTTTACATTTTACCCAGTCAATTAACCTACAAACCTGCACGTCTTTGGAGTGTGGGAGGAAACCGAAGATCTCAGAGAAAACCCACGCAGGTCACGGGGAGAACGTACAAACTCCGTACAGACGGCGACCGTAGTCAGGATCGAACCCGAGTCTCCGGCGCTGCATTCGCTGTAAGGCAGCAACTCTACTGCTGCGCCACCATGCCGCTCACCGAGTCCGCGCCAACCAGCGACCACCCCATGCATTTGCACTATCCAACACGCGAGAGACAAGTAATTATTTTCAACCAAAGTCAATTATGCGGAAATCTCCGGTTTCCTCCCACACTCCAAAGACGTACGGGTTTGTAGGCTAATTGGCTGGTACGGATGTATAAAATTGCCCCCAGCGTGTGCAGGGTAGTGTTCGTGTGCGGGGATCGCTGGGCGGCGCGGACTCGGTGGCCGAAGGGCCTGTTTCCGCACTGTATCTCTAAATCTAAACAACTGAAATTCCCAGTGGGGAAAATTAAATGACATCCGAGGAACCGCCAGCAGGGGGTGGTATTGCTCTCACAGTGAACACCACGGAACTGCACAAAGAACTGCAGATGCTGATTTAGACCGAAGATAGACACAGAGTGCTGGAGTAACTCAGCAGGTCAGGGCAGCATCTCAGCAGAGAAGGAATGGGTGACGTTTTGGGTCGAGACCCTTCTTCAGACTGATGTCAGGGGGGGCGGGTCAAAGGAAGGATATAGGTGGAGACAGGAAGACAGAGAGAGATCTGGGAAGGAGGAGGGGAAGAGAGGGACAGAGGAACTATCTAAAGTTGGAGAAGTCAATGTTCATACCACCGGGCCGCAAGCTGTGCCCAGGCTAAATATGAGGTGCTGTTCCGCCAATTTCCGGTGGGCCTCACTATGGCACTGGAGGAGGCCCATGACAGAAAGGTCAGACTGGGAATGGGAGGGGGGAGTTGAAGTGCTCAGCCACCAGGAGATCAGGTTGTTTGAGGCGGACTGAGCGCAGGTGTTGAAATGAAACGATCGCCGAGCCTGCGCTTGGTCTCGCCGATGTAAATAAGTTGACATCTGGAGCAGCGGACGCTATAGATGAGGTTGGAGGAGGTGCAGGTGAACCTCTGTCTCACCTGGAAAGACTCAGTCCGCCTTAACCACCTATATCCTTCCTTTGTCCCGCCCCCCCTGACATCAGTCTGAGGAAGGATCTCGACTCGAAACGTCGCCCATTCCTTCTCTCCCGAGATGCTGCCTGACCCGCTGAGTTACTCCAGCATTTTGGAGTGGGAAACTGTAAACCTTTTTTTTTCCCCCCCCCCCAATCGGTTTCAACTTGACAAATGCCAAGTGCACGAGAAATGCACAGCAGGGTGTGTCTCGGTCGTGCGGTCAGAGTCCACTGTGGCTGACATCCCCAGTTCCATTAAAAGCAGCATATTAAGAAAAGAGAGAGAGACAGAGAGAGAGAGAGAGAGAGTAATGCACAAGATGCCGGCTGGCCGGGCCCACAGAGAGAGCTCAGTCCCAATTTCTTCCCATCTGTTGTCAGGCAACTGAACGTCCAGGTTTGCTCTTTCACCAGCCAGCGCCCCCACCCCCCCCCACACCCCATCACCCCCTCCACCCATCCCATCCCCCACCCAATCTCTCCCCCCCCTCCACCCATCCCATCCCCCACCCAATCTCCCCCCCCCTCCACCCACCACATCCCCCCCTCCCTCTCCATCCCTCCACCCACCCCATCCCCCCCTCCCCCTCCACCCAACCCATCGCTGGGGACGACTCACCAGTTGCTTCTTCATCTCCAACACCGTCTCGTTCTCGTTGTAAAACCCAAAGTGACTGGAAAAGGAGAGATTGAGAGTGAGAGCGAGACACAGAGAGAGAGAGACACACACACAGGGAGAGAGGAGAGAGAGAGAGAGAGGGAGAGAGAGGGAGGGAGAGGGAGAGGGAGAGGGAGAGAGGGAGAGAGGGAGAGAGGGAGAGAGGGAGAGAGGGAGAAAAGTGCGCGAGAGAGGGAGAGAAAGAGATGGGTCAAGAAATGACAGGCATAGATCGGCAGGGAGGAGTGGGGAGGGGGGAAGGAAGGGGAGAAAGGAGAGGGGGAGAGGGGGAGAAGGAGAGGGAGAAGGAGAGAGAGGAGAAGGAGAGAGAGGGAGAAGGAGAGAGAGGGAGAAGGAGAGAGAGGGAGAGAGGAGAGAGAGGGAGAGAGGAGGGGGGAGAGCAGGATGGGGGAGAGAGGATGGGGAGAGAGAAAGGGAGAGATAGGAGGGAGAGTGGAGGGAGAGTGGAGGGGGGAGAGAGGAGGTGGGGTGAGGAGCGGGGGTTGAGGAGCGGGGGTGAGAGGAGGGGGAGAGAGGGAGGAAGGGGAAGGGGGGAGAGAGGAGGGGGGAGAGGGGAGGGGGGGGAGGGGAGGGGGGGAGGCGAGGGGGGAGGGGAGGAGGGGAGGGAAGGAGGGAAGAGGGGAGAGAGGAAGGAGGGGAGGGGAGAGGAGGCGGGGGAGAGGAGGAGGGGAGGCGAGGGGGGGGGGTGGAGAGAGGAGGAGGGGGGTTA
>NC_135971.1:10030535-10115627 GCF_053455715.1 Rhinoraja longicauda | reverse complement strand
GACCACGGGCGCCGTCTGCACGGAGTTTGTACGTTCTCCCCGTGACCTGCGTGGGGTTTTCCCGAGATCTTCGGTTTCATAGAAACATAGACAATAGATGCAGGAGGAGGCCATTTGGCCCTTTGAGCCAGCACCACCATTCATCGTGATCATGGCGTCACCTACAACGGGTCCCCACCACTGGCCATATCTTCCCATCCCCTCCCCTCTCTGCGTTCCGCAGAGACCGTTCCCTCCGTAACTCCCTGGTCCACTCGTCCATTCCCACCCAAACCACCCCATCCCCGGGCACTTTCCCCTGCAACCGCACGAGATGCAACACCTGTCCCTTTACCTCCCCCCTCAACTCCATCCAAGGACCCAAACAGTCTTTGCAGGTGAGACAGAGGTTCACCTGCACCTCCTCCAACCTCATCTATTGCATCCGCTGCTCTAGATGTCAACTTGTTTACATCGGCGAAACCAATGTTTTCGAACGGAGATGAGGAAGAACTTTTTCAGTCAGAGAGTGGTGAAGGTGTGGAATTCTCTGCCTCAGAAGGCAGTGGGGGCCAGTTCGTTGGATGCTTTCAAGAGAGAGCTGGATAGAGCTCTTTAGGATAGCGGAGTGAGGGGGTATGGGGAGAAGGCAGGAACGGGGTACTGATTGAGAGTGATCAGCCATGATCGCATTGAATGGCGGTGCTGGCTCGAAGGGCTGAATGGCCTACTCCTGCACCTATTGTCTATTGTCAAGCGCAGGCTCGGCGATTGCTTCGCTGAACACCTGCGCTCGGTCCACGTTGGCCAAACTGGTCTCCCGGTGGCTGAGCACTTCAACTCCCCCTCCCATTCCCAGTCTGACCTTTCTGTCATGGGCCTCATCCAGTGCCATAGTGAGGCCCACCGCAAATTGGAGGAACAGCACCTCATATTTCACCTGGGCATCTTGCAGCCCTGTGGTATGAACATTGACTTCTCCAACTTGAGATAGTTCCTCTGTCCCTCTCTTCCCCTCCTCCTTCCCAGATCTCCCTCTATCTTCCTGTCTCCACCTATATCCTTCCTTTGTCCCACCCCCCTGACATCAGTCTGAAGAAGGGTCTCGACCCGAAACATCACGCATTCCTTCTCTCCTGAGATGCTGCCTGACCTGCTGAGTTACTCCAGCATTTTGTGAATAAATTCCTTCGATTTGTACCCGCATCTGCAGTTATTTTCTTATACTATTTTGTGATCATGGCTGATCATCCACAATCAGTAACCCGTGCCTGCCTTCTCCCCGTATCCCTTGATTCCACTAGCCCCCTAGAGCTCTATCTTACTCTCGTTTAAGTTCATCCAGTGAATTGGCCTCCACTGCCCTCTGTGCCAGAGAATTCCACAAATTCACAACTCTCTGGGTGAAAAAGTTTTTCCTCATCTCAGTTTCAACTGGTGTAAGAAAATAACTGCAGATGCTGGTACAAATCGAAGGTATTTATTTCACAAAATGCTGGAGTAACTCACCGGGTCAGGCAGCACCTCAGGAGAGACGGAATGGGTGATGTTTCGGGTCGAGACCCTTCTTCAGACTGAAGGGTCTCGACCCAAAACATCACCCATTCCTTCTCTCCTGAGATGCTGCCAGTCCCGCTGAGTTAATCCAGCATTTTGTGAAATAAATACCTTTCAGTTTTAAATGGCCTCCCTTTTATTCTTAGACTGTGGCCCTTTGTTCTGAACTCCCCCAACATTGAGAACATTTTTCCTGCATTGAGCTTGTCCAGTCCGTTTATAAATATATATGTTTCTGTAAGTTCCCGTCTCATCCTTCTAAATTCCAGTGAATACTTTGAAACTTTGGAGTATCCTCCCACACTCCAAAGACGTGCGGGTTTGTCAGTTAATTGGCTTGCTGTAAATGTAAAATTGTCCATCTTGCGAGTGGGCGGATGCATGGCAGATGCAGTTTAATGTGGATAAGTATGAGGTTATCCACTTTGGTGGTAAGAATAAGAAGACAGATTATTGTCCGAATTGTGTCAAGTTAGGAAAAGGGGACGTACAACGAGATCTGTGTGTCCTAGTGCATCGGTCACTGAAAGGAAGCATGCAGGTAAAGCAGGCAGTGAAGAAAGCCAATGGAATGTTGGCCTTCATAACAAGAGGAGTTGAGGATAGGAGCAAAGAGGTCCTTCTGCAGTTGTACAGGGCCCTAGTGAGACCGCACCTGGAGTACTGTGTGCAGTTTTGGTCTCCAAATTTGAGGAAGGATATTCTTGCTATTGAGGGCATGCAGCGTAGGTTTACTAGGTTAATTCCCGGAATGGCGGGACTGTCGTATGTTGAAAGACTGGAGCGACTAGGCTTGTATACACTGGAATTTAGAAGGATGAGAGGGGATCTTATTGAAACATATAAGATTATTAAGGGGTTGGACACGTTAGAGGCAGGAAACATGTTCCCGATGTTGGGGAGTCCAGAACAAGGGGCCCCCGTTTAAGAATAAGGGGTAGGCCATTTAGAACGGAGATGAGGAAAAACTTTTGCAGTCAGAGTTGGAAATCTGTGGAATTCTCTGCCTCAGAAGGAAGTGGAGGCCAATTATCTGAATGCATTCAAGAGAGAGCGAGATAGCGCTTAAGGATAGCGGAGTCAGGGGGTATGGGGAGAAGGCAGGAACGGGGTACTGATTGAGAATGATCAGCCATGATCACATTGAATGTCGGTGCTGGCTCGAAGGGCCGAATGGCCTCCTCCTGCACCTATTGTCTATTGTCGAAGGTAGATAGAGCTCTTAATGATAGCAGAGTCAGGGGGCATGGGGAGATTCTCCACAGATGCTGCCCGTCCCGCTGAGGCAGAGAATTCCACAGATTTACAACTCTCTGACTGAAAAAGTTTTTCCTCATCTCCGTTCTAAATGGCCTACCCCTTATTCTTAAACTGTGGCCCCTGGTTCTGGACTCCCCCAACATTGGGAACATGTTTCCTGCCTCTAACGTGTCCAACCCCTTAATAATCCTATACGTTTCGATAAGATCCCCTCTCATCCTTCTAAATTCCAGTGTATACAAGCCTAGTCGCTCCAGTCTTTCAACATACCTTCGGTTTGAACCAGCATCTGCAGTTCCTTCCTACACAGATTTATCCACGTTCTCCAGAGATGCTGCCCGTCCCGCTGAGAGTTACTCCAGCACTTTTGCTCTGTCTTCCCCCCACCCCTCCTGTACACAGCATCTGCAGTTCCTTCCTACACAGGTCTATCCACGTTCTCCACAAATGCTGAGTTCCTCCAGCACTTTTGCTGTGTGTCTTCCCCCAACCCCCATCCCATCCCATCATGTACTCGCTGGAATTTAGAAGATTGAGGGGGGATCTTATAGAAACTTACAAAATTCTTAAGGGGTTGGACAGGCTAGATGCAGGAAGATTGTTCCCGATGTTGGGGAAGTCCAGAACAAGGGGTCACAGTTTAAGGATAAGGGGGAAGTCTTTTAGGACCGAGATGAGAACGTTTTTTTTTTCACACAGAGAGTGGTGAATCTGTGGAATTCTCTGCCACAGAAGGTAGTTGAGGCTAGTTCATTGGCTATATTTAAGAGGGAGTTAGATGTGACCGTTGTGGCTAAAAGGATCAGGGGGTATGGAGAGAAGGCAGGTACAGGATACTGAGTTGGATGATCAGCCAAGATCATATTGAATGGCGGTGCGTGCAGGCTCGAAGGGCCGAATGGTCTACTCCTGCACCTATTTTCTATCTTTCTATGTTTACAGCATCTGCAGTTCCTTGATTCCACGTGAGCACACGGGATGAGCTCAGACGTGGAGGGCAAGGAAGTTGACTCGGGTCAGAGTTGACTCGGGTGGGAGTCGCTCCAGCAATTCTGCCCGGGTCCGCGTTGTCGCCTGCCATCATTTTTGCAAACCTACCTGGTTGATGAAATCCTTCAGGATCAGCATGTCGCCGGGGCTGTCGAACAAGCCGTGCACCACGATCACCGGCCTGTAGCATTGCGAAGCTCCCAGCAAGACGGCCGCCAGCAGAGACCAGGTGAACATGTCTGCCTCGCTTGTCGGAGATTGCAATGGTTGGTTGTGCGATGCCTGGTTGTGCAATGGTTGCTGCTGTTGCTGTTGCTGTTGCTGCTGCTGCTCGACTGAGCTTGGCCACTGGTGGTGCAGTGATTGCCCTCCCGCCCCCGGGTCAGTTCAGGCGGTCAGCGGCCGCGAACTCGCCTCCATCGCCCTTTCCCTCCCCCCCCGGGCTGCAACTGATCCGCGCAGCCGCGCACCACTTCCAATGGACTCATCACATCCTGCTTCCCCAACAACCGCCGCAGCGTCCCTGGCAACCGCACCACCACTTCCTGGTTCTTCCCTTCCCTCCCTCCCCAATTTTTTTCTCTCTCAAGTCAAGTCAATTTTATTTGTACAGCACATTTAAAAACAACCCACGTTGACCAAAGTGCTGAACATCAGTCCAGGTACTAAGAAACGAACATACAATGGCACACAAACATAAAAGCCAAGTCAATTTTATTTGTGTAGCACATTTGTGTTAATTGTGAGTTGTGAATCTGTGGAATTCTCTGCCTCAGAAGGCAGTGGAGGCCAATTCTCTGAATGCATTCAAGAGACAGCTAGATAGAGCTCTTAAGGATAGCGGATTCAGGGGGTATGGGGAGAAGGCAGGAACAGGGTACTGATTGAGAATGATCAGCCATGATCACATTGAATGGCGGTGCTGGCTCGGAGGGCCGAATTGCCTCCTCCTGCACCGATTGCCTATTTAAAATCAACCCACGTTGACCAAAGTGCTGAACATCAGTCCAGGTACTAAGAACGAACATACAATGGCACACAAACATAACAGTCAAGTCCATTTTATTTGTATAGCACATTTAAAAACAACCCACGTTGACCAAAGTGCTGAACATCAGTCCAGGTACTAAGAACGAACATACAATGGCACACAAACATAACAGTCAAGTCAATTTTATTAGCAACCGCACCACCACTTCCTGGTTCTTCCCCCCCACCCCCCAATTTTTTTCTCTCTCAAGTCAAATCAAGTCAATTTTATTTGTATAGCACATTTAACAACAAACCCACGTTGCCCAAAGTGCTGTACATCAGTTCAGTTACTAAGAACGAACATACAATGGCACACAATGCTGGAGTAACTCAGCAGGTCAGACTGAAGAAAGGTCTCGACCCGAAACGTCACCCATTCATTCTCTCCTGAGATGCTGCCTGAACTGCTGAGTTACTCCAGCATTTTGTGAATAAACACCTTCGATTTGTACCAGCATCTGCAGTTATTTTCTTATACAATGGCACACAAACATAACAGTCAAGTCAAGTCAAGTCAATTTTATTTGTATAGCACATTTAAAAACAACCCATGTTGACCAAAGTGCTGAACATCAGTTCAGGTACTAAGAACGAACATACAATGGCACACAAACACTCCAAAGACGTACAGGTATGTAGGTTAATTGGCTGGGTAGATGTAAAAAATTGTCCCTAGTGGGTGTAGGATAGTGTTAATGTACGGGGATCACTGGGCGGCACGGACTTGGAGGGCCGAAAAAAAGGCCTGTTTCCGGCTGTATATATATGATATGATATGATAACAGTCAAGTCAATTTTATTAGCAACCGCACCACCACTTCCTGGTTCTTCCCCACCCACCCCCCAATTTTTTTTTCTCTCAAGTCAAATCGAGTCAATTTTATTTGTATAGCACATTTAAAAACAACCCAGGTTGACAAAAGTGCCGTACATCAGTTCAGGTATTAAGAACGAAATATACAATGGTATGGCGAGTCTGGAGGCTTGTTCTTTGTTAAAGAAGTTTATTGCAGCAGCAATATTCGATTACAAAGTATAACAAACGAAATTACAGACAACCATTAAATCAAACTGTTCGAAATTTCGAAGTTCTCTTCCCACTGACTGGTTTTGGGCGCCAAAACCACCACCTGACCTTGCTGGCCAATCCGAGGGTTCGACTCTCAGGACCAATCCCTATGGTCGCTACAATGGCACACAAACATAACAGTCATGTCAAGTCAATTTTATTTGTATAGCACATTTAAAAACAACTCACGTTGACCAAAGTGCTGAATATCAGTCCAGTTACTAAGAACGAACACACAATGGCACACAATGCTGGAGTAACTCAGCAGGTCAGACTGAAGAAGGGTCTCGACCCGAAACGTCACCCATTCATTCTCTCCTGAGATGCTGCCTGACCTGCTGAGTTACTCCAGCATTTTGTGAATAAATACCTTCGATTTGTACCAGCATCTGCAGTTATTTTCTTATACAATGGCACACAAACATAACAGTTGAGTCAAGCCAAGTCAATTTTATTTGTATAGCACATTTAAAAACAACCCACGTTGACCAAAGTGCTGAACATCAGTTCAGGTACTAAGAACGAACATACAATGGCACACAAACATAACAGTCTAGTCAAGTCAATTTTATTTGTAGAGCACATTTGTGTTAATTGTGAGTTGTGAATCTGTGGAATTCTCTGCCCCAGAAGGCAGTGGAGGCCAATTCTCTGAATGCATTCAAGAGAGAGCGAGATAGAGCTCTTAAGGATAGCGGAGTCAGGGGGTATGGGGAGAAGGCAGGAACGGGGTACTGATTGAGAATGATCAGCCATGGTCACATTGAATTGTGGTGCTGGCTCGAATGGCTGAATGGCCTCCTCCTGCACCTATTGTCTATGGTGCAGTCCCCTTCACTTTCACCTCTGGTAGCTCTGATTGCAGTGGATTCAAAGCTGATGAAACCATCCATGGCAGAAGGAGCTAACCCATGCAGAATCATATTGTTAGCATGAAAGCATTCTCTCTTGAAAGCATCCAGTGAATTGGCCTCCACTGCCTTCTGAGGCAGTAAATTCCACAGATTCACAACAGTCTGAGTGAAAAAGTTTTTCCTCATCTCCGTTCTAAATGGCCTACCCCTTATTCTTAAACTGTGGCCCCTGGTTCTGGACTCCCCCCAACATTGGGAACATAATTTCACCACTAATTTCCATCGTGCTCGGTGCAGTTTTGTTCTCCAAATTTGAGGAGAACCAATATCTGACAAAGAAGATTTTTCTTATGCCCCCATGTCTAGTTTTCCCTGCTGTAATTTTAAATCCATTTTCTAGTCGTTGAACGTGCCTCGAACTTGTGCACCTGAGATAAATCTCCTCTCAACCTCCAGCGCTCCAATCACTAGTCCAGTAATAGACAATAGACAATAGGTGCAGGAGTAGGCTATTCGGCCCTTCTAGCCAGCACCACCATTCGATATGATCATGGCGGATCATTCTCAATCAGTACCCCGTTCCTGCCTTCTCCCCGTATCCCCTGACTCCGCTATCCTTAAGAGTTCTATCTAGCTCTCCCTTGAATGCATTCAGAGAATTGGCCTCCAAAGATTTACAGCTCTCTGAGTGAAAACGTTTTTCCTCATCTCCGTTCTAAATGGCCTACTCTTAAACTGTGACTCCCCAAACATTGGGAACAGGTTTCCTGCCTCTAACGTGTCCAACCCCTTAATAATCTTATATGTTTCGATAAGATCCCCTCTCATCCTTCTAAATTCCAGTCTATACAAGCCCAGTCTTTAAACATACGACAGTCCTGCCATTCCGGGAATTAACCTAGTTAACAGTAACATTGGAGGGGGGAGGTTGGGGGGAGGGGGGAGGGAGGGGGAGGAAGAGGGGGAGGGGGAGGGGGGGAGGGCGGGAGGCGGGAGGGGGAGGAAGGGGGGAGAGGGGAGGAGGGGAGTGGGGGGAGAAGGGAGGGAGGGGAGTGGGGGGAGAAGGGAGGGAGGGGAGGGGAGGAGGCAGTTGGGGGAAGAAGGGAGGGGGAGGGGAAAAGCTGGAGTTAGTATATCATATCCATTTACTTAACACGACTTGATTAGTTTGTGAAATCTGTCCTTTGTGTGTGATGAGACACCTAATCTGATGAAAGCACATCAACTTGAAATGTTTATTCTGCTTTGCCTCGTGATCGTGCCTGGCCGATTCCTGATTCCCCTGATTTATTTCAATAGACAATAGGTGCAGGAGGTGCAATTCGGCCCTTCGAGCCAGCACCGCCATTCAATGTGATCATGGCTGATCATTCTCAATCAGTACCCCGTTCCTGCCCACTCCTCATACCCCCTGACTCCGCTATCCTTAAGAGCTCTATCTAGCTCTCTCTTGAATGCATTCAGAGAATTGGCCTCCACTGCCTTCTGAGGCAGAGAATTCCACAGATTCACAACTCTCTGACTGAAAAAGTTTTTTCCTCATCTCCGTTCTAAATGGCCTACCCCTTATTCTTAAACTGCGTGGCCCCTGGTTCTGGAATTTCAGATTGCCAACACTTTTAGCATTTATCACTTGTTTGATCGATTGAAAGATACAGCTTGGAAATAAGCCCTTCGGCCCACCGAGTCCACACCGATCACATTAGTACAATGTTACAAGTGTACAAGTTGTGCAGGAAAATAACTGCAGGTGCTGGTTCAAATCGAAGGTAGACACAAAATGCTGGAGTAACTCAGCGGGTCAGGCAGCATCACTGGAGAGAAGGAATGGGTGACGTTTCGGGTCGAGACCAGTCTGAAGAAGGGTAAATAAATATATATATATATTTACCTGCACATATATATTTACATGCACACACTTATATATATATGCACACATATACAGTATACACACACACACACACACACACACACACACACACACACACACACACACACACACACACACATACATACATATAAAAACAAACAATCTGAAGAATCCTCGTTCCCTCAGTCTGAAGAAGGGTCTCGACCCGAAACGTCACCCATTCCTTCTCTCCTGAGATGCTGCCTGACCCGCTAAGTTACTCCAGCATTTTGTGAATAAATACCTTCGATTTGTACCAGCACCTGCAGTTATTTTCTAACAATAGTGCAATAATGACAATAATAATCTATGTATTTCAGAGTTTATTTGGAGGTTGTCGTGTTTAATAGCCTAATGGCTTCAGGGATGAAGCTGTTCCTAAACCTGCTCATTGCATGGTGGAAATTCCCTCTCATGCTGACAGACAATTGAGAAAGGTTTCGTAGCCTTGACCACAAACCCCAAACTGACAGCAGGAAGGGCAAGCTGCAAAAGAAGAACTGGAACAAAAAAATAAGGAAGGAAAGACTTCCAACAAATCAATCCTCTTGAGATAAGGCCACAGCGTGCTGGAGTAACTCAGCGGGTCTGGCAGCATCTGTGGAGAACATTCTCCAGAGATGCTGCCTGACCCACCGAGTTACTCCCGCACTCTGTGAAATGTCACCTACCACGTTCTCCACAGATGCTGCCTGACCCACCGAGTTACTCCAGCACTCTGTGAAACATCACCTATCCACGTTCTCCACAGATGCTGCCTGACCCGCTGAGTTACTCCAGCACTCTGTGAAACGTCACCTATCCACGATCTCCACAGATGCTGCCCGACCCGCTGAGTTACTCTAGTGTAAAGGAGAAAAGGGGATTGAAGGGTTACGGTGTATGTGACCAAATGCTACAGTCTGAAGAAGGGTCTCGACCTGAAACGTCGCCCATTCCTTCTCTCCTGAGACGCTGCCTGACCCGCTGAGTTACTCCAGCATTTTGTGAATAAATACCTGCGATTTGTACCAGCATCTGCAGTTATTTTCTTAATGCTACATGAAGATGAACTGTCACTGAATTAGAATTAGGAAGAACTTTTTCAGTCAGAGAGTGGTGAAGGTGTGGAATTCTCTGCCTCAGAAGGCAGTGGAGGCCAGTTCGTTGGATGCTTTCAAGAGAGAGCTGGATAGAGCTCTTAAGGATAGCGGAGTGAGGGGGTATGGGGAGAAGGCAGGAACGGGGTACTGATTGAGAGTGATCAGCCATGATCGCATTGAATGGCGGTGCTGGCTCGAAGGGCTGAATGGCCTACTCCTGCACCTATTGTCTATTGTCTATTGTCAGACGCCTGCAAGTCCATCTCTGTGTAGATGCCGGCTTGAGATTACAAAAGGGGTGTTGTAATCTTACAAAGGACAGGAGACCGATACAAAGGAAGAGCACACCTGAATTAATGACCTCGGACAATGGGCAGTGATAGTGGGTGATGATTCATTGAATTCCTATCCTCTTGCAAGACCACCTGTGTGAGGCGTCTGATTCCGTTATCTTCTTATCTTACTAAAACTCTGACTTGTATGTATATTTGTAACAGTGATTTCGGCTGATTCCTGCAAAACGGTGAGGCGTAGCGCCACAATCTTTGCACCGCCTTAATCACACCGCTGGACGCTTGCCGAAAATGATATTTTTATTTAATTCGGTCGTATAGTTTTTAAGTTACAGAGGTTTAAAAGTCCCAAAAAAATTCTCTCATTTTTTCGGCTGATTTTCGGCAAAAACGGTGAACTGTAGCGCCACGATCGTATAACATATAACAACTACAGCATGGAAACAGGCCTGTCCGGCCCTACCAGTCCACGCCGACCATTCTCCCTGACCTAGTCTCATCTACCTGCACTCAGACCATAACCCTCCAATCCCCTCCTATCCATATACCTATCCAATTTACTCTTAAATAATAAAATCGAGCCAGCCTCCACCACTTCCACTGGAAGCCCATTCCATACAGCCACAACCCTCTGAGTAAAGAAGTTTCCCCTCACGTTACCCCTAAACCTTTGTCCCTCAATTCTGAAGCTATGTCCCCTTGTTGGAATCTTCCCCACTCTCAAAGGGAAAAGCCTACCCACGTCAACTCTGTCCGTCCCTCTCAAAAATTTTAAAACCTCTATCAAGTCCCCCCTCAACCTTCTACGCTCCAAAGAATAAAGACCCAACCTATTCAACCTCTCTCTGTAGCCTAAGTGCTGAAACCCAGGCAACATTCTAGTAAATCTCCTCTGTACCCTCTCCATTTTATCGACATCCTTCCTATAATTTGGCGACCAAAACTGCACACCATACTCCAGATTCGGCCTCACCAATGCCCTGTACAATTTCAACATTACATCCCAACTTCTATACTCGATGCTCTGATTTATAAAGGCAAGCATACCAAACGCCTTCTTCACCACCCTATCCACATGAGATTCCACCTTCAGGGAACAATGCACAGTTATTCCCAGATCACTCTGTTCCACTGCATTCCTCAATTCCCTACCATTTACCCTGTACGTCCTATTTTGATTTGTCCTACCAAAATGCAGCACCTCACACTTATCAGCATTAAACTCCATCTGCCATCTTTCAGCCCACCCTTCCAAAAGGCCCAAGTCTCTCTGTAGACTTTGAAAATCTACCTCACTATCAACTACTCCACCTATCTTAGTATCATCTGCATATTTACTAATCCAATTTGCCACACCATCATCCAGATCATTAATGTAAATGACAAACAACAGTGGACCCAACACAGATCCTTGGGGCACTCCACTAGACACTGGCCTCCAACCTGACATACAATTGTCAACCATTACCCTCTGGTATCTCCCATTCAGCCATTGTTGAATCCATCTTGCAACCTCACTATTAATACCCAACGATTTAACCTTCTTAATCAACCTTCCATGTGGAACCTTGTCAAATGCCTTACTGAAGTCCATATAGACAACATCCACAGCCTTGCCCTTATCAATTTCCCTGGTAACCTCTTCAAAAAATTCAAGAAGATTAGTCAAACATGACCTTCCAGGCACAAATCCATGTTGACTGTTTCTAATCAGGCCTTGATTATCCAAATAATTATATATATTGTCCCTAAGTATCTTTTCCATTAATTTTCCCACCACAGACGTCAAACTAATAGGTCTATAATTGCTAGGTTTACTTTTAGAACCTTTTTTAAACAAAGGCACAACATGCGCAATGCGCCAATCTTCCGGCACCATCCCTGTTTCTAATGACGTTTGAAATATTTCCGTCATAGCCCCTGCTATTTCTGCACTAACTTCCCTCAATGTCCTAGGGAATATCCTATCAGGACCTGGAGACTTATCCACTTATAGTTTTTAAAGTTACAGAGGTTTTAGTAAAAAAAAAAATTCCAGACGTTTTTTTCCATGGCCTTCAGCGTGTGACGTCAAAATGCCCATGCACCCCCCTCCTACTGATTTATTGAAGGCTTTCAGCGTGGCGCTGCTGTGCGTCTGTGCTCCTCTCTCCCCTTGCTCCTCTCTCCCACACCCGGGAGATCCTCTCCTCGCTATCCCCCCCCCCCCCGGACCTTTCACTGATGCGCTCCCCCCCCCCCCCTGTCCTTTCACTGATGCGCTCCCCCCCCCCCGACCTGTTGGTGCTGGGGCAAGAGAGAGTAGGGGAAAGGGGTGTGCTGGGGAAAGGGGGGTGGGGGAGAGTAAGAGTGTGTCTGGGGGAGAGAGAATGGTGGCGGGGTCTGAGAATGGGGACTGGGGAGGGGGACAACAGGGGTCGTCCGGAGGGGGCTTGGTGGTGGGGGAGATAGGGGTACTGGGAAAAGGGGAGGTCGTGGGGAAAGGGGGGGTGTGGGGAGAGTAAGATTGGGGTTGGGGGAGGAGAGAATGGGGGGTGTGGGAATGGGCCCAACGGGCCCTCTTCGCTAGTCACTTCTAAAAACCTATTGTGTTTGGTGTATAAAAATGCTGCTGAAACACTCTGTGAGTGAGTGTTGGCCCTCGAGTGACTGCCTGCGTGCAAGACTGCCCAGCTTGTCTGGCAAAATGCCTCATCGCCAGAGCTCACCAACAAGCACCAAGACCTGGCTTGGCTGGCGGTGAGGGGAGCCCTCCCAGTCAGATCTTTCCTGCACCGCCAGAACCTCACTACCAGCGCACGCTGCCCTCCGGGACGGCTGCTATGGAGAGGAGACGGTGGCCCACCTCTTCACAGAGTGTGGATTTGCCAAGGGAGAGTCTGGAGAGGTTTGCAGGGGTCCCTGTCACGGTTCATTCCGAGCAGCTCCGTCACATGGAAACATAGAAAATAGGTGCAGGAGTAGGCCCATTCGGCCCTTCGAGCCTGCACCGCCATTCAATATGATCATGGCTGATCATCCAGCTCAGTAACCTGTACCTGCCTTCTCTCCATACCCCCTGATCCCTTTAGCCACAAGGGCCACATCTAACTCCCTCTTAAATATAGCCAATGAACTGGCCTCAACTACCTTCTGTGGCAGAGAATTCCACAGACTCACCACTCTCTGTGTGAAGAAATGTTTTCTCATCTCAGTCCTAAAAGACTTCCCCCTTATCCTTAAGCTGTGACCCCTGGTTCTGGACTTCCCCAACATCGGGAACAATCTTCCCGCATCTAGCCTCTCCAACCCCTTAAGAATTTTATATGTTTCTATAAGATCTCCTCTCATCCTTCTAAATTCCAGTGTATACAAGCCTAGTCGCTCCAGTCTTTCAACATACGACAGTCCCGCCATTCCGGGAATTAACCTAGTAAACCTACGCTGCACGCCCTCAATAGCAAGAATATCCTTCCTCAAATTTGGAGACCAAAACTGCACACAGTCCTCCAGTTGCGAGCAGTGGAGGCCAATTATGCCGAGCAGCTCCGTCACAGAGGACTCTGTGATCTCCGGACTGTTCCCAGGGACGCATTCGGAGAGCGACATCGAGTGCTGCTGGAAGGTCATCAACTTGGTGAAAGACGCTCTTTGGTCTGCCCGATCCTTGTTGACCTCCCAGCAGAGCGAGCTGTCCGTCGGGGAATGTTGCTGGCTAGGCCCGCTGCAGACTGCAGGAGTACGTGCTGAGAGATGCACTGAAGCTTGGTGCAGCCAACGCCAAGGCCCTGTGGGGGAGGACCACAGTCTAGGGTACTTCCGCTGCTGGACATGGGGGGCAGGGTGTGGTGGAGAGAGACGCCCCTCCAAATAAGGGATTCTGTGTTAATTTGGAAATGAATATCCGCATTGAATGTTTAACCTCCAGAAATGTCAGATGGGGTTTTTGAAAAGAAGATGTTTTGTAAATATTTATTACTTGAATAAAGTATTTTTTGATATTAAAAAAAACCTAGTTGTAGCTCTTCCATTCCCACTGGTGTAATAAAGACTTTAATGTTTTACCACTTTATGGTATTGTTGCCTGTCGAGTAGAATCAAACTTTAACACAGCACTCTGGGAAACGTCACCTATCCACTTTCTCCACAGATGCTGCCTGACCCGCTGAGTTACTCCAGCACTCTGTCAAACGTCGCCTATGCATGTTCTCCAGAGATGGTGCCTGACCTGCTGAGTTTCTCCAGCACTCTGTGAAACGTCACCTATCCACGTTCTCCACAGATGCTGCCTGACCCGCTGAGTTACTCCAGCACTCTGTGAAACTTCACCTATCCATGTTCTCCACAGATGCTGCCCGACCCGCTGAGTTACTCCAGCACTCTGTGTCCTCTTATGCATTACCCAGCATGGGTAGGTATTTGTTTCTGCCTTCCGAGATGACACTCCAGTGACGACTGAAGCTATTTATCGCCAATCATGAAAGTTTGGAATAGGTTGTAATGTCATATTGAAGAGGAGGTGAATTTCATTCTTCCACACACGTCTGAAAAAAAAATCTTAAATTTGTAACTACTTTTCATCTGACTGAGGGAACATCAATTGTTTCAAAACTCTGCCTGGTGGATCTGACCTCCCCATTCTGCAACCTTCACTGCCCTCACTGTTCGTCAGCTGTGTCTCTGCGGAGATACGAGGAACACAAAGTGCCGGGGTAATTCAGCATGTCAGGCAGCATCTCTGGAGAACATCGACCCGAAACGTCACCTATCCACGTTCTGCAGAGATGCCCCTGATCTGCTGAGTTATTCCAGCCCCTTGCGCCTGTCAGTGTATTAACCATCATCGGCGAGACCAAACGCAGACTGGGCGATCGTTTCACGGAACACCTTCGCTCAGCGCATTTGACCCTTCGAGCCAGCAACACCATTCATTGTGATCATGGCTGATCATCTACAATCAGTAAACCGTGCCTGCCTTCTCCCTATATCCCTTGATTCCGTTAGCCCCGAGAGCTCTATTTGACTCTCTTTTAAATTCAATACAATGCAATACAATATATCTTTATTGTCATTGTACAGGGGTACAACGAGATTGGGAATGCGCCTCCCATACGATACAATAATTTAATTAGCTAGTCAGTATTAATTTAAACAACAACAACCCAATGAAACAAATTAGGACAGTTTTAAAACAGAATAAAATGCAAGTAGATCTGTGCCGGTTCACTGTGCGATGTGACCATCCGGCTCAGCAGGACCGGTTCATAGCAGCTATGGTCCTGGGGATGAAGCTGTTTCTGAGTCTGGAGGTACGGGCGTAGAAGGCCTTGTATCGTCTGCCCGATGGTAGAAGTTCGAACAGACTGTTGCAGGGGTGTGAAGAGTCTTTGTGGATGCTGGTGGCTTTTCTGAGGCATCGTGTGTTGTAGATGCCCTCCAAGGCTGGTAGCTGTGTTCCGATGGCCCTCTGAGCTCTATGGACTACCCGCTGAAGAGCTTTCCTCTCTGCCTCCGTGCAGCTGAGATACCACACAGGGATACCATGTAGGATGCTCTCTATGGTGCAGCAGTAGAAGGTCATCAGCAGCTGTTGGGGTAGACCAGACTTCTTCAGTGTTCTCAGGTAGAACAGTCGTTGCTGTGCCTTCTTGACCAGCGCAGCAGTGTTATTGGACCATGTTAGGTCCTCCGAAATGTGAGTGCCCAGAAACTTGAAGCTGGACACTCTTTCCACACTGTCCCCGTTGATAAAGATCGGGGCGTATTCCCCGTTGTGTGACCTACGGAAGTTGATGATCAGCTCCTTGGTCTTGGTGGTATTTAGGGACAGGTTGTTATCAGAGCACCAGTCTGCCAGCAATTCATGCAGTGAATTGGCCTCCACTGCCTTCCGTGAAAAGGAATTCCACAAATTCACAACTCTGGGTGAAAAAGTTTCTTGTCACCTCAGTTTTAAAATGGCCTCCCCTTTATTCTTAGACTGTGTGTAGCCCCTGGTTCTGGACCCCCCCCCCTCCCCACCCCCCACCCCTCCCCCCCCCCTCCCCAAAATTGGGAACATTTTTTCTGCATCTAGCTTGTCCAGTCCATTTATAATTTTATACGTCTCTGTAAGATCCCCTCTCATCCTTCTAAACTTCAGCGTATACAAGCTCAGTCTTTCCAATCTTTCCTCGTACCGGACATTTCTTCTCTCCAAGTCAAGTCAGGTCAAGTTTATTTGTCACACACACATACACGATGTGCAGCGAAATGAAAGTGGCAATGCCTGCGGATTGTTCAAAAAAAGAATTACAGTTACAGCATATAAATTAAAGTTAACATAGAGAAGACAAAATGTAGTCCCTGGAGTTATAATAGTTAACAGTCCTGATGGCCTGTGGGAAGAAACTCCGTCTCATCCTCTCTGTTTTCACAGCGTGACAGCGGAGGCGTTTGCCTGACCATAGCAGCTGGAACAGTCCGTTGCTGGGGTGGTAGGGGTCCCCCATAATGTTGCTGGCTCTGGATCTGCACCTCCTGATGTATAGGTCCTGCAGGGGGGCGAGTGTAGTTCCCATGGTGCGTTCAGCCGAATGCACTACTCTCCGCAGAGCCTTCCTGTCCTGGGCAGAGCTGTTCCCAAACCAGATTGTGATGTTGCCGGACAAGATGCTTTCTACAGCCCCAGAGTAGAAGCACTGAAGGATCCCCATAGAGACTCTGAATCTCCTCAACTGTCTGAGGTGGTAAAGGCGCTGCTTTGCCTTACTCACCAGTGCAGCAATGTGTGTTGTCCATGTCAGATCCTCTGTGATGTGGACTCCCAGGTAGTTAAAGCTGCTCACCCTATCCACAGTAGACCCATCTATCTCCAGTGGCGTGTACGTCCTCGGATGTTGAGCCCTTCTAAAGCCTACAATCAGCTGCTTAGTTTTTGTGACATTCAAGAGGAGGCTATTGTCCTGACACCAGAGTGCCAGATCAGCCACCTCCTCCCGGTAGGCCTTCTCATCATTGTCGGAGATCCGGCCCACCACCACAGTGTCATCAGCAAACTTGATGATGGAGTTTGAGCTGAACCTGGCCCCACAGTCATGTGTGTACAGGGAGTACAGTAGGGGGCTAAGGACGCAACCCTGGGGGGATCCTATGTTCAGAGTGAGGGAGCTAGATGTGTGTTCCCCCATCCTGACCACTTGGGGCCTGGCGGTGAGAAAGTCCAGGACCCAGGCACACAGAGGGGTGCTAAGCTCCAGTTCCAGCAGCTTCTCAGCCAGTCTGCTGGGGACGATTGTGTTGAATGCTGAACTGAAGTCTGAGTTACTCCAGCTTTTTTTTAGCGTCTGAAAATTCAGTTTAAACCAGCATCAGCTGTTCCTTCCTGCACCCTATATATGTCAAAGCTTTTAAACCTAATTTTGCGGTCAGAATTAGTGGTCTTTAAAGGTTGTTTTGGGAGGGGGACATCTTATTGTAAACAACGTGTACCAGATTTCCCTGCAACCGGTGCCTCGTTGAAGCAGTCTCTTGTCTGACCTTGCAAATGCTGTTTGTTAACCTTTGATGTTAGAGGACTTCGCGGGACATTGCAACCGAAGGGGGGTGTATTTAAAGCTCCTTGAAACATGAGATTAAAAATAATCTGATCTCAACGAGCAACAGGAATAGTGGACTCCACCACGCCCTGATATTGACCTTTTTATTTTAAAGAAGGAACTGCAGATGTTGGTTTAAAACCGAAGATAGACCCAAAAAATAACTCGGCGGGTCAGGCAGCATTTCTGGAGAGAAGGAACAGGGTGGGGTGGGGGGGAGGGATGTTTCGGGTCGAGACTCGGTGACATAGAAACATAGAAACATAGAAAATAGGTGCAAGAGTAGGCCATTCGGCCCTTCGAGCCTGCACCGCCATTCAATATGATCATGGCTGATCATCCAGCTCAGTATCCCGTACCTGCCTTCTCTCCGTACCCCCTGATCCCTTTAGCCACAAGGGCCACATCTAACTCCCTCTTAAATATAGCCAATGAACTGGCCTCAACTACCTTCTGTGGCAGAGAATTCCACAGACTCACCACTCTCTGTGTGAAGAAATGTTTTCTCATCTCGGTCCTAAAAGACTTCCCCCTTATCCTTAAGCTGTGATCCCTGGTTCTGGACTTCCCCAACATCGGGAACAATCTTCCCGCATCTAGCCTCTCCAACCCCTTAAGAATTTTATATGTTTCTATAAGATCCCCCCTCAGTCTTCTAAATTCCAGCGAGTACAAGCCCAGTCTATCCAGTCTTTCTTCATATGAAAGTCCTGCCATCCCTGGGATCAATCTGGTGAACCTTCTCTGTACTCCCTCTAAGGCTAGAATGTCTTTCCTCAGACATTTTAACGTTAACAGTTTGTGTGTTTGTTTGTGTGTGTGTTTGTTTGTGTGTGTTTGTTTGTGTGTGTGTGTGTTTGTGTGTGTGTTTGTGTGTGTGTGTTTGTTTGTGTGTGTGTGTGTTTGTGTGTGTGTTTGTGTGTGTGTGTTTGTTTGTTTGTGATGTATGTGTTTGTGTGTGTGTGTGTTTGTGTGTATGTTTGTGTGTGTGTGTGTGTGTGTGTGTGTGTGTGTTTGTGTGTGTGTTTGTGTGTGTGTGTGTGTGTGTGTGTGTGTGTTTGTGTGTGTGTGTGTGTGTGTGTTTGTGTGTGTGTGTGTGTGTGTGTTTGTGTGTGTGTGTGTTTGTGTGTGTGTTTGTGTGTGTGTTTGTGTGTGTGTTTGTGTGTGTGTTTGTTTGTGTGTGTTTGTTTGTGTGTGTGTGTGTGTGTTTGTGTGTGTGTGTTTGTGTGTGTGTGTGTTTGTGTGTGTGTGTGTGTTTGTGTGTGTGTCTTTGTTTGTGTGTGTGTTTGTGTGTGTATGTGTGTGTTTGTTTGTGTGTGTGTGTGTTTGTGTGTGTGTGTGTGTGTTTGTGTGTGTGTGTGTGTGTGTGTGTGTGTTTGTGTGTGTGTGTGTATGTTTGTTTGTGTGTGTGTGTTTGTGTGTGTGTGTTTGTTTGTGTGTGTGTTTGTTTGTTTGTGTGTGTGTTTGTGTGTGTGTGTGTGTGTGTGTGTGTTTGTGTGTGTGTGTGTGTGTGTTTGTGTGTGTGTTTGTGTGTGTGTGTTTGTGTGTGTGTTTGTGTGTGTGTGTTTGTGTGTGTGTTTGTTTGTGTGTGTGTGTGTTTGTGTGTGTGTGTGTGTGTGTTTGTGTGTGTGTTTGTGTGTGTGTGTGTTTGTGTGTGTGTGTGTGTTTGTGTGTGTGTCTTTGTTTGTGTGTGTGTGTGTGTGTGTGTGTGTGTTTGTGTGTGTGTGTGTGTGTGTGTTTGTTTGTGTGTGTGTGTGTGTGTGTTTGTGTGTGTGTTTGTGTGTGTGTGTGTGTGTGTGTGTGTGTGTGTGTTTGTGTGTGTGTGTGTGTTTGTGTGTGTGTGTGTGTGTGTGTGTGTGTGTGTTTGATTTGTTTGTGTGTGTGTGTGTGTGTGTGTGTGTGTGTGTTTGTGTGTGTGTGTGTGTGTGTGTTTGTTTGTGTGTGTGTTTGTGTGTGTGTTTGTGTGTGTGTTTGTGTGTGTGTTTGTGTGTGTGTTTGTGTGTGTGTGTGTGTGTGTGTGTGTTTGATTTGTTTGTGTGTGTGTTTGTTTAATGGGAGAGCTTCTCGCCCAGAAACAGGCGATAGGGTTGGAGTGGGATTGTGTGCGTCTGTCACTAATCAGTGCTATTTTCGTGTCCCTGACGCCTCCATCACGTACTGACAGTCCCGCACGTCCTTCTCCGTTGTAAACACACGCACACAGGAAGCAGACACCAATTTCTGGTGAACTCTAAACTCCTGGCATTCCCTTAACATCCGACTCCAGCACCTTCTGGGAGCTGAAAGCTACAACTAAACTACTGGTCCTTTAAAAAAAATATATATATATATATCTGTTTAAGTGTCGGAATGAAATAAATGCGTTCCCAGTAAAGGACGGTCATGATGCCCACGGCGTCTATGCGCCTCTTGGTGAGTTTCACTCTAAGTTCCATAAGCTGGTTACATTTGTTGCAAGGACTTACTTGTGTGTGTGTGTTCAAGGGGAGGAAGGTATAACATGTTGCTCATTGTAGCCAGCCTTCTCTGTCGCCTCCTTTAACGCTGGGGCGGGGAGTTTCATTTATTTATTTATTTTGTTACATGTTGCAAAGTCAAAACAAACACACTGCACAGGAAAAGAACTGCAGCCTGCTGGTTTAAATCGAAATGCTGGAGTAACTCAGCGGGACAGGCAGCATCTCTGGAGAGAAAGGCGTTTTGGGGTCGAGACCCTTATTTCTTCAGACTGTGTGTGTGTCAAGTCAAGTCAAGTCAATTTATTTGTATAGCACATTTAAAAACAACCCACGTTGACCAAAGTGCTGCACATCTGACTAGGAAAAACTGTGTGTGTGTGTGTGTGTCGACGCCAGAAGTTAAAACAGCAAACGAGAAACGCTGTGGGTGGGATCCAAATTCATTTCTTGTTCCTCCCTCAATTTGATTGTTGGGTCAAAGTGGGCATTCTCAAAAAAAAGTCAATGTCTTTGATTTCACAAAGTAAATTTATTTCTCAAAATTTATTTCTCAAAATTTATTTCTCAAAAATAAATGCAGTTGAGATCTCTGGTGTGGTTCAGGCCTTGTGTACAAAACTTTTTTTTAAATTGCAACTTTGTTGTTTTGGGGTTGGACGGACATTGCACACGTGTGCAATTGAATGTCACCGAGCTGCGGGTTTAAAGCGACTTGAAAGCAAAATGCGACCGCCTCACATTTCCATTTTACACCGAATTAAACATTACTGCAACAAAAAAAAACGTTTAGTGCACTGTGATGGATGTTTCTTTTTTTGTTGTTGTTTGTGTTGGTTGTGATTGAGTGTGAAATTGTTTATTTTTATTGCTCTATTGCTGGATTGCGTGGGTGACCTTTCGTTTCAATAGACAATAGTGTCAGAAAATAACTTCTGATGTTGGTACAAATCGAAGGTATTTATTCACAAAATGCTGGAGTAACTCAGCGGGTCAGGCAGCATCTCGGGAGAGAAGGAATGGGTGACGTTTCGGGTCGAGACCGAGAAATCCTTGGTTTAAACCGAGGATAGACATAAAATGCTGGAGTAACTCAGCGGGACAGGCAGCATCTCTGGAGAGAATAGACAATAGGTGCAGGAGGAGGCCTTTCAGCCCTTTGAGCCAGCACCGACACTCAATGTGATCATGGCTGATCATTCTCAATCAGTACCCCGTTCCTGCCATACCCCCTGACTCCGCTATCCTTAAGAGCTCTATCTAGCTCTCTCTTGAATGCATTCAGAGAATTGGCCTCCATCACTGCACATCTTGTATGTGTATGTGACAAATAGACTTGACTTGACCAGGTTGGAGTACCACCTGGTCTCAATTGCATTTGTTTTTGTTTCTTGTCCTTTGCGAAATGAACAATTTGACTTTGAGAAGTGCACACTTTGACCCACGCACGGCAAAATTAAGCGAGGAAGATTTGAAATTGGATTTCACAGCGTTTCTCTGGAATTTAGAAGGATGAGAGGGGATCTTATCGAAACGTATAAGATTATGAAGGGGTTGGACACGTTAGAGGCAGGAAACAAGGCCTTAAGACTTATTGGAGCAGGTGGGTAAAAATTCAGGAGGGTATTCGACTCGTCAACAAAATAAAATCTAGGCCCATGCTAAAATTAACACAGCAGAACTGGGATAAAAATGAAACAAAATAAAAATGGACAATAGGTGCAGGAGTAGGCCATTCGGCCCTTCGAGCCAGCACTGCTGGGTACACTTCCAAAATGCTGGATACACTCCCTGTAGATTTTTCTCCTAATAATTTAGGTTAATATATTTGGTCAAAGAGGTATATAATAAGCTACCGAAGGCAGTGGAGGCCAATTCACTGGATGTTTTCAAGAGAGTTAGATTTAGCTCTTTGGCTAAAGGAATCAAGGGGTATGGGGAAAAAGCAGGAACGGGGTACTGATCTGCCATGATCGGAGTTGAGTATAGGAGCAAAGAGGTCCTTCTGCAGTTGTACAGGGCCCTAGTGAGACCACACCTGGAGTACTGTGTGCAGTTTTGGTCTCCAAATTTGAGGAAGGATATTCTTGCTATTGAGGGCATGCAGCATAGGTTTACTAGGTTAATTCCCGGAATGGCGGGACTGTCGTATGTTGAAAGACTGGAGCAACTAGGCTTGTATACACTGGAATTTAGAAGGATGAGAGGGGATCTTATCGAAACATATAAGATTATTAAGGGGTTGGACATGTTAGAGGCAGGAAACATGTTCCCAATGTTGGGGGAGTCCAGAACCAGGGGCCACAGTTTAAGAATAAGGGGTAGGCCATTTAGAATGGAGATGAGGAAAAAAAAATTCAGTCAGGGAGTTGTAAATCTGTGGAATTCTCTGCCTCAGAAGGCAGTGGATGCCAATTCTCTGAATGCATTCAAGAGAGAGCTAGATAGAGCTCTTAAGGACAGCGGAGTCAGGGGGTATGGGGAGAAGGCAGGAACGGGGTACTGATTCAGAATGATCAGCCATGATCACATTGAATGGCTGTGCTGGCTCCAAGGGCCGAATGGCCTCCTCCTGCAGTCCACAATCAGCTCCTTAGTTTTTGAGACATTCAAGTGGAGGCTGTTGTCCTGACACCAGAGTGCCAGATCAGCCACGTCCTCCCGGTCGGTATGCCTTAAGACTTATTGGGGATGGTGGGCAAAAATTCAGGAAGGTATTCGACACGTCAACAAAATAAAATCTAGGCCCATGCTAAAATTAACACAGCAGAACTGGGATAAAAATGGAACAAAATAAAAATGGACAATAGGTGCAGGAGTAGGCCATTCGGCCCTTCGAGCCAGCACTGCTGGGTACACTTCCAAAATGCTGGATACACTCCCTATAGATTTTTCTCCTAATATTTTAGGTTAATAACCAAGGTCAAAGAGGTATATTATAAGCCACCGAAGGCAGTGGAGGCCAATTCACTGGATGTTTTCAAGAGAGTTAGATTTAGCTCTTTGGCTAAAGGAATCAAGGGGTATGGGGAAAAAGCAGGAACCAGGTACTGATTTTGGATGATCAGCCATGATCACATTGAATGGTGGTGCTGGCTCGAAGGGCTGAATGGCCTACTACTGCACCTATTTTCCTGTTTCTATGTTTTCTATAAGAACGGGTGACATTTCTTGACTAGAAACGATCTCTCCAGAGTTGCTGCCTGTCCTGCTGGGTTACTCCAGCTTTTTGTGTCTACTTTTGGTCTAAACCGGCATCTGCAGTTCCTTCTTACACATATAATCAAGAGTTTAGCTTGGAGTTTAGCGATGGTTAAGAGGTAGAACAATTAACTACGTAGTTGCGGTACAAATGTTGCTCGCTCCACACTTAGTTTTTATTCCACATTTCCAACTTCAGCTTGGTGTTGAAGGTAGACACAAAATGCTGGAGTAACTCAGCGGGTCAGGCAGCATCTCTGGAGAGAAGGAATGGGTGACGTTTCGGGTCGAGACCCTTTTAGATTTAGAGATACAGCGCAGAAACAGGCCCTTCGGCCCACCGGGTCCGCGCCGCCCAGCGATCCCCGCACACTAACACCATCCCACACCCACTAGGGACAATTTTTACATTTGCCCAGCCAATTAACCTACAGACCTGCACGTCTTTGGAGTGTGGGAGGAAACCGAAGATCTCGGAGAAAACCCACGCAGGTCACGGGGAGAACGTACAAACTCCGTACAGACGGCGCGCGTAGTCGGGATCGAACCTGTCTGGCGCTGCATTCGCTGTAAGGCAGCAACTCTACCGCTGTAAGGCAGCAACTCTACCGCTGCGCCCTTCTTCAGACTGATCAAAATGCAGAGTAAGCTGTTCGTAAGAGGGGGCGTTTTAACTAAATATTGGGAGAAGCAACGTGAGACAAAGCGTGTGGGGGGGTGGGGGGGAGTGTAAATTGTCTGTAAAATTACCTAGGGGATAATGTTTTCACTCTGGGCTACAGTTGTGTAACAATGTTAACCTTCGGTTGTCAAGGTTAGTGTGTTATTTGTATTGTCTCAAGGGCTACAGGGTATAATCACATGTAGTGATTTGTTCTTCTGTTCTTCTGTAACCCTGACAATTCATGATTATTTGAGCCCAATCCAGTGGCGCAGCGGGTAGAGCTGCTACCTCTCGGCACCGGAGACCCGGGTTCAATCCTCACCTCGGGTGCTGGAGTTTGCACGTTCTCCCTGTGACTGTGTGGGTTTCCTCCTGGGTGCTTGGTCTCCTCCCACTCCCCAATGATTTTATAAACTCGTCGCAGATAGAAGCGGAATTAGGCCATTCAGCCCATCGAGTCTGCGTTTTTTTTTCAAAATCCGGACTGATCTATTTTCCCTCTCAACCCCACATTCTTTAGAGATGCTGCCTGACCCGCTGAGTTACTCTCGGTTTCCTTTTGTGTATTAACCATTGTCTGGGGTTCCTTGTTTCTATCGTAAAATTCGATATGATAGAACTTTATTTATCCCAGGGGGATAAAAGTGACTGGTGGAAAGACGGGGAGGGGGGGAAAGGGGAGGGGGGGGAAAGGGGAGGGGGGGAAAGGGGAGGGGGGGGAAAGGGGAGGAGGGGGAAGAGAGGGAGGGGGGGAAGAGAGGGAGGAGTTATACAGTTTGATAGCCACAGGGAAGAAGGATCTGCTGTGGCGTTCTGTACTGCATCAATAGACAATAGGTGCAGGAGGAGGCCATTCGGCCCTTCGAGCCTGTACGCACCGCCATTCAATATGATCATGGCTGATCATTCTCAATCAGTACCCCGTTCCTGCCTTCTCCCCATACCCCCTGACTCCGCTAACCTTAAGAGCTCTATCTCGCTCTCTCTTGAAAGCATTCAGAGAATTGGCCTCCACTGCCTTCTGAGGCAGAGAATTCCACACCTTCACCACTCTCTGACCGAAAAAGGTTTTTCCTCATCTCCGTTCTAAATGGCCTACCCCTTATTCTTAAACTGTGGCCCCTTGTTCTGGACTCCCCCAACATTGGGACCATGTTTCCTGCCTTTAACGTGTCCAACCCCTTAATAATCTTATACGTTTCGATAAGATCCCCTCTCATCCTTCTAAATTCCAGTGTATACAAGCCTAGTCGCTCCAGTCTTTCAACGTACGACGTTGAATTTAAAAAGAGAGTTAGATAGTGCTCTCGGGGCTTGTGGATTCAAGGGATATGGGGAGAAGGCAGGCACGGGTTACTGATTGTGGACATGATAGCAATGAATGGCTGGAAGGGCCGAATGGCCTCCTCCTGCACCTGTTTTCTATGTTTCGACCACTTATGACAACTCCGTGCCTTTCTGCCCCCCTCGTTTTTGCAGACCGTTCGAGTATGGCGATCTCCGCTGCGGGTCAGGACTCCGGCCTTTTGCCGCCCTCCACCGCGGCCTTTCTCCTCCCAGTGCCTGTTGCCGCAGCTGCCCGTGCCTCCGTTGAGACACACCCTGGAGCGCTACCTGCTGGCGCTGCAGCCTCTGGTGAGCCCGGAGGAGCTGGAGCAGACTAGGCAGATAGTGAGAGACTTCAGTAAACCGCGCGGCATCGGGCCCAAGATGCAGGACCGGCTGGAGAAACGGGCCAAGAGGACGGAGAACTGGGTAAGCACTTCTCGTAGGGTTGCCCCAACTGTGCCGTGTGGGCCGGGACATCCCGTATTTTGGGCCTAGTAGGCTTGTCCCGTACGGAACTGCCCTTGTCCCGTTTTAGGGCCGATGGGGGCGCTGCAGGCCCTGACCCTGTAGGCCCTGACCCTGTAGGCCCTGACCCTGTAGGCCCGGACCCTATAGGCCCGGACACTGCAGGCCCAGACGCTGAGGGGCGTATCCACCACACTCTGCCCCCCCCCCCCCCCATGTCCAGCAGCAGAAGGACCCTAAACTGTGGTCCTCCCCCACAGAGCCTTGGCGTGACTGCACCGAGCTTCAGTGCGTCCCTCAGCACGTCCTCCTGCAGTCTGCAGCGGGCCCAGTCAGCAACATTCCCCGACGGGCGTCTCGCTCCGCTGGGAGGTCAACAAAGCTCGGGCAGACCAAAGAGTGTCTTTCACCGAGTTAATGACCTTCCGGCCGCACTCGATCTCAGTCTCTGAATGCGTCCCTGGGAACAGTCCGTACGTAAATCACCGAGTCCTCTGTGGCAGAGCTGCTTGGAATCATTTGTATTCATATAATATAATAATTTTTAGAGAACAATTAATAATTAATAATTCAACAAATATAACAATTAATATAAATATAATTTAATTTCAATAATAATCATCATTTATTATAATCTATTATAATCAAACATATTATTATCAAATGAACAATAATCATTTGGAGAATGTACAATTTGTAATTTGATTTATAATCAAATGAACAATAATCATTTGGAGAATGTACAATTTATAATTTGATTTATAATCAAATGAATATTAATCATTTGGAGAACGTACAAACTCCGTACAGACAGCACCCGTAGTCGGGATCGAACTTGGTTCTCCTGTGCTGTAAGGCAGCAACTCTACCACTGCACCACTGGTGCCTGGGTCCTGGACTTTCTCACCGCCAGGCCCCAAGTGGTCAAGATGGGGAGACATACTTCTAACCCCCTCACCCTGAACACAGGAACCCCCCAGGGTTGCGTCCTTAGCCCCCTACTGTACTCCCTGTACACACACGACTGTGTGGCCAGGTTCAGCTCCACCCCCATCATCAAGTTTGCTGACGACACAGTGGTGGTGGGCCGGATCTCCGACAATGATGAGAAGGCCTACCGGGAGGAGGTGGCTGATCTGGCACTCTGGTGTCAGGACAATAGCCTCCTCTTGAATGTCACAAACACTAAAGAGCTGACTGTAGACTTCAGAAGGGCTCAACATCCAAGGACGTACACGCCACTGGAGATAAATGGGATTACTGTGGATAGGGTGAGCAGCTTTAAATACCTGGGAGTCCACATCACAGAGGATCTGACATGGACAACACACATTGCCGCACTGGTGAGTAAGGCAAGGCAGCGCCTTTACCACCTCAGACAGCTGAGGAAATTCAGAGTCTCTCTGAGGATCCTTCAGTGCTTCTACTCTGGGGCTGTAGAGAGCATCTTGTCCGGGAACATCACAGTCTGGTTTGGGAACAGCTCTGCCCAGGACAGGAAGGCTCTGCGGAGTGTAGTGCGTTCGGCTGAATGCACCATGGGAACTACACTCGCCCCCCTGCAGGACCTATACATCAGGAGGTGCAGATCCAGAGCCAGCAACATTATGGGGGACCCCTACCACCCCAGCAACGGACTGTTCCAGCTGCTACGGGCAGGCAAACGCCTCCGCTGTCACGCTGTGAAAACGGAGAGGATGAGACGGAGTTTCTTCCCACAGGCCATCAGGACTGTTAACTCTCGTATCACCAGGGACTCATTTAATTTACTGTATTCATTTATTTTTAGTGTTACATTTTTTTTTTTCTATTGTGTTTTGTAGTTTAGCACAACCCGCAGGTGTTGCCACTTCCATTTCACTGCACATCTTGTATATGTGTGTGACAAATAAACTTGGCTTGACTGGACTGGACTGGACTGGACTGGACTTGACTTGATTGGACTTGACTTGACTGTCCCATGGTGAGTGGGATTGATTAATTTACTTTATTTTACTCTATTTTACTTTATTTTACCTTAGTTTAGTTTAGTTTTGTCGTGGAAGTGACACCAGCATTAGTTCAGCTGTCAAATTAATTAATGGTAGACCCAAAATGCTGGAGTAACTCAGCGGGACGGGCAGCATCTCTGGAGCATCCCTCTTGAGACCTTTTTATTTCTAACTGCCCGCGTGACATCAACTGTCTCAACTTTTCCGCTCCCCTTACCTACTCGAACCTCTGCAGCTCCTTCTGCAGTTGTACAGGGCCCGAGTGAGACCGCACCTGGAGTACTGTGTGCAGTTTTGGTCTCCAAATTTGAGGAAGGATATTCTTGCTATTGAGGGCGTGCAGCGTAGGTTTACTGGGTTAATTCCTGGATTGGCGGGACTGTCATATGTTGGAAGACTGGAGCGACTAGGCTTGTATGCACTGGAATTTAGAAGGATGAGAGGAGATCTCATCGAAAAGTATAAGATTATTAAGGGGTTGGACACGTTAGAGGCAGCACTGCCATTCAATGTAATCATGGCTGATCATTCTCAATCAGTACCCCGTTCCTGCCTTCTCCCCATACCCCCTGACTCCGCTATCCTTAAGAGCTCTATCTAGCTCTCTCTTGAATGCATTCAGAGAATTGGCCTCCACTGCCTTCTGAGGCAGAGAATTCCACAGATTCACAACTCTCTGACTGAAAAAGTTTTTCCTCATCTCAGTTCTAAATGTCCTACCCCTTATTCTTAAACTGTGGCCCCTTGTTCTGGACTCCCCCAACATTGGGAACATGTTTCCTGCCTCTAACGTGTCCAACCCCTTAATAATCTTATACGTTTCGATAAGATCTCCTCTCATCCTTCTACGTACCTGTCCGTCTTTGGAGTGTGGGAGGAAACCGAATGGTCTCGGAGAAAACCCACGCAGGTCGCGGGGAGAACGTACAAACTCCGTACAGACGGCGCCCGTAGTCGGGATGGAACCCGAGTCTCCCGCGCTGCATTCGCTGTAAGGCGGCAACTCTACCGCTGCGCCACCGTGCCGCCATGAATTGAATTGATGGGCTGGAGAGGGGGGTTTGGGCCTGGTCTGACCACTTGTCTTTTCGTGCTTCCTTGTCGCGCCCGCTCTCCCCCTGCTCTCCGCCATCCTGTGGTTGCTTCTCTTTCAGCTGACTGACTGGTGGATCCAGAGTGCCTACCTGACGTGCCGGCTCCCCCTGGCCGTGCACTCCAACCCTGCCGTGGTACTGCCCAAACAGGACTACAATGACTGGAAAGGGCAGCTCAGGTAGGACAGTCCACACCAGGTTTGTGTTCAGCTTCCAACGTCTACGCTATCCTTCTTGCTGTTGAGGGCGTGCAGCGTAGGTTCACTGGGTTAATTCCCGGAATGGCGGGACTGTCGTATTTTGAAAGACTGGAGCGACTAGGTGGGTATCCGCTGGAATTTAATAGACAATAGGTGCAGGAGGAGGCCATTCGGCCCTTCGAGCCTGTACGCACCGCCATTCAATATGATCATGGCTGATCATCCAACTCAGTATCCCGTACCTGCCTTCTCTCCATACCCCCTGGTCCCTTTAGCCACAAGGGCCACATCTAACTCCCTCTTAAATATAGCCAATGAACTGGCCTCAACTACCTTCTGTGGCAGAGAATTCCACAGATTCACCACTCTCTGTGTGAAAAAAAAGTTCTCATCTCGGTCCTAAAAGACTTCCCCCTTATCCTTAAACTGTGACCCCTTGTTCTGGACTTCCCCAACATCGGGAACAATCTTCCTGCATCTAGCCTGTCCAACCCCTTAAGAATTTTGTAAGTTTCTATAAGATCCCCCCTCAATCTTCTAAATTCCAGCGAGTACAAGCCGCTTCGAGCCAGCACCACCATTCAACGTGATCATGGCTGATCATTCTCAATCAGTACCCCGTTCCTGCCTTCCCCCCATACCCCCTGACTCCGCTATCCTTATGAGCTCTATCTAGCTCTCTCTTGAATGCATTCAGAGAATTGGCCTCCACTGCCTTCTGAGGCTTGTATATACTGGAATTTAGGCTTGTATTTACTGGAATTTAGAAGGATGAGAGGGGATCTTATCGAAACGTATACGATTATTAAGGGGTTGGACACGTTAGAGGCAGGAAACATGTTCCCAATGCTGGGGGAGTCCAGAACTAGGGGCCACACACCGTTTAAGAATAAGGGGTAGGCCGTTTAGAACGGAGATGAGGAAAAACCTTTTTCAGTCAGAGAGTTGTGAATCTGTGGAATTCTCTGCCTCAGAAGGCAGTGGAGGCCAATTCTCTGAATGCATTCAAGAGAGAGCTAGATAGAGCTCGTAAGGATAGCGGAGTCAGGGGTATGGGGAGAAGGCAGGAACAGGGTACTGATTGAGAATGATCAGCCATGATCACATTGAATGGCAGTGCTGGCTCGAAGGGCCGAATGGTCTCCTCCTTCACCTATTGTCTATTGCTTAGGTGCAGATGTGATGGAAATCTTGCTTGCAACAGCATCTCGGCCATAGGCAGTCAGATGAGCACACAGAAGCAAATTATCCACCAAGTTTACAGGAGTCCAGAACCAGGGGACAACTCTCTGGGTGAAAAAGTTCCTCCTCGCCTCCGTTTTAAATGGCCTCCCCTTTATTCTAAGACTGTGTGGCCCCCTGGTTCTGGACTCCCCCAACATTGGGAACATTTTTCCTGCATCTAGCTTGTCCAGTCCTTTTATAATTTTATATGTCTCTATAAGGCCCCCTCTCATCCTTCTAAACTCCAGTGAATGCAAGCCTTGGGAACAAGGTGATCAAAATCGACTTGAGACTGAAGTTAACAATTGACATTACTGTGCATTGATTGGAATAGTATCTCCAAATAATGTCGATACTTTCGGAACGATTGGATTCTCATGGTCCTTTTCTCGTCCCTTCAGGTTTGCGGCCAAACTGATCGCTGGTGTGCTGGACTTCAAGTCTAAGCTCGACAGGCAAGTGTTTCCAGTTGACCTAGGAAGACTAGTGGGAGAACTGGGAAGGGGGAGGAGAGAGAGAGAGAGGGGGATAGTGGAACTACCTGAAGTTGGAGAAGTCAATGTTCAAAACCGCCGCCATTTTGTTCTCGTTTTGTTTTCTTTAGCCAGTCACTACCAATTGAGTACAGCCGGGCGAACCCCCTGTGCATGCATCTGTACGCCAAGATCCTGTCCTCCTGTCGAATCCCTGGGCCCAAACACGACACCCTGATAAATTATGGCTGTACCAGGAGTCCACCAACGCACATCACTGTCGTCCGCAACTTCCAGGTAAACCCTCAACCTCCGTACAAGCTCTAAACTACAGAGACGTGGGGGCCATTGGTTTTGGCTTTATGCACTATTAATGTTTGTTTGTGTGTGTGTGTGTGTGTGTGTGTGTGTGTGTGTGTATATATGCACCGATGAGCCAAAACATTATGACCATCGACCAGAAAATTCACCCAGAGAGTTGTGAATCTGTGGAATTCTCTGCCTCAGAAGGCAGTGGAGGCCAATTCTCTGGATGCTTTCAAGAGAGAGTTAGACGGAGCTCATAAAGATAGCGGAGTCAGGGGATACGGGGAGAGGGCAGGAACGCGGTACTGATTGTGGATGGTCAGCCATGATCAGAGTGAATGGCGGTGTTTGCTCGAAGGGCCGAATGGCTTCCTCCTGCACCTGTTGTCTATTGTCATTGACAGGCGAAGTGAATAACATTGATTATCTTGTTACAATGGCACCTGTCAAGGGGTGGGATATATTAGGCAGCAAGTGAACAGTCAGTTCTTGAAGTTGATGTGTTGGATACAGGAAAAATGGGCAGGAGTAAAGACCTGAGCGGCTTCGACAAGGGCCAAATTGTTATGGCCAGACGACTGGGTCAGAGCATCTCTGAAACGGCAAGGCTTGTGAGGTGCTCCCGGTCAGCAGTGATGAGTACCGACCGACAGTGGTCCGCGGAGGGACAAACCGGCGACAGGCAGGGTGTTGGGCTCCCAAGGCTCATCGATCCCGGAGGGCAACGAAGGCTATCCCGTCTGGTCCGAACCGACAGAAGGTCGACTGTGGCACAAGTCACAGAAACGTTTAATTGTGGTCACGGGAGGAATGTGTCATAATACACAGTGCATCGCACCCTGCTGCGTATGGGGCTGCACACGGAGGACCAGTCAAAGTGCCCATAAAGGCATAATGTTTTGGCTCATCAATAGACAATAGGTGCAGGAGTAGGCCATTCGGCCCTTCGAGCCAGCACCGCCATTCATGTGATCATGGCTGGTCATTCTCAATCAGTACCCCGTTCCTGCCTTCTCCCCAAACCCCCTGACTCCGCTATCCTTAAGAGCTCTATCTAGCTCTCTCTTGAATGCATTCAGAGAATTGGCCTCCACTGCCTTCTGAGGCAGAGAATTCCACACCTTCACCACTCTCTGACTGAAAAAGTTCTTCCTCATCTCCGTTCTAAATGGTCTACCCCTTATTATTAAACTGTGGCCTCTTGTTCTGGACTCCCCCAACATTGGGAACATGTTTCCTGCCTCTAATGTGTCCAATCCCCTAATTATCTTATATGTTTCAATAAGATCCCCCCTCATCCTTCTAAATTCCAGTGTATACAAGCCCAATTGCTCCAGCCTTTCAACATACGACAGTCCCGCCATTCCGGGAATTAACCTAGTGAACCTACGCTGCACGCCCTCCATAGCAAGAATATCCTTCCTCAAATTTGGAGACCAAAACTGCACACAGTACTCCAGGTGCGGTCTCACCAGGGCCCGGTACAACTGTAGAAGGACCTCTTTGCTCCTATACTCAACTCCTCTTGTTATGAAGGCCAACATTTCATTGGCTTTCTTCACTGCCTGCTGAACCTGCATGCTTCCTTTCATTGACTGATGCACTAGGACACCCAGATCTCGTTGAACTCCCCGTCCTCCTAACTTGACACCATTCAGATAATAATCTGCCTTTCTATTCTTACTTCCAAAGTGAATAACCTCACACTTATCTACATTAAACTGCATCTGCCATGTATCCGCCCACTCACACAATCTGTCCAAGTCACCCTGCAGCCTTATTGCATCTTCCTCACAATTCACACTACCCCCCAGCTTAGTATCATCTGCAAATTTGCTAATGGTACTTTTAATCCCTTCGTCTAAGTCATTCATGTATATCGTAAATAGCTGGGGTCCCAGCACCGAACCTTGCGGTACCCCACTGGTCACTGCCTGCCATTCCGAAAGGGACCCATTTATCCCCACTCTTTGCTTTCTGTCTGTCAACCAATTTTCTATCCATGTCAGTACCCTACCCCCAATACCATGTGCCCTAATTTTGCCCACTAATCTCCTATGTGGGACCTTGTCGAAGGCTTTCTGAAAGTCGAGGTACACCACATCCACTGACTCTCCCCTGTCAATTTTCCTAGTTACATCCTCAAAAAATTCCAGTAGATTTGTCAAGCATGATTTCCCCTTCGTAAATCCATGCTGACTCGGAATGATCCTGTTACTGCTATCCAAATGCTCAGCAATTTCGTCTTTTATAATTGACTCTAGCATCTTCCCCACCACTGATGTCAGACTAACTGGTCTATAATTACCCGTTTTCTCTCTCCCTCCTTTCTAAAAAAGTGGGATAACATTTGCTATCCTCCAATCCACAGGAACTGATCCTGAATCTATAGAACATTGAAAAATGATCTCCAATGCTTCCACTATTTCTAGAGCCACCTCCTTAAGTACTCTGGGATGCAGACCATCAGGCCCTGGGGATTTATCAGCCTTCAGTCCCATCAGTCTACCCAAAACCATTTCCTGCCTAATGTGGATTTCCTTCAGTTCCTCCATCACCCTAGGTTCTCCGGCCCCTAGAACATTTGGGAGATTGTGTGTATCTTCCTCAGTGAAGACAGATCCAAAGTAACGGTTTAACTCGTCTGCCATTTCTTTGTTCCCCATAATAAATTCCCCTGCTTCTGTCTTCAAGGGACCCACATTTGCCTTGACTATTTTTTTCCTCTTCACGTACCTAAAAAAACTTTTGCTATCCTCCTTTATATTATTGGCTAATTTACCCTCGTACCTCATCTTTTCTCCCAGTATTGCCTTTTTAGTTAACTTTTGTTGCTCTTTAAAAGAGTCCCAATCCTCTGTCTTCCCACTCTTCTTTGCTATGTTATACTTCCTCTCCTTAATTTTTATGCTGTCCCTGACTTCCCTTGTCAGCCACACGTGTCTCTTACTCCCCTTAGAGTCTTTCCACCTCTTTGGAATAAATTGATCCTGCAACCTCTGCATTATTCCCAGGAATACCTGCCATTGCTGTTCTACCGTCTTCCCTGCTAGGGCCTCCTTCCAGTCAATTTTGGCCAGCTCCTGCCTCATGCCTCTGTAATCCCCTTTGCTATACTGTAATACCGACACTTCCAATTTTCCCTTCTGCCTTTCCATTTGCAGAGTAAAACTTATCATGTTGTGATCACTGCCTCCTAATGGCTCTTTTACCTCTAGTCCCCTTATCAGATCAGGATCATTACACAACACTAAATCCAGAATTGCCTTCTCCCTGGTAGGCTCCAGTACAAGCTGTTCTAAGAATCCATCTCAAAGTCACTCTACAATCTCTCTTTCCTGGGGCCCATTTCCAACCTGATTTTCCCTGTCTACCTGCATGTTGAAATCTCCCATAACCACCGTAGCATTACATTTTTGACACGCCAATTTTATCTCCTGATTCAACTTGCACCCTATGTCGAGGCTACTGTTTGGGGGCCTATAGATAACTCCCATTAGGGTCTTTTTACCCTTACAATTTCTCATTTCTATCCATACTGATTCAACATCTCCTGATTCTATGTCACCCCTTGCAAGGGAATGAATATCATTCCTTACCATCAGAGCAACCCCACCCCCTCTGCCCACCTGTCTGTCTTTTCTATACGTTGTATACCCCTGAATATTCAGTTCCCAGCCCTGGTCCTCTTGTAGCCATGTCTCAGTGATGCCTACAACATCATACTTGCCCATGACTAACTGAGCCTCAAGCTCATCCACTTTATTTTTTATACTACGCGCATTTAAGTACAACACTTTAACTTCTGTATTTACCTCCCCTCTCACATCGGTCACAATTGGCCCTGCCCTTAATTTCTTTTCCCCTCTAGAACTTCTGTTCCCATTCTTCCGAGAGTCTTTTGCAATATCTCCTGTATTCCCTTTTTTTACCTCGTCTTCATATTCACAATTTGTTAACCCCTCCCCCCCACTACTTAGTTTAAAGCCACAGGTGTCACACCAGCAAACCTGCCTGCCAGAATGTTTGTCCCCCTGCTGTTAAGATGCAACCCGTCCCACTGGGGTCTCCTGTAGTCCTCGTCCACTCCCCCCTGAAACAGTCTCCCACCTTCGCTCGACCTGGACCCTTGGTGTGGCAGCCTCACAATAGGTCCTGTCGAGGAAACTCTCGCATTCCCGGATGGCCCTGAGGTCATCTAACTGCCTCTCCAACTCCACTACACGTCTCTTCAGGAGCTGCACCTGGACACAGTTCTTGCAGGTGTAGCTCCCAGAAGCTCCAGCGACGTCCCTGTCTTCCCACATCCTTCAGGAAACACACTGCACCAACTTTTCCGCCATTACCTTGTGTCTATAAACAGTTCTTCTCAGCCAACGGGCGTCCTTGCTCTGCTCCTGGACTTTTCAAACTGACTACTAGCGTCCTCTTGGCGCTCTTTTTAAACTGCCTTTTCCACTGTAATTAACACTTACTTTTCTTCTCAGCCAACGGGCGTCCTTGCTCTGCTCCCTCATCCTTCTAAATTCCAGTGTATACAAGCCTAGTTGCTCCATTCGAAGGGCCGAATGGCCTACTCCTGCATCTATTGTCTATTGTTGACTTGTTAGCACACAACCAAAGGTTTTCACTGCACATCGGTACACTTGGCAATAAACTAATATCAGGAGTTTAGTTTAGTTTAGTTTGCCTGACCTGCTGAGTTACTCCAGCACTTTCCATTTTCTAAACCAGCATCTGCAGTTCCTTGGGTCCCAGGACTGATATTGTGCAGGAAAATACCTGCAGATGCTGGTACAAAAATCGAAGGTATCACAAAAAGCTGGAGTAACTCAGTGGGTCAGGCAGCTTCTCAGGAGAGCAGGAATGGGTGACGTTTCGGGTCGAAGTGGGTCTCGACCTAAAACGCCACCCATTCCTTCTCTCCTGAGATGCTGCCTGAACCGCTGAGTTACTCTGGCTTGCTGTGATACCTCAGGACTGATATTAACCAGTTAATTGGCTCAAAATCCCAGCTTCCGCAGTTCTTCATTTCCCATTTCCACCGACATAATCGAAGATGAGTCTCACACCCACACTATCCACGCACATTAACACCATCCCACACACACTAGGGACAATTTACACATACACTCAAGCCAATCAACCTACGAACCTGTGTATCTTTGGAGCGTGGGAGGAAACCGAAGATCTCGGAGATCTCGGAGAAAACCCACACGGGTCGGGGGAAGCGTACAAACTCCGCGCAGACTGCGCCCGTGGTCGGGATCGAAACCGGGTCTCCGACGCTGTGACGCAGCGACTCACAACGACTAGCAATTTTCCAGATGATACAAAGCTGGGTGGTAGTGTGAACTGTGAGGATGATGCTATGAGGTTGCAGGGTGACTTGGACAGGTTGTGTGAGTGGGCGGATGCATGGCAGATGCAGTTTAATGTGGATAAGTGTGAGGTTATCCACTTTGGTGGTAAGAATAGGAAGGCAGAGTATTACCTGAATGGTGTCAAGTTTGGACAAGGGGACGTACAACCAGATCTGGGTGTCCTAGTGCATCAGTCACTGAAAGGAAGCATGCAGGTACAGCAGGCAGTGAAGAAAGCAAATGGAATGTTGGCCTTCATAACAAGAGGAGTTGAGTATAGGAGCAAAGAGGTCCTTCTGCAGTTGTACAGGGCCCAAGTGAGACCGCACCTGGAGTACTGTGTGCAGTTTTGGTCTCCAAATTTGAGGAAGGATATTCTTGCTATTGAGGGCGCGCAGCGTAGGTTTACTAGGTTAATTCCCGGAATGGCGGGACTGTCATATGTTGAAAGACTGGAGCAACTAGGCTTGTATACACTGGAATTTAGAAGGATGAGAGGGGATCTTATCGAAACGTATAAGATTATTAAGGGGTTGGACACGTTAGAGGCAGGAAACATGTTCCCAATGTTGGGGGAGTCCAGAACCAGGGGCCAAAGTTTAAGAATAAGGGGTAGGCCATTTAGAACGGAGATGAGGAAAAATCTTTTTCAGTCAGAGTTGTAAATCTGCAGAATTCTCTGCAGATTTAAGTGCGGGTAATGTTTCATTTCACTACACATTTATGTGTATGTGACAAATAAACGACTATTGATTGATATTGACTATTGGCCTCAGAAGGCAGTGGAGGCCAATTCTCTGGATGCATTCAAGAGAGAGGTAGATAGACCTCTTAAGGATAGCGGAGTCAGGGGGTACGGGGAGAAGGCAGGAACGGGGTACTGATTGAGAATGATCAGCCATGATCACATTGAATGGCGGTGCTGGCTCGAAGGGCCGAATGGCCTCCACCTGCACCTATTGCCTATTGTCTATTGACTCTACCACTGGGCCCCTGGGCCCGCTGTAGCTCCTGTTCAGCTGGGAATTTGCTGGCCCTGCTCGGGGCGTGTTCCAACACTCCTGCACTTGCTTGTCCTTGCAGTTCTTCCACCTGGACGTGTACAACAGTGACGGTTCGCCACTGACCGTCGACCAGATCCACATGCAGCTGCAACGCATCCGCAACTTCTCCTGGAAGACGGACAAGGAGCCGCTGGGTGTCCTGACGAGCGACCACCGGAATACCTGGGGCCAGGCGTACAACACCCTCATGAAAGGTAGACTCTCCGATCGATCCCCGCGCCCAACGATTGAACTGGTTAAAGTTTAGGTTAGAGACACAGCGCAGAAACAGGCCCTTCGGCCCACCGGGTCTGCGCCGACCAGCGATTCCCACCCCCGCACATTAACACTATCCTGCACACACTAGGGACAGTTGTACAGGGCTGTGTGAGTGGGCGGATGCATGGCAGATGCAGTTTAATGTGGATAAGTGTGAGGTTATCCACTTTGGTGGTAAGAATAGGAAGGCAGAGTATTATCTGAATGGTGTCAAGTTAGGAAAAGGGGACGTACAACGAGATCTGGGTGTCCTAGTGCATCAGTCACTGAAAGGAAGCATGCAGGTACAGCAGGCAGTGAAGAAAGCCAATGGAATGTTGACCTTCACAACAAGAGGAGTTGAGTATAGGAGCAAAAAGGTCCTTCTGCAGTTGTACAGGGCCCTGGTGAGACCGCACCTGGAGTACTGTGCGCAGTTTTGGTCTCTAAATTTGAGGAAAGATATTCTTGCTATTGAAGGCATGCAGCGTAGGTTTACTAGGTTAATTCCCGGAATGGCGGGACTGTCATATGTTGAAAGACTGGAGCGACTAGGCTTGTATACACTGGAATTTAGAAGGATGAGAGGGGATCTTATTGAAACGTATAAGATTATTAAGGGGTTGGACAAGTTAGAGGCAGGAAACATGTTCCCAATGTTGGGGGAGTCCAGAACCAGGGGCCACAGTTTAAGAACAAGGGGTAGGCCATTTAGAACGGAGATGAGGAAAAACTTTTTCAGTCAGAGAGTTGTGAATCTGTGGAATTCTCTGCCTCAGAAGGCACTGGAGGCTTATTCTCTGAGTGCATTCAAGAGAGAGCTAGATAGAGCTCTTAAGGATAGCGGAGTCAGGGGGTATGGGGAGAAGGCAGGAACGGGGTACTGATTGTGAATGATCAGCCATGATCGCATTGAATGGTGGTGCTGGCTCGAAGGGCTGAATGGCCTCCTCCTGCACGTATTGTCTATTTCTTTTTACATTTACCAAGCCAATTAACCTACGTACCTGTACGTAAGAAACCGAAGGTCTCGGAGAAAACCCACGCCAGTCACGGGGAGAACGTACAAACTCCGTACAGACAGCACCCGTGGTCGGTATTCGAGGGTCTGAGCTACAGGGAGAGGTTGGGCAGGGAAGGACTTTATTCCATGGAGCGCAGGAGGCTGAGGGGTGATTTATAGAGGTGTATAAAATGATGAGGGGAATAGATAGACTCCATACCCCCCGTGATCCCTTGTGGCTAAAGGCATCAGGGGGCATGGAGAGAAGGCAGGTATGGGATACTGAGTTGGATGATCAGCCATGATCATATTGAATGGCGGTGCAGGCTCGAAGGGCCGAATGGCCTACTCCTGCACCTATTTTCTATGTTTCTATAAACAGAATCTTTTACCCAGAGCAGGGGAATCAGGCACAAGAGGATATAGGTTTAAGGTGAGAGGGGACTTTACCGGACGGACTTCATCTTGTACTAGATGTTATTTCCTTCATCGTGTTTAGTTTTTTGTTTAGTTTACTTTCGAGATACAGAGCAGAAACAGGCCCTTCGGCCCATCGAGTCCGCGCCAACCAGCGATCCCCGCACATTAACACTGTCCTACACCCACTAGGGCCAATTTTTACATTTAACAAGCCAATTAACCTGCAAACCTGCACGTCTTTGGAGTGTGGGAGGAAGCCGAAGATCACGGGTGGCGGCACGGTGGCGCAGCGGTAGAGTTGCTGCCTTACAGCGAATGCAGCGCCGGAGACTCGGGTTCGATCCTGACTACGGGCGCCGTCTGTACGGAGTTTGTACGTTCTCCCCCTGACCTGCGTGGGTTTTCTCCGAGATCTTCGGTTTCCTCCCACACTCCAAAGACGTGCAGGTATGTAGGTTAATTGACTGGGTAAATGTAAAAATTGTCCCTAGTGGGTGTAGGACCAGTGTTAGTGTGCGGGGATCGCTGGGCGGCGTGGACCTGGTGGGCCGAAGGGCCTTTTTCTGCGCTGTATCTCTAAAAAATCTTGGAGAAAACCCACGGGGAGAACGTACAAACTCCGTACAGACGGCGCCTGCGGTCGGGATCGAACCTGAGTCTCCGGCGCTGCATTCGCTGTAAGGCAGCAACTCTACCGCTGCGCCACCGTGTGTCTCCACACTGTGGGAAGCCCAATTGTAATCGTGCGTTGTCTTTCTGCAGACTGGAGGAAAAGCAACGAAAGCTTTCCATAGAAACATAGAAAATAGGTGTGAAAAAAAAAACTTTCTCATCTCGGTCCAAAAAGACTTCCCCCTTATCCTTAAACTGTGACCCCTTGTTCTGGACTTTCCCCAACCTCGGTTAGCGTGACAATGAAGTAAACGGTAAACTCTGAAAACTTCCCATTGCTGTCTTCTCCCCCCCCCCCCCCCTCTCAGACAAGCTGAACAGAGAGTCGGTCCGTGCGATTCAGCAGAGCATCTTCACAGTGTGCCTGGACTCGCCGGTCCTGAAAATCTCGGAGGAAAAGTATTCGAGCCGCATGGCGGCGCAGATGCTACACGGAGGAGGAAGCTACTCCAACAGCGGCAACCGCTGGTTCGACAAAGCACTGCAGGTACGCGAGACGGGGCAGCGTCTGTTGGCCATTGTCATAGTCGTGCAACGCGGAAACAGGCCCCCCTGGCCAACTTGCCCACGTTGACCAAAATGTCCGACCGTCAATATCCAGGCCTTTCACTATTCGGTAAGTTCCAATATGGTCCCCCCCCACCCTCATCTTTTAAACTCTAGCGAATACAGGCCCAGATCCATTAAAAACATATAAGATTATTAAGGGGTTGGACACGTTAGAGGCAGGAAACATGTTCCCAATGTTGGGGGGAGTCCAGAACCAGGGGCCACAGTTTAAGAATAAGGGGTAGGCCATTTACAATACAATACAATACAATATATCTTTATTGTCATTGTACAGGGGTACAACGAGATTGGGAATGCGCCTCCCATACGATGCAATAAATTAATTAGCTAGTTAATTAATTTAGAACGGAGATGAGGAAAAACTTTTTCAGTCAGAGAGTTGTGAATCTGTGGAATTCACTGCCTCAGAAGGCAGTGGAGGCCAATTCTCTGAATGCATTCAAGAGAGAGCTAGATAGAGCTCTTAAGGATAGCGGAGTCAGGGGGTATGGGGAGAAGGCAGGAACGGGCTACTGATTGAGAATGATCAGCCATGATCACATTGAATGGTGGTGCTGGCTCGAAGGGCCGAATGGCCTCCTCCTGCACCTATTCTCTATTGTCTAAAACACTCATTGTATGTTATAGACAATAGTTGCAGGAGTAGGCCCTTCAGCCCTTCGAGCCAGCACCGCCAGTTAATGCGATCATGGCTGATCATTCACAATCAGTACCCCATTCTTGCCTTCTCCACATACCCCCTGACTCTGCCATCTTTAAGAGCTCTATCTCGCTCTCTCTTGAAAGCATCCAGAGAATTGGCATCCAGAGAATTGGCCTCCACTGCCTTCTGAGGCAGAGAATTCCACAGATTTACAACTCTCTGACTGGAAAGATTTGTCCTCGGCTCCGTTCTAAATGGCCTACCCCTTGTTCTTAAACTGTGGCCCCTGGTTCTGGACTCCCCCCCCCCCCCCCCCCCCCCCCCCCCCCCCCACAACCCACAACCCAATCATCCCTGAGATTATTCTCGTGAATGTCCTCTGGACCCTCTCCAGTGCCAGCACATCCCATCTTAGATATGGGGCTCAAAGCTGCTCGCAACGCACCAAATATGGTCTGTCCAGTGTCTTATAAAGCCTCAGCTTTACATCGCTGATGTGATCATATCATATCATATCATATCATATATATACGGCCGGAAACAGGCCTTTTCGGCCCACCAAGTCCGTGCCGCCCAGTGATCCCCGCACATTAACACTATCCTACACCCACTAGGGACAATTTTTACATTTACCCAGCCAATTAACCTACATACCTGTACGTCTTTGGAGTGTGGGAGGAAACCGAAGATCTCGGAGAAAACCCACGCAGGTCACGGGGAGAACGTACAAACTCCTTACAGTGCAGCACCCGTAGTCAGGATCGAACCTGAGTCTCCGGCGCTGCATTCGCTGTAAAGCAGCAACTCTACCGCTGCGCTACCGTGCCGCCCGTGATTGTTATGATCCTGCTATGATTTGGATTCCTGAATTTATTTTAATGGTCAAGTTTGCCTGGTGTGCATGTTAATTAGATTAATTAAATTAATTAGCAGAGAAACGAGGAACTGCAGGTGCTGCTTTGCAAAAATACACCCACGAGCTGGAGTAACTGAATGAAGAAGGGTCTCAACCGGAAACGTCACCTCCCCATGTTCTCCAGAGATGCTGCCTGACCCGCTGAGTTACTCCAGCACTCTGTGAAACATCACCTATCCATGTTCTCCACAGATGCCGCCTGACCCGCTGAGTTACTCCAGCACTCTGTGAAACGTCACCTATCCATGTTCTCCAGAGACCTTGTGCATTTTTAAGTTGCGTATGGAAAAAAAACCTGCAGATGCTGCTCTAAATCGAAGGTAGACTCAAAATGCTGGAGGTCAGGCAGCATCTGTGGAGAACATGGATAGGTGACGTTTCACAGAGTGCTGGAGTCTGAAGAAGGGTCTCGACCCGAAACGTCACCCATTCCTTCTCTCCCGAGATGCTGCCTGTCCTGCTGAGTTACTCCAGCACCTTGTGTATCTTTCAGTTAATTAGGACTTTGTGGATCTTCTGTCTGACTGACCCAAGGCTCACTGATTGTATTGCAGTTCATTGTTGGTGAGGATGGATCGTGTGGTGTCATCTACGAACAATCTGCTGGTGAGGGTCCACCCATTGCGACCATATTGGACCACGTTCTGGATTATTGGTAAGATCAAGCAGAAGCAACGAGTTCCTCTTGATTGATTGACTTACGTAGGATGCCCATGAACGTTTTACCAGGATGCATCACAGCATGGTTTGGGAACAGCTCCATCCTTGGCTCGCATGAGATTTGCGGAGAATTGTGGACACAACAAGAGCTGCCAACTTTCTCAATTCCAAATAGGGGACAAGGTGACGTCACCGCCCCACGTCACCTCACCCAGTCAGCGGCCACGTGCTCCCGCTCCACCAATGGCGGCTGCCCGGGCTGGGAGGCGGGTTGCTAGGCAACCTCCGTTAGGCGGCGCCCGGGCCTATGCTGTCCGGGCCTATGCTGTCCGGGCCTATGCTGTCCGGGCCTATTCTGTCCGGGCCTATGCTGTCCGGGCCTATACTGTCCGGGCCTATGCTGTCCGGGCCTACAGCGGCCCATGGGCCTGCAGTGTCCGGGCCTACTGTGTCCGGGCCCAGGGCGTCCGCTCCTACAGCGCACCCCCTGGGCCTAATACGGGACAAGGGCGGTCCCGTACGGGACAAGGGCGGTCCCGTACGGGACAAGGGCGGTCCCGTACGGGACAAACCAATTTAGCACCAAATACAGGATGTCCCGGCTAATACGGGACAGTTGGCAACCCTCGACACAACCCAAACCATCACACAAACAAACCTCCCTTCTTACGACCACTGGGCCTTTATTCTCTTCGTGAATGGTTGTGGAGAGGATGTTTCCAGTCGTGGAAGAGTCGGGAACAAGAGTGCACAGCTTCAGATTAAAAGGACGTACTTTTAGAATGGAAATGAGGAGGGATTTCTTTAACCCGAGGGTGGTGAATCTGTGGAATTCGGTGCCACAGACAACTGTGGAGGCCAAGCCAATGGGTGTTTTTAAAGCAGAGATAAGTAGGTTGTTGATTCTTTAGAGCGTTCAAAGTTTGCGGGGCGAAGGCACGGCGGCGCAGCGGTAGAGTTGCTGCCTTACAGCGAATACAGCGCCGGAGACCCGGGTTCGATCCTGACTAGGGGCGCTGTCTGTACGGAGTTTGTACGTTCTCCCCGTGACCTGCGTGGGTTTTCTCCGAGATCTTCGGTTTCCTCCCACACTCCAAAGACGTGCAGGTTTGCAGGTTGATTGGCTTGGTAAGTGTGAAAATTGTCCCTAGTGGGTGTAGGATAGTCTAGATTTAAGGATACAGCGCAGAAACAGGCCCTTCGGCCCAGCGGGTCCGTGCCGCCCAGCGATCCCCGCACACACTAACACTATCCTACACCCATTAGGGACAATTTCTTTTTTACATTTGCCCAGCCAATTAACCTACAAACCTGTACGTCTTTGGAGTGTGGGAGGAAACCGAAGATCTCGGAGAAAACCCACGCAGGTCACGGGGAGAACGTACAAACTCCGTACAGTACGGCACCCGTAGTCAGGATCGAACCTGAGTCTCCGGCGCTGCATTCACTGAAAGGCAGCAACTCTACCGCTGCGCCACCGTGCCTCCCTTGTGTTAATGTTAATGATAGTGTTAATGTGCGGGGGATTGCAGGTTGGCGCGGACTCGGTGGGCCGAAGGGCCTGTTTCTGTGCTGTATCTCTAGACTAAACTAAACTAAAGGCAGGGGAATGGGATTGAGATGGAAAATGGATCAGTCATAATAGGACGATAGAATATTTCAAGGTACCTTGTTACACATGATAATAAAGAATCCATTGAGCGGACTCGATGGAGCAAATGGTCCAATTTTGCACCCATGTCTTATGACATTATGACATTATGATGAGAGGAGATCTTATCGAAACGTATAAGATTATTAAGGGGTTGGACACGTTAGGGGCAGGAAACATGTTCCCAATGTTGGGGCAGTCCAGAACCAGGGGCCACAGTTTAAGAATAAGGGGTAGGCCATTTAGAACGGAGATGAGGAAAAACCTTTTCAGTCAGAGAGTTGTAAATCTGTGGAATTCTCTGCCTCAGAAGGCAGTGGAGGCCAATTCTCTGAATGCATTCAAGAGGGAGCTAGATAGAGCTCTTAAGGTGGGTCTAGAAATTGTGGAAGCATTAGTGATTATTTTCTAATGTTCTATAGATTCCGGGTCAGTTCCTGTGGATTGGAGGGTAGCTAATGTTATCCCACTTTTCAAGAAAGGAGGGAGAGAGAAAACGGGAAATTATAGACCAGTTAGTCTGACATCAGTGGTGGGGAAGATGCTGGAGTCAATTATAAAAGACGAAATTGCTGAGCATTTGGATCGCAGTAACAGGATCGTTCAGTCAGCATGGATTTACGAAGGGGAAATCATGCTTGACTAATCTACTGGAATTTTTTGAGGATGTAACTAGGAAAATTGACAAGGGAGAGTCAGTGGATGTGGTGTACCTCGACTTTCAGAAAGCCTTCGACAAGGTCCCACATAGGAGATTGGTGGGCAAAATTAGAGCACATGGTATTGGAGGTAGGGTACTGACATGGATAGAATGTTGGTTGACAGACAGAAAGCAAAGAATGGAGATAAATGCGTCCCTTTCATGCGTTCCTTCACTCCCGAGATGCTGCCTGACCTGCTGAGTTACTCCAGCATTTTGTGAATAAAGAGTAGTGATTAACAGGTCCCTTTCAGAATGGCAGGCAGTGACTAGTGGGGTACCGCAAGGCTCGGTGTTGGGACCGCAGCTATTTACAATATACATCAATGACTTGGATGAAGGGATTAAAAGTACCATTAGCAAATTTGCAGATGATACAAAGCTAGGTGGCAGTGTGACCTGTGAGGAAGATGCTATGAGGTTGCAGGGTGACTTGGACAGGTTGTGTGAGTGGGCGGATGTTTGGCAGATGCAGTTTAATGTAGATAAGTGTGAGGTTATCCACTTTGGTGGTAAGAATAGGAAGGCAGATTATTATCTGAATGGTGTCAAGTTAGGAAAAGGGGACGTACAACATGATCTGGGTGTCTTAGTGCATCAGTCACTGAAAGGAAGCATGCAGGTACAGCAGGCAGTGAAGAACGCCAATGGAATGTTGGCCTTCATAACAAGAGGAGTTGAGTATAGGAGCAAAGAGGTCCTTCTGCAGTTGTACAGGGCCCGAGTGAGACCGCACCTGGAGTACTGTGTGCAGTTTTGGTCTCCAAATTTGAGGAAGGATATTCTTGCTATTGAGGGCGTGCAGCGTAGGTTTACTAGGTTAATTCCCGGAATGGCGGGACTGTCATATGTTGAAAGACTGGAGCGACTAGGTTTGTATACACTGGAATTTAGAAGGATGAGAGGGGATCTTATCGAAACGGGTAGGCCATTTAGAACAGAGATGAGGAAAAACTTTTTTAGTCAGAGAGTTGTGAATCTGTGGAATTCTCTGCCTCAGAGGGCAGTGGAGGCTAATTCTCTGAATACATTCAAGAGAGAGCTAGATAGAGCTCTTAAGGATAGCGGAGTCAGGGGGTATGGGGAGAAGGCAGGAATGGGGTACTGATTGAGAATGATCAGCCATGATCACATTGAATGGCGGTGCAGGCTCGAAGGACCGAATGGCCTTCTCCTGCACCTATTTTCTATTGTCTATAAGGATAGCGGTGTCATGGGGAGAAGGCAGGAACGGGGTACTGATTGAGAATGATCAGCCATGATCACATTGAATGGTGGTGCTGGCTCGAAGGGCCGAGTGGTCTCCTCCTGCACCTATTGTCTATTGTCTATTTTATGGGAATCGCCTCAGGGTAATAATCAAAAATTGGACCAAATTGGTGTTTCCAGGTGTCGCCAGGTGCATCAATTTCTGAATTCAATTTGCACATCTGTGACTGAATTGATTCATAATGTGCTCACCTTGACCGAGTTTGACCCAGAAGCTGAACATTTGTATATTTTTATTTGAGAATCAGTTTGATCTGTTAAATGCAGTCTGAAGCCTCTGTAGAATCAGATCAGTTCTCCTTGATTAGTTTCAAAACTTATCTCCAGTGGGAGATTGTAGTCCATGTTCCTGGGCAGAGCGAGGGGTTGTGCAGGACAAGGCCATTTGTCAGGTTGTTTACTGAACCCGCTGCCCTCTCTGTGTAAGATGGAACTGCAGATGCTGGTTTACACCAACGATAGCATGGACACATCGCTCTGGAGTAACTCATCGGGGCAGGCAGCATCTCTGGAGAGAAGGAATATGTTGAAAGGCTGGAGTGACTGAGCTTGCATAGGCTGGAATTTAGAAGGATGAGAGGGGATCTTATTGAAACATATAAGATCATATCATATATATCATATCATATATATACAGCCGGAAACAGGCCTTTTCGGCCCACCAAGTCCGTGCCGCCCAGTGATCCCCGTACATTAACACTATCCTACACCCACTAGGGACAATTTTTACATTTACCCAGCCAATTAACCTACATACCTGTACGTCTTTGGAGTGTGGGAGGAAACCGAAGATCTCGGAGAAAACCCACGCAGGTCACGGGGAGAACGTACAAACTCCTTGCAGTGCAGCACCCGTAGTCAGGATCGAACCTGAGTCTCCGGCGCTGCATTCGCTGTAAAGCAGCAACTCTACCGCTGCGCTACCGTGATTGGACACGTTAGAGGCAGGAAACATGTTCCCAATGTTGGGGGAGTCCAGAACCAGGGGCCACAGTTTAAGAATAAGGGGTAGGCCATTTAGAACGGAGATGAGGAAAAACTTTTACAGTCAGAGAGTTGTAAGTCTGTGGAATTCTCTGCCTCAGAAGGTAGTGGAGGCCAATTCTCTGAATGCATTCAAGAGAGAGCTAGATAGAGCTCTTAAGGATAGTGGAGTCAGGGGGTATGGGGAGAAGGCAGGACCGGGGTACTGATTGTGAATGATCAGCCATGATTACATTGAATGGCGGTGCTGGCTCGAAGGGCCGAATGGCCTACTCCTTCACCTATTGTCTATTGTCCATTGTCTATTGAATAGGTGACATTTTGGGCCACGATCCTTCATCAGACAATAGCCTCGACCCGAAACGTCACCTATTCCTTTTCTCCGCAGATGCTGCCTGACCAGCTGAGTTGCTCCAGCATTTTGTGTCGACCTTCTGCTGCACTTTCTATTGGATGGAGGGAGAGGCACACAATCTGTTCTGTGTCCTTTAATTTAGTTTAGTTTTGTTCGGTGGGCCGAAGAGCCTGTTTCAGCGCTGTACGTCTAAACAAAACTAAATAGACAATAGACATTAGGTGCAGGAGGAGGCCATTCGGCCCTTCGAGCCAGCACCGCCATTCAATGTGATCATGGCTGATCACTCTCAATCAGTACCCCGTTCCTGCCTTCTCCCCATACCCCCTGACTCCGCTATCCTTGAGCTCTATCTAGCTCTCTCTTGAATGCATTCAGAGAATTGGCCTCCACTGCCTTCTGAGGCAGAGAATTCCACAGATTCACAACTCTCTGACTGAAAACCTTTTTCCTCATTTCAGTTCTAAATGGCCTACCCATTATTCTTAAACTGTGGCCCCTGGTTCTGGACTCCCCCAACATTGGGAACATGTTTCCTGCCTCTAACGTGTCGAACCACTTAATAATCTTATATGTTTCGATAAGATTTCCTCTCATCCTTCTAAATTCCAGTGTATACAAACCTAGTCGCTCCAGTCTTTCAACATATGACAGTCCCGCCATTCCGGGAATTAACCTAGTAAACCTAAAGTCACAATTTCCCCGTGAATAAATCTTAACTCTTTCAAAAAATGTCGTACTGCAGTGAAGTTTTAATATGGTTTAGTAAATATCATCTCTGATTCAAAATCTTTACTTGATACTCTGCCTTTTTGCAGTAAGGACCCGGATACAGTTCGAGCTCCTATGATTCCTCTGCCGTTACCCAAGAAACTTTACTTTTACATCACTCCAGAGATAAAGTGGGATATTGAGCATGCAAAACGGAATCTGGACATGTGAGTATCACTGTGGCTACTTGTGTGCAGGGTTGCCAACTGTCCTGTATTAGCTGGGACATCTTGTATTTTGGGCTAAATTGGTTTGTCCCGTACGGGACCGCCCTTGTCCCGTATTAATCACAGGGGGGCGCTGTAGGCCCAGACACTGTAGTAGGCCCAGACACTGTAGTAGGCCCAGACACTGTAGTAGACCCAGACACTGTAGTAGGCCCAGACACTGTAGTAGGCCCAGACACTGTAGTAGGCCCAGACACTGTAGTAGGCCCAGACACTGTAGTAGGCCCAGACACTGTAGTAGGCCCAGACACTGTAGTAGGCCCAGACACTGTAGTAGGCCCAGACACTGTAGTAGGCCCGGGACACTGTAGTAGGCCCGGGACACTGTAGTAGGCCCGGGACACTGTAGTAGGCCCGGGACACTGTAGTAGGCCCGGGACACTGTAGTAGGCCCGGGACACTGTAGTAGGCCCGGGACACTGTAGTAGGCCCGGGACACTGTAGTAGGCCCGGGACACTGTAGTAGGCCCGGGACACTGTAGTAGGCCCGGGACACTGTAGTAGGCCCGGGACACTGTAGTAGGCCCGGGACACTGTAGTAGGCCCGGACACAGTAGTAGACCTGTACACTATAGTGGGCCTGGGACACTGTAGTGGGCCCGGGACACTGTAGTGGGCCCGGGACACTGTAGTGGGCCCGGGATACTGTAGTGGGCCCAAACACTGTAGTGGGCCCAAACACTGTAGTGGGCCCGGGACACTGTAGTGGGCCCGGGACACTGTAGTGGGCCCGGGACCCTGTAGTGGGCCCGGGACCCTGTAGTGGGCCCGGGACCCTGTAGTGGGCCCGGGACCCTGTAGTGGGCCCGGGACCCTGTAGTGGGCCCGGGACCCTGTAGTGGGCCCGGGACCCTGTAGTGGGCCCGGGACACTAGGCCCGGGGGCTGCTGGAGGTCCAGGCAGTGTAGGCCCAGAGGCCCGGGCGCCGCCTAACGGAGGTTGTGTGGCAACCCGCCTCCCGGCCCGGGCGGCCGCCATTGGTGGAGCGGGAGCACGTGGCCGCTGGCTGGGTGAGGTCACGTGGGGCGCGGGGTGGTGACGTCACCTTGTCCATTATTTGGGAGTGAGAAAGTTGGCAACCCTACTTGTGTGAATCAGTTCGACTTGACTCGGGTCTCCAACAAAGGCCCAGTATTTAACTACCTGATGGAAGGCATATCAGTCATTCAGCAGAATACTATATCATCATAGAATATAGAATGGTTTAGCAGCGAAACAGGCCCTTCGGCCCACATTGTCTGTACTGAACATGATGCCAAGAACTGTAGAATTGCAGCCTTGCCGCGCCAGACACCCGTGTTCATTCCAGACTACGGGTGCGGTCTGTACGTTCTCCCCATGACCTGCGTGGGTTTTCTCTGGGTGCTCCGGTTTCCTCCCACACTCCAAGTGTGCAGGGTGATTGGCTCTGGTATAATTGTTAAATTGTCCCTCGTGTGTGTAGGATAGTACGGGGTGATCGCTGGTTGGCAAGGACTCGGTGGGCCGAAGGGCCTGTTTCCGCACTGTGTCTCTAAACTCTAAAATTGAAACGATGTTTCTGTTCCAGTTTAGTCACCGACCTGGACATCAGCTGCTTCACGTACAGAAACTTTGGCAAAGATTTTCCCAAAAAACATGGCATGAGCCCAGACTCCTTTGTCCAGATGGCTCTGCAGTTGGCCTACTTCAGGTATGTACTCTGAGACAAGGTGAGGTCTGGAATAACTCTTTCAATAGGTTTGCCAACTTTCTCACTCCCAAATAAGGGACAAAAGGTGACGTCACCGCCCGCGCCCCACGTGACCTGAACCAGCCAGCGGCCACGTGCTCCTGCTCCACCAATGGCAGCTGCCCGGGCCGGGAGGTGGGGGTGCTATACAACCTCCGTTAGGTGAACACACTCGGCCCCGTTCTCCGAACACACTCCAATAGACAATAGACAGCAGACAATAGGTGCAGGAGGAGGCCATTCGGCCCTTCGAGCCAGCACCGCCATTCAATGTGATCATGGCTGATCATTCTCAATCAGTACCCCGTTCCTGCCTTCACCCGATACCCCCTGACTCCGCTATCCTTAAGAGCTTTATCCAGCTCTCTCTTGAATGCATTCAGAGAATTGGCCTCCACTGCCCTTTGAGCCAGAGAATTCCACAGATTCACAACTCTCTGACTGAAAAAGTTTTTCCTCATCTCAGTTCTAAATGGCCTACCCCTTATTCTTAAACCGTGGCCCCTTGTTCTGGACTCCCCCAACATTGGGAACATGTTTCCTGCCTCTAACGTGTCCAACCCCTTAATAATCTTACACGTTTCGATAAGATCTCCTCTCATCCTTCTAAATTCCAGTGTATACAAGCCTAGTCGCTCCAGTCTTTCAACATATGATAGTCCCGCCATTCCGGGAATTAACCTAGTAAACCTACGCTGCATGCCCTCAATAGCAAGAATATCCTTCCTCAAATTTGGAGACCAAAACTGCACATAGTACTCCAGGTGTGGTCTCACTAGGGCCCGGTACAACTGCAGAAGGACCTCTTTGCTCCTATACTCAACTCCTCTTGTTATGAAGGCCAACATTCCATTGCCTTTCTTCACTGCCTGCTGTACCTGCATGCTTCCTTTCAGTGACTGATGCACTAGGACACCCAGATCTCGTTGTACGTCCCCTGTTCCTAACTCCGTTAGCATATACTGTCCTGGCCTACGATGTCCTGGCCTACGCTGTCCGGGCCTACGCTGTCCGGGCCTACGCTGTCCGGGCCTACGCTGTCCGGGCCTACGCTGTCCTGGCCTACGATGCCCGAGCCTACGATGCCCAAACCTACGATGTCCGGGCTTACAGCGCCCCCCAGGCCTAATACGGGACAAGGGCGGTCCCGTACGGGACAAACCAATTGAGCCCAAAATACGGGATGTCCCGTCTAATACGGGATAGTTGGCAACCCTATCTTTCAACGTGCCGTGACCTTATCATCTGATTAAATTTAACCTATGTTCTAAGTTTATTGAAACAATACAAGCATGAGGTATTGTTTGAACTCCCTCTTGACTCTTTCTCTTTAGATTGTCATCATCTTCATACTTTATTTTAACACTTATTTGTATTTCCATTCAGCGTGTTAAAGAAGGGGATATTTCTGACCAAGAGTTATTAGTCATGAGTTAATACGTTTTAGGAGCAGAATTAGGCCATTTGGCCCATCAAACTTACTCTGCCATTCAATCATGGCTGATCTATCTTTCCCTCTCAACCCCATTCTCCTGCCTTCTCCCCGTAACCTTTGACACTCTGGCTAATTAGGAATCTGTCAATCTCTGCTTTAAAAATAGCCCATTACTTGGCCCAGTTTAAGAATAAGGGGCAGGCCATTTAGGCCTGAGATGAAGAAATATTTCTGGTATGAATCTGTGGAATTCACTGCCACAGAAGGCAGTGGAGGCCAATTCACTGGATGTTTTCAAGAGAGAGATTTAGCTCTTCGGGCTAAAGGAATTAAGGGATATGGGGAAAAAGCAGGAATGGGGTACTGATTTTACATGATCAGCCATGATCATATTGAATGGCGGTGCTGGCTCGAAGGGCAGAATGGCCTACTCCTGCACCTATTTTTCTATGTTCTATGTTTCTAACTGAGGTTGAAATTTTCAGTTTCACCGCTCTCTGTGAGAGTAAATTTCTCCACGGCACTGTTTTAGAATGATTTTCCCCTTAGTTTTTGACCTCTAATTATCCAGACTCCACAACCTTCTGAGGTAGAGAATTTCAGGATTTCACCACCCTCTGTGACAATACATATAGAGAATAGGTGCAGGAGTAGGCCATTCGGCCCTTCGAGCCAGCACCACCATTCAATATGATCATGGCTGATCATTCTCAATCAGTACTCCGTTCCTGCCTTCTCCCCATACCTCCCGACTCTGCTATCATTAAGAGCTCTATCCAGCTCTCTCTTGAAAGCATCCCGAGAATTGGCCTCTGAGGCAGAGAATTCCACAGATTTACAACTCTCTGAATGAAAAAGTTTTTCCTCATCTCCGTTCTAAATGGCCTATCCCTTATTCTTAAACTGTGGCCCCTAGTTCTGGACTCCCCCAACATTGGGAACATGTTTCCTGCCTCTAGCGTGTTCAATCCCTTAATAATCCAAAGACGTACAGGTATGTAGGTTAATTGGCTGGGTAAATGTAAAAATTGTCCCTAGTGGGTGTAGGATAGTGTTAATGTACGGGGATCGCTGGGCGGCACGGACTTGGTGGGCCGAAAAGGCCTGTTTCCGGCTGTATATATATGATATGATATGATGATAATCTTTTATGTTTCAATAAGATCCCCTCTCATCCTTCTAAATTCCAGAGTATACAATCCTAGTCGCTCCACTTTCAACTTACGAAAGTCCCGCCATTCCGGGAATTAATTTTGTGAACCTACGCTGCACTCCCTCAATAGCAAGAATGTTCTTCCTCCAATTTGGAGACCAAAACTGCACACAGTACTCCAGGTGCGGTCTCACTGGGGCCCTGTACAACTGCAGAAGGACCTCTTTGCTCCTGTACTCAACTCCTTTTGTCGCGCTTTCCAGGCAGCACTGTTTTAAAATGACTGGCCCTTATATTGTAACTGCTTCTTATAGTCTTTGCCTCTTTGCTACCACTTTCAGAATGTACAAGGAGTTGTGTTCGGCTTGCGAGACTGTTTCACTGAGGAACTTTCATTTGGGACGCACAGATGTTGTACGGTCTTCGACCACAGAATCCTTGGAGTTTGTAGAAAGCGTGGACAATGACAAAATGGAGGTAATTTGTCACAGAGAAGTTCACAAAAATATAACGTCTCTCCAACAACTAACTTTGTGAGGACTCTGGGGTGTGAGCTGCAGGGAGAGGTTGAGCAGGCTGGGGACTCTATTCCTTGGCGCGCAGGAGGATGAAGGGTGATCATATGGAGGTGCATTTGGCCCAAATCCCTCTAAACCCGTCCGACCCATGTACCTGCCTGATCTATGTATAACAGAACTTTATTGTCATTCGGTATAAATACCGAACGAAATTTCAGCAGTCACAAGACACAGCAAAAAAAGAAAAGAACACAGGACACACGACCCCAACACAAACATCCATCACAGTGACTCCAAACACCCCCTCACTGTGATGGAAGGCAACAAAACTTCCACTCTCTTCCACTCTTGTTTGTTTGTTTGTTCCTGAAGCACTTCCCTCTGGAAGGCGACTCCGGACTGTAAGCAGCCACAGCCAGACATAAAAACAGCTTTTCTTTTTCCACGAGTGGTAGTTCTACTCAATAAACCAAAGTCTGTCGTTTCTTTTTTGCTCTGGCTTATTTTCCCCCACATGTTTGGACCGTAATGTTGTATCCTTATTGTTTTGATGTGTTTATGCTTTCTTCTTAATTGATAACTGTATGTTTGTGTTGTCATTTGTGAGCGGAGCACCAAGGCACATTCCTTGTATATGCACATACTTGGCCAATAGACTTATTCACTCATTCATTCATTCATTCATAGAAACATAAAAAAATAGAAAATAGGTGCAGGAGTAGGCCATTCGACCCTTCGAGCCTGCACCGCCATTCAATATGATCATGGCTGATCATCCAACTCAGTATCCTGTACCTGCCTTCTCTCCATACCCCCTGATCCCTTTAGCCACAAGGGCCACATCTAACTCCCTCTTAAATATAGCCAATGAACTGGCCTCAACAACCTTCTGTGGCAGAGAATTCCACAGATTCACCACTCTGTGTGAAAAAAAACATTCTCATCTCGGTCCTAAAAGACTTCCCCCTTATCCTTAAACTGTGACCCCTTGTTCTGGACTTCCCCAACATCGGGAACAATCTTCCTGCATCTAGCCTGTCCTACCCCTTAAGAATTTTGTAAGTTTCTATAAGATCCCCCCTCAATCTTCTAAATTCCAGCGAGTACAAGCCGAGTCCATCCAGTCTTTCTTCATATGAAAGTCCTGCCATCCCAGGAATCAATCTGGTGAACCTTCTCTGTACTCCCTCTATGGCAAGAATGTATTTTCTCAGATTAGGAGACCAAAACTGTACGCATTACTCCAGGTGTGGTCTCACCAATGCCCTGTACAACTGCAGCAGAACCTCCCTGCTCCTATACTCAAATCCCCTCGCAATGAATGCCAACATACCATTCGCTTTCTTCACTGCCTGCTGCACCTGCACGCCTACTTTCAATGACTGGTGGTACCACGACACCCAGGTCTCGTTGCATCTCCCCTTTTCCTAATCGGCCACCATTCAGATAATAGTCTGCTTTCCTGTTCTTGCCACCAAAGTGGACAACCTCACATTTATCCACATTATACTGCATCTGCCATGCCTTTGCCCACTCACCTAACCTATCCAAGTCACATTGCATCCTCCTAGCATCCTCCTCACAGCTAACACTGCCCCCCAGCTTCGTGTCATCCGCAAACTTGGAGATGTTGCATTCAATTCCCTCGTTCGTAAGACCCTGCCACAGTCTGAACAATGGGCAGCTCTGTCATTCCAGGGAAAAGCCCGAAATTCGAACTATGGTTTCTATATATACAGAACTTTATTGTCATTCGGTACAAATACCGAACAAAATTACAGCAGTCACAAACCACAAAAAAAAAAAAAAAAAAGTACACAGGACACACGGGGACCCCAAGACAAACACCCATCACAGTGAGTCCAAACACCCCCTCACTGTGATGGAAGGCAACAAAACTTCCACTCTCTTCCCCCCCACGCCCACGGACAGGCAGCTCGACCCCTACCGAGGCGACCGACACGCACAGCCCCCGCAAGGGGATGGAAGGCCCCGCGGCCGAGCTGCACCGGGCACTGCAACGTCCCGCGGCCGAGCCGCACCGGGCGCTGCTAAGTCCCGTGGCCAAGCCGCGCCGGAGATGTTAAGTCCAGCGGCCAAGCCGCGCCGGGTGATGGAAGGCCCCGTGGCCGCGCCGGGCGCTGAACCATTCCGCGGCCGAGCCGCGCCGGGCGATGGAAGGCCCCGCGGCCGAGCCGCGCTGATACGTCCCGCGGCCGTACCGGACGATGGAAGGCCCCGCGGCCGAGCCGAGCCGGGCACTGTTAGGTCCCTTGGCCGAGCCGCGCCTGCGATGTTAAGTCCAGCGGCCGAGCCGCGCCGGGCGATGGAAGGCCCCGCGGGCGATGGAAGGCCCCGCGGCCGAGCTGCGCCCCGGGGAAGAGACCTAATAAAAGAAAGGTTTCCCCCACCCCACCACCCCCCGCCCCACCCCACCCCCCCCCCCCCCACACATACACAGCCAAAAACAGAAACAAAAACAATCCCAACACCGACACACAAACAAAAAAAAAGAAAAAAATACAGACAGACTGCCAGCGAGCCGCAGCCGTTAGGCGCAGCCACACGTGAATGTGTATCGCTTTTGTGCCATCGTAAAGCAGAAATATCGTAAGTCGAGGAACGTCTGCAATTTAACACTGTGCATCGTTCCACCCACCCCCTCCTCAGGCAAACCAGAAGATTGCTGCGTTGCGGAGAGCTATTGACTGCCATAGTGCCTACACCGACATGGTAAGCAAAGATCAGGGTTACCTGCACAAAGTGGATCAGGCAGAGACTCTCCCAGGCTCGTACGGTCCTTGAAAGTCCTGATATTTGAAAGCCCTTGGGTTTATGATAGGTCCTTGAGAATTCGCTTTTTGTGATAAAAGTATTCATTCGTGCAGAGTAATGTGGCGTTTCTTTTCATCGATTATAATGCGTATCTATACACTAAAACTCTTCCTTGTTTGTTCTCAAACTGCAGCCAAAACGCTACACAATAGCTCGACAATTTTAGGCCCACCTTACTCACCATCGTCCCTTTGGTGCTGATGGAAGAAGTTTCATTGAAATCGGTGTCATATTTTTAAAGTTATTCACATTTTAAAGTTTGAATCTGTCTCCTAAGGGAGGGAGGGAGGAGGGAGGATAGACAATAGACAATAGACAATAGGTGCAGGAGTAGGCCATTCAGCCCTTCGAGCCAGCACCGCCATTCAATGCGATCATGGCTGATCACTCTCAATCAGTACCCCGTTCCTGCCTTCTCCCCATACCCCCTCACTCCGCTATCCTTAAGAGCTCTATCCAGCTCTCTCTTGAAAGCATCCAACGAACTGGCCTCCACTGCCTTCTGAGGCAGAGAATTCCACACCTTCACCACTCTCTGACTGAAAAAGTTCTTCCTCATCTCCGTTCTAAATGGCCTACCCCTTATTCTTAAACTGTGGCCCCTTGTTCTGGACAAAGGGGGTTGTGGGGGATGGTGTGCGGGGGAGGGGAACGGGGGGAGAAAGGAGGGGGGGAGGAGAGGGTGCTGCACCAATGCAGGTAATATAAGAAAATAACTGCAGGTGCTGGTACAAATCGAAGGTATTTATTCACAAAATGCTGGAGTAACTCAGCAGGTTAGGCAGCATCTCGGGAGAGATGGAATGGGTGACGTTTCGGGTCGAGATCCTTCTTCAGACTCCAATGCAGGAGTGGTTTGGGCCCAACGGGTCCACTTGGTGGTCTAGTTGTTATTAAAAGCCGGGAAACATTGTTAGAAATGTTTGTCTTCGTCGCCTATATTTCCCTCCTTGCCGCTGCCCAAGTGTTGTGGTTGTTGTTCAGAAGCCCCGTATCCCCCGGTGTGAGGGTCTATTGTCTACTGTCTATTAGTGGAATTTTGCTGAACGTTTTTTCTTTTGTATCTACCTTTAACCTTCCGACGTCTTTGCCTGTGGTGAAATATTTCATAAATGATGACAATAATGAAGAGAATGAAAACCGATGAGGAAACGGCCATCCATCTGTTGGTCTCAGGGGGAAAAAAACACCTGCAAAATAAAAATTTAAAGAATCAAAGTACAATAGACAATAGGTGCAGGAGGAGGCCATTTTGCCCTTCGAGCCAGCACCACCATACAATGCGATCATGGCTGATCATTCTCAATCAGTACCCCGTTCCTGCCTTCTCCCCATACCCCCTGACTCCGCTATCCTTAAGAGCTCTATCTAGCTCTCTCTAGAATGCATTCGGAGAATTGGCCTCCACTGGCTTCTGAGGCGGAGAATTCCACAGATTTACAACTCTCTGACTCTCTTGCTATTGAGGGCGTGCAGCGTAGGTTCACTAGGTTAATTCCCGGAATGGCGGGACTGTCGTATGTTGAAAGGCTGGAGCAATTAGGCTTGTATACACTGGAATTTAGAAGGATGAGGGGGGATCTTATTGAAACATATAAGATAATTAGGGGATTGGACACATTAGAGGCAGGAAACATGTTCCCAATGTTGGGGGAGTCCAGAACAAGGCGCCACAGTTTAAGAATAAGGGGTAGGCCATTTAGAACGGAGATGAGGAAGAACTTTTTCAGTCAGAGAGTGGTGAAGGTGTGGAATTCTCTGCCTCAGAAGGCAGTGGAGGCCAGTTCGTTGGATGCTTTCAAGAGAGAGCTGGATAGAGCTCTTAAGGATAGCGGAGTGAGGGGGTATGGGGAGAAGGCAGGAACGGGGTACTGATTGAGAGTGATCAGCCATGATCGCATTGAATGGTGGTGCTGGCTCGAAGGGCTGAATGGCCTCCTCCTGCACCTATTGTCTATTGTCTATTGAAAAGTTTTTTCCTCATCTCCGTTCTAAATGGCCCACCCCTTATTCTTAAACTGTGGCCCCCGGTTCTGGACTCCCCCAACATTGGGAACATCTCCGGTTGTATCTCCGGTCGCTCTGCGGCCTAACATCCTGGAGCTGGAGGCCTTGCCCGGGGCTGGCTTTGAGCCCCACCGTGGGACATGGACTTGCCATCGAATTTCAACATCGCGGTGCTCGCGGACTCGGGCTGAGATCGGTGTCGGGAAGCTCCAAAAGCCGCACGAGGTTGGACAAGCCCCGACCCGGGGTAGATCGCTCGGCGAGGGGGAGCTGAGATTCCCCCCGATGCAGGAGCTTGATCGCCCCGACGAGGAAGTCCCACCGCCGGCTATGGGAGTCAAGATCGTCCCCTCGATGGAAGGTTCGAGACCCCCGACCGCTGGAGGCCAAAGAAGGGAAGAGATTGAACTTTTGTTTCACCTTCCATCACAGTGAGGAATGTGGAGGAGTCACTGTGGTGGATGTTCATGTTAAAATGTATTTTGTGCGTCCTGTTGCTTTTTATTGTTATGACTGTAAAGGCAAATGAAGTTCCCGGTATGTTGCAAAACAGGCTTGGCTAATAAACTGTGATTGTGATCTGTGGCTCTGTCTCGACTCTGAACTAAATGTATTTTCTTTTGCTGACAGGCACTGAAAGGCTTGGCAATTGACAGGCACATGTTGGGCCTGAAACTGCAGGCGATAGAGGAGGGGCTGAGCGTTCCAGAAATCTTCATGGACACATCGTTTGCCGTTGCAAATCACTGGAGGCTCTCGACCGGACAGGTGCGTCTGGGTGGTGGGCAGGGGAGCCACAGCAAGTCCACTATTTCCACGCAAACCAAACAATGCAAACACTCAGTGGTGTTGGGTGAGGTAAGGGGGATGTGCAGCGAGACCTGGGTGTCCTTGTACACCAGTCACTGAAATTGTAAATTGTCCCTAGTGTAGTGTTTGAGGATCGCTGGTCGGCGCAGACTCGGTGGGCCGAGTGGCCTGTTTCTGCGCTGCATCTCTAAACCAAATTAAACTACACTAAATAATTTCCTGTAGAGAACAATTAAGGATAGTCCGAGGGTCCAGCAGGTTGTGTCTGTCTTAGATATAAACCAGTACAGAGTCATAGAGTGATGGAAGTGTGGAAACAGGCCCTTCGGCCCATCGTGCCCACACCGGCCAACATGTTCCAGCTACACTAGTCCCACCTGCCTGCATTTGGTCCACATCCCACCAAACCGGTCCTGTCCAAGTACCTGTCTAAATGCTTCTTAACCTTTGCAATAGCACCTGCCTCGACTACCTCCTCCGGCATCTCGTCCTCTGCACCCACCACCCGCTGTGTGAAAACGTTTTATCCCCTCGGATTCCTATTAAATCTGTCCCTTTCTCCTGAAACCTTTGTCCTCTGCTTCTCGATTCCCCGAATTTGGACAAGAGATTGCGGGGTTGGCACAAGCTTTGTGGGCCGAAGGGCCCATTCCTGTGCTGCACTGTTCTATGTTTTATGTTCTACGGACCCTCTATGTGGGTTTGATTTTGTCTTCCCCACGCACACAATCCCCGCCATTGCAAGGTTCCCTCTGTCTCAATTCAGAGAAACATAGAAAATTGTCAGCTGAGAAGGTTGTTGGCTGCAACCTTCCCCCCTTCCCCCCCCCCTCCTCCATTCGGCCCTTCGAGCCAGCACCGCCATTCAATGTGATCATGGCTGATCATTCTCAATCAGTACCCCGTTCCTGCCTTCTCCCCACACCCCCTGACTCCGCTATCCTTAAGAGCTCTATCCAGCTCTCTCTTGAATGCATTCAGAGAATTGGCCTCCACTGCCTTCTGAGGCAGAGAATTCCACAGATTCACAACTCTCTGACTGAAAAAGTTTTTCCTCGTCTCCGTTCTAAATGGCCTACCCCTTATTCTTAAACTGTGGGCACTTGTTCTGGACTCCCCCAACATTGGGAACATTTTTCCTGCCTCTAATGTGTCCAACCCCTTAGTAATCTTATACGTTTCGATAAGATCCCCTCTCATCCTTCTAAATTCCAGTGTTCGGTTCCACGTTCGATGGAAGCGCTAGTTCAACGTTGAGCGGGCGTTTGGTGACGCGAGACCCTTTTCTCGTTTGTTAGGTTCCTGCCAGAGCCGACTGCGTGATGTGCTTCGGTCCGATGGAGCCGGATGGATACGGAGTCTGGTACAACCCCATCGAGGATCACATCAACTTCTCTGTCTCTGCCTTCAATTGCTGCGAAGAGACTAACGCCGAGTGGTTCTCCCGGTCGCTGGAGACGGCCCTCTCGGACATGCAACGCTTGGTTTTGGACGCGACTGCTCAGACTGCGTAGGGGGACGGGTCAGGACGAGGCGGCCTGCTCCACAAAGCGAGCGATGGTCCCCTTCGACCGAGATGTCCCCTTTGCAGTATGAACTCGTGTGACAGCTAAGCCTGATGGATGTTGACTCCAGGTGATCCGACAACTGAACTGAACTGATAGTTGGTACCGCAAACGCCCAATGGAGGATGCTGTTTACAAGCGCAAATTTCCTTTCTGCCCCGACGTTCAAAGTCAAAGTGTAATGTATTTGTTCCCTCTACACAGCTGATGAACCCTAAGTCGGAGAAACGTATTTTTATCTGTTACAAATGAGGGGGCGAGAGATTTATTAACTAGATTGGACTTCCTTTTCATAAGTGGGGACGTCAACTGCATAGGACACGACACATGTGCAATAAACCTGTTACAAACCATGCATTAGCTGCAATTATTAGCGATTGGTCGTCTTTTGAATGCACAGGCATTTTTTTGCATTCTCTAATGTGAATGCTCCATTGTTCCCTTATCGATAGCGCTCATATCTTGAACCATTTCTATCCCTATTGTTCATCCCTCACTACAAAGATCTGGTCTGTTGCCGAGTCAATAATGTTCATATCTTGAATTATTTCTACCATTAATCGTTCATCCCTCACTCCAAAGATCTGGTCTGTTGCAAAGTCAATAATGTTCATATCTTGAATTATTTCTACCATTAATCGTTCTACCCTCACTACAAAGATCTGGTCTGTTGCCTAGTCAATAATGTTCATATCTTGAATTATTTCTACCATTAATCGTTTATCCCTCACTCCAAAGATCTGGTCTGTTGCAAAGTCAATAATGTTCATATCTTGAATTATTTCTACCACTAATTACGATGCATCATTCATCCGTTACTACAAAGATATCTCGTTTTCACACCTTGCCCTTGCATAGCTCTCGTTTCCCTCTCCCCTGACTCGGTCTGAAGAAGGGTCTGGACCCGAAACGTCACCCATTCCTTCTCTCCAGAGATGCTGCCTGTCCCGCTGAGTTACTCCAGCATCCAGTGTAAACCAGCATCTGCAGTTCCTTTCTACACACTGTACTGCAAAGATCCAGTTTGTTCCCTAATCAATAATATTCACATCTTGAATGCATATGATGCCCATCACTAATCGCCACCCATGATTCATCCCTTAGAATAAGGATCTGTTCTGTTCCCTAATCAATAATACTCATATCTTGATTCATTTCTCTCTTTGCCAACATGGTGGTGCAGCGGTAGAACTTTTGCCTCACAGCGTCAGAGACCCGGGTTCAATCCTGACTACGGGTGCTGCCTGTAAGGTGTTTGTACGTTCTCCCCGTGACCTGCGTGGGTTTTCTCCAAGATCTTAGGTTACCAAACAACACTCCAAAGACATACAGGTTTGTAGGTTAATTGGCTCGGTGTAAGGATCTGGATTGTCACAAATGTTACTTTGGAGATGAGCCAGTGTCCAATATTCATTTTGTGCATCTTGACTTACATTTCTCAAGTTCCATTTCAAAGAAGGTGAGAATAATCGCCGTTCGCAAAGTTAAAATCTTTCATTTACTTTGCTCATTGTTGGAGATTTCCTGCCAATATTCGCGTTAAATGCCAGATCGAGCTGTCTTAGCCTTTAAGGTTTGTGAACAATTCTATTAACAAGAAATGGTGAGATGTAACAACCTTTCAAATAAATAACTTCATGAAACTAATCTTCCTTTCTTTCTTTCATTGGTACTAATTTCAACAATTTTGTTAAAGTTAAGTTTTGTTGCTTTAAGCATTTATTCTACAGACGAATTGTGGGGTTCCAAGTCTACAATTCCCTCAGAAACCTAATGGTATGTTGGCCTTTATGACAAGAGGAGTTGAGTGTAGAAGCAAAGAGGTCCTTCTGCAGTTGTACAGGGCCCTAGTGAGACCGCACCTGGAGTACTGTGTGCAGTTTTGGTCTCCAAATTTGAGGAAGGACATTCTTGCTATTGAGGGAGTGCAGCGTAGGTTCACTAGGTTAATTCCCGGAATTGCGGGACTGTCGTATGTTCAATAGACAATAGGTGCAGGAGGAGGCCATTCAGCCCTTCGAGCCAGCACCGCCATTCAATGTGATCATGGCTGAAAGACTGGAGCGACTCGGCTTGTGTATGCTGGAATTTGGAAGGATGAGAGGGGATCTTATCGAAACATATAAGATTATTAAGGGGTTATTAAGATTAATAAGGGATCACGCTAGAGGCAGGAACATGTTCCCAATGTTGGGGGAGTCCAGAACCAGGGGCCACAGTTTAAGAATAAGGGGTCGGCCATTTAGAACGGAGATGAGGAAAAACCTTTTCACTCGAAGAGTTGTATATCTGTGGAATTCTCTGCCTCAGAAGGCAGTGGAGGCCGATTCTCTGGATGCTTTCAAGAGAGAGTTAGAAAGAGCTCTTAATGATAGCGGAGTCAGGGTGTATGGGGAGAAGGCAGGAACGGGGTACTGATTGTGAATGATCAGCCATGATCATGTTGAATGGTGGTGCTGGCCCGAAGGGCCGAATGGCCTCCTCCTGTACCTATTGTCTCCTGTCTATTGTCCCTGAAAGTGACAACTTTGATGTTAAGCTTGAAAGGGTGTAGAATAGATTTACGAGGATGTTGTGAGGACTCTGATGGCCTGAGCTACAGAGAGAGGTTGGGTATGCTCAGACCTTATTCCATGGAGCGCAGGAGGATGAGGGGTGAACTGCTAGAGGTGAGGGCATCATGAGAGGAATAGATCTTTGACCCAGTCTTTTACCCAGAGCAGGGGAGTCAAGAATCAGAGGACACAGGTTTAATGTGAGAAGGGAAAAATTTAACATGAACCTGAGGGGCAACTTTTTTTACACAACGGGTGACAATAGACGCAGGAGGAGGCCATTCGGCCCTTCGAGCCAGCACCGCCATTCAATGTGATCATGGCTGATCATTCTCAATCAGTACCCCCTGACTCCGCTATCCTTAAGAGCTCTGTCCAGCTCTCTCTTGAATGCATTCAGAGAATTGGCCTCCACTGCCTTCTGAGGCAGAGAATTCCACAGATTCACAACTCTCTGACTGAATCCACAGATTCGCAACTCTCTGACTGAAAGGTGCAAGGAAAGGTGGAGGTAGTTGAGGCAAGTGCTATAACCACGTTTAAGAAACATTTTGACCGGTAGTTTTAGAAGGATACTAAACCAAGTGGACCCAAACCTGTCCTGCAATGGCGCAGCACCCTATCCTCCCCCCTCCTATTTCCCCCCTCTCTCCTTCTCCCTCCCTCCTCTCCCCTCCCCTCCCCCTTAGGGCTACACTGTCCCGACCTCCAGATGGTAGGCACAGATTTTAACCAGCATCTGCAGATTTTTTCCGACCTACAGCATCTGGGCCTACAACGTCTGGGCCTACAGCGTCTGGGCATACAGCGTCTGGGCCTACAGTGTCCGGGCCTACAGCACCCCCCGGGCCTAATACACTTGAATTTAGAAGGATGAGAGGGGATCTTATCGAAACATATAAGATTATTAAGGGGTTGGACACGCTAGAGGCAGGAAACACGTTCCCAATGTTGGGGGAGTCCAGAACAAGGGGCCACAGTTTAAGAATAAGGGGTAGGCCATTTAGAACGGAGATGAAGAAAGACTTTTTCAGTCAGAGTTGTAAATCTGTGGAATTCACTGCCTCAGAAGGCAGTGGAGGCCAATTCTCTGAATGCATTCAAGAGAGAGCTAGATAGAGCTCTTAAGGATAGCGGAGTCAGGGGGTATGGGGAGAAGGCAGGAACGGGGTACAGATTGAGAATGATCAGCCATGATCACGTTGAATGGCGGTGCTGGTTCGAAGGGCCGAATGGCCTCCTCCTGCACCTATTGTCTATTGATTCTATTGAATACAGGGCAAGGGCGGTCCTGTACGGGACAAACCCATTTAGCCCAAAATACGGGATGTCCTGGCTAATACGGGACAGTTGGCAACCCTATTGGCACGGTATAGCTAAAAAGGAGAAGTTGGGCAAATGTGGATTCTTCAGAATGCCAGAGGTGATGGGGAGAACTGATTAAAGTATATAAACTTATGCGAGGCATAGACAGGGTAGACAGTGTAGGAAGGAACTGCAGATGCTGGTTTAAACCGAAGATAGACACAAAAAGCTGGAGTAACTCAGGGGGCCAGGCAGCATCTCTGGAGAAAAGGAACACGTTTCAGGTCGAAGAAGGGTCTCGGCCCTTCAGTGCTTCTTACTCTGGGGCTGCAGAGAGCATCTTGTCCGGCAACATCTCAATCTGCTTTGGGAACAGCTCTGCCCAGGACAGGAAGGCTCTGCGGAGAGTAGTGCGTTTGGCTGAACGCACCATGGGAACTACACTCGCGCCCCTGCAGGACCTACACATCAGGAGGTGCAGATCCAGAGCCAGCAACATTATGGGGGACCCCGACCACCCCAGCTACGGTCACGCTGTGAAAACAGAGAGGATGAGACGGAGTTTCTTCCCACAGGCCATCAGGACTGTTAACTCTCATATCACCAGGGACATTTACTGTATTCATTAATTTTTTGTGTTGTGCCTTTTAAAAAAAAAATCTATTCTGTTTGTAGTTTTAGCACAATGCGCAGGCGTTGCCACTTTCATTTCACTGCACATCTTGTATGTGTACGTGACAAATAAAGTTGACTTGACTTGACTTGACCCGAAACGTCGCCTGTTCTTTTTCTCCAGAGACGCTGCCTGACCTGCTGAGTTACTCCAGCTTTTTGTGTCTAACTCTTTTCCACATCACGAAGGATCTTTTCATGAGAGGAATAGATCGGGTCGACGCACAGAGTCCCTTGCCCAGAGTAGTGGAATCGAGGACCAGAGGACAAGGGTTCAAGGTGAAGGGGAGAAGGATAGCGGAGTCAGGGGGTATGGGGAGAAGGCAGGAACGGGGTACTGATTGAGAATGATCAGCCATGATCACATTGAATGGTGGTGCTGGCTCAAAGGGCCGAATGGCCTACTCCTCCACCTATTGTCTATTTGATAGGAATCTGAGGGTTTGTATACACTGGAATTTAGAAGGATGAGAGGGGATCTTATCGAAACATAGTTATTAAGGGGTTGAACATGTTAGAGGCGGGAAACAAGTTCCCAATGTTGGGGGAGTCCAGAACCAGGGGCCACAGATTAAGAATAAGAGGTAGGCCATTTAGAACGGAGATGAGGAAAAACTTTTTCAGTCAGACAGTTGTAAATCTGTGGAATTCACTGCCTCAGAAGGCAGTGGAGGCCAATTCTCTGAATGCATTCAAGGAAGAGCTAGATAGAGCTCTTCAGGATAGCGGAGTCAGGGGGTATGGGGAGAAGGCAGGAATGGGGTACTGATTGAGAATGATCAGCCATGATCACATTGAACGGTGGTGCTGGCTCGAAGGGCCGAATGGCCTACTCCTGCACCTATTGTCTAACCTTTTCCACACAAAGGTCGGTGGGTGTATGTGGAACAAGTGTCTGAAGAAGGGTCGCGACCCGAAACGTCACCCATTCCTTCTCCCCTGAGATGCTGCCTGACCCGCTGAGTTACTCCAGCATTTTGTGGACAAGCTGCCAGAGGAGGTAGCTGAGGCTGGGACTGTCCCAACGTTTAAGAAACAGACTAGGACGTGTGAGTTTAAGAGGAAGGGGTAGGCTATTTAGAACGGAGATGAGGAAAAACTTTTTCAGTCAGAGAGTTGTGAATCTGTGGAGTTCTCTGCCTCAGAAGGCAGTGGAGGCCAATTCTCTGAATGCATTCAAGTGAGAGCTAGATGGAGCTCTTAAGGATAGCGGAGGCAGGGGGTATGGGGAGAAGGAGAAACAGACAGGTACATGGATAGGCCAGGTTTGGAGGGACATGGTCCAAGCGCAGGCAGGTGGGAGTGGGACTGGTCTAGCTGGGACATTGTTGGCCGGTGCGGGCAAGTTGAGCCCAACCCATTAATGTGACCCTTGATTTGTGGTTTATTTTCACTCTCTCCGCTCCGCCCAATCTCCACGTTCGCGGAAAAGGCAACTGCTTTAATCTCTTCTCCGGACGGTCGCCCTTGAGGGTCTCGGTTGAAGGAAGAGGTCACTTTGAGCCCGATTTCTCCGCGCTGTTTGCCGGGCTCCGGTTGCAGAACCTGCCCCCCCCCCCCCCCCCCCCCCTGGGGAACGATTGGGGGACGAGGGAGAGGACGTGGGAGGGTTGGGGTGGGGGGGGGGGGGGTTGCACAGGTGAGCGGGGGCTCAGGGACAGGTGAAGGTGTCGCTTCTGCCCGATCCACAGCCCCCCCCCCCCCTCGGGGTACCGGGAGTTAGTGAGGGAAGGGCGAGTCTGTCTGTCCCTTGAGAGAATCTGGAGAGACCACAAGGAACTTGGTTCACAGGGAGAGACACAGAGTGCCGGAGTAACTCAGCGGGTCAGGCAGCATCTGTGGAGAACGTGGATAGGTGATGTTTACAGAGTGCTGGAGTAATTCAGCAGATCGGGCAGCATCCCTGGAGAGAATTGGGTGATGTTTTGGGTCAAGACCGTTTCTTCAGACTGGGTCTGAAGTGTCTGGAAAAGGGTCTCCTCCCGAAATGTTAATCATTCCTTCTGTCCAGAGATGCTGAATGAATAAATGGAACGAGCTGCCGGAGGAGGTAGTTGGGGCAGGCATTATCACAACAATAGACAATAGGTGCAGGAGGAGGCCATTCGGCCCTTCGAGCCAGCACCGCCATTCAATGTGATCATGGCTGATCAATCTCAATCAGTACCCCGTTCCTGCCTTCTCCCCATACCCCCTGACTCCGCTATCCTTAAGAGCTCCATCTAGCTCTCTCTTGAATGCATTCAGAGAATTGGCCTCCACTGCCTTCTGAGGCCGAGAATTCCACAGATTCACAACTCTCTGACTGCAAAAGTTTTTCCTCATCTCCGTTCTAAATGGCCCACTCCTTATTCTTAAACTGTGGCCCCTGGTTCTGGACTCCCCCAACATTGGGAACATGTTTCCTGCCTCTAACGTGTCCAACCCCTTAATAATCTTGTACGTTTCGATAAGATCCCCTCTCATCCTTCTAAATTCCAGTGTATACAAGCCTAGTCGCTCCAGTCTTTCAACATATGACGGGGTACTGATTGAGAATGATCAGCCATGATCACATTGAATGGCGGTGCTGGCTCGAAGGGGCGAATGGCCTCCTCCTGCACCTATTGTCCATTGTCTATTGTCTATCTCTCTGTAACTCTATTTCCCACATTCCCGAGTCTGAAGAAAGGTCTCGACCGAAACGTCACCTATACCTTTCCTCCAAAGATGATGCCTGACCCGCGGAGTTACTCCAGCTTTTTGTGCCTATATTTGGACAACAGATCTGTAAACATATTACTCTGGAGGCAATATTAGCTGTACAAATCAACCTCTAAATATTTTCTCTACAGTGATGGATGGACGCTACATCAATATTTTGTTCCTACTCTGTATTCATCCAACGTTATCAGGTAAGTTTGTCTTTCTCATGCCTTACTATTTAATTGTATTTTTACACAGTCGGCCTTCTGTCGGTTCGGACCAGACGGGATAGCCTTCGTTGCCCTCACGCATCGATTAGCCTTGGGCGCCCAACACCCTGTCTGTCCCCGGTTTGTGGTCTGTCCCTCCTCGGACCACTGTCGGTCGGTACTCACCACTGCTGACCGGGAGCACCCCACAAGCCTTGCCATTTCAGCGATGCCCTGACCCAGTCGTCTGGCCAGAACAATTTGGCCCCTTGTCGAAGCCGCTCGGGTCTTTACTCCTGCCCATTTCCCCTGCATCCAACAGGTCAACTTCACGAGCTGACTGTTCACTTGCTGCCTAATATATCCCACCCCTTGACAGGTGCCATTGTAACAAGATAATCAATGTCATTCACTTCGCCTGTCAGTGGTCATAATGTTTTGTCTGATGGGCGTACTTTCCTGTAGTGATGTTGTCTGAATTTTTCTATTTTATCAGTGAAGGTCCGTATTTTTGGTCCGAAGGTTGACCCGGTGGTCTCAGTGGGTAAAGATGCTTTGCTGGAGTGCCAAACGGAACCAGAAACACCCCTGAATAACTTGGAGGTCCGATGGTTCAAAAACAACTTTTCTTCGCCAGTGCATTTATACGCCAATGGACATGACCTGCTGACTGCCCAGGACCGAGTCTTCCGTGGCAGGACAGAGCTGTTTAACAAAGAGCTTTCCAGCGGAAATGCCTCGCTTAAACTGAAGAACACAAATGCGTTTGATGATGGGGTGTACAGCTGTTTCATCGATTTCAAACAAGACTACGAGGAAGCGAAGATCCGGCTTCATGTGGGAGGTTAGACCATCTGACTACGACGTTTCAAAGTGCTTTTACTTTGGTAGTGCACTGTAGGCCCGGACACTGTAGGCCCGGACACTGTAGGCCCGGACACTGTAGGCCCGTTCACTGTAGGCCCGTTCACTGTAAGCCCGGACACTGTAGGCCCGTTCACTGTAGGCCCATTCACTGTAGGCCCGTTCACTGTAGGCCCGTTCACGGTAAGCCCGGACGCTGTAAGCCCGGACGCTGTAGGCCCGTTCACTGTAGGCCCGTTCACTGTAGGCCCATTCACGGTAAGCCTGGACGCTGTAGGCCCGGACGCTGCAGGCCCGGACGCTGCAGGCCCGGACGCTGCAGGCCCAGACGCTGTAGGCCCGTTCACTGTAGGCCCGTTCACTGTAGGCCCATTCACGGTAAGCCTGGACGCTGCAGGCCCGGACGCTGCAGGCCCGGACGCTGCAGACCCGGACACTGCAGGCCCGGACACTGCAGGCCCGGACACTGTAGGCCTGGGCACTGTAGGCCCGCTGTAGTAGGCCCGGTCACTGTAGGCCCGGACACTGTAGGCCCAGGCACAGTAGGCCCGGACACGGTAAGCCCGGACGCGGTAGGCCCTGACGCTGTAGGCCCGGACACTGTAGGCCCGGGCACTGTAGGCCCGGATGCTGTAGGCACGGACAATGTAACCCGGAGGCTACTGTAGTCCCGGGCAGTGTAGGCCCGGACGCTGCCTAACGGCGGTTGCGTAGCAACCCGCCACCCAGCCCGGGTGGCCGCCATTGGTGGAGCGGGAGCACGTGGCCGCTGGCTGGCTGAGGTCACGTGGGGCGTGGGGCGGTGACGTCACCCTTTGTCCCATATTTGGGAGTGAGGAAGTTGGCACCCCTATGCAGCGGGTAGAACATATTTCCTGCCAAACCAGACCATGATGGAGAAGGTGAGGACGGACTCAGTGACAGCAGTCAATGATTGCACTTTGACGATTGCACTTGCTTTGCAGGCATGGGTCGGCAGCCTTGGGTTCTGCTGGAAGGAGTCGGTCAGAAGGGCATTCGAGTGGCGTGCAAGTCCGATGGCTGGTACCCCGAGCCGCATGTTCGGTGGATGAATGGGGATGGAACGAATCTAACGGGACAGTCTGGGACAACGGAGAGAGATGAGACCACTGGCCTCTTCACCGTTTTGAATCGAGTTGAAGTAACAAGTGGTTCTGTGAACAGATTTTCTTGCCTGATGCAGAACAATGTGTTGAGGAAAGAGGAGGAGGCTCTCTTTGAAATATCAGGTGTGTGTAAATGCACAACTTTTCATCGCTTTGCAACTAAAAGTTATTTCCAAACTTTTCGCCTCCTGTTTGTCAGGTTTCGGGTAATGGTTCCTCTGTGCCTTTCCTTCTGGAGATGGTTTTCACAACTTCACCCAGAGCAAGATAGACACGTTCACAAGTTATCGGAGTAGAATTAGGCCATTCGGCCCATCCAGTCCACTCCGCCATTCAATCGTGGCTGATCTCTGCCTCCTAGTCCCATTTTCCTGCCCTCTCCCCATAACCCTTGACACCCGTTCTGATCAAGAATTTGTCTTTCTCTGCCTTAAAAGATATCCACTGAATTGGTCCCCACAGCCCTCTGTGGCAATGAGTTCCACAGATTAACTACCCTCTGACTAAAGAAGTTCCTTCTCCAATCCTTTCTAAAAGAACGCCCTTTAATTCTGAGGCTGTGCCCTCTGGTCCGAGACTCTCCCACCAGTGGAAACATCCTCTCCACATCCATTTAATCTTTGCCTTTCATAGATAGACACCAAATACTAAGTGCTGGGGTAACTCAGCGGGTCAGGCAGCATCTCTGGAGAACATGGATAGGTGACGTTTCACAGAGTGCTGGGGTAACTCAGCGGGTCAGGCAGCATCTCTGGAGAACATGGATAGGTGACGTTTCACAGAGTGCTGGGGTAACTCAGCGGGTCAGGCAGCATCTCTGGAGAACATGGATAGGTGACGTTTCACAGAGTGCTGGGGTAACTCAGCGGGTCAGGCAGCATCTCTGGAGAAAAGGAATGGGTAACGTTTCGGGTCAGAACCCTTCTTCAAACTGGAAGAAAGGTTGCAGTGTGACGGAGGGTTCCGACCCGAAACGACACCGATTCCCTTTCTCCAGAGATGCTGCCTGACCTGCTGAGTAACTCCAGCATTTTACGTCCATCTTCGGTGTAAGCCAGCATCTGCAGTTCTTTCTGACATATTCTCTACACTCACTGCACTACACAACATGCCGAAAGTGAGACCGCACCTGGAGTACTGTGTGCAGTTTTGGTCTCCAAATTTGAGGAAGGATATTCTTGCTATTGAGGGCGTGCAGCGTAGGTTTACTAGGTTAATTCCCGGAATGGCGGGACTGTCGTACGTTGAAAGACTGGAGCGACTAGGCTTGTATACACTGGAATTTAGAAGGATGAGAGGGGATCTTATCGAAACATATAAGATTATTAAGGGGTTGGACATGTTAGAGGCAGGAAACATGTTCCCAATGTTGGGGGAGTCCAGAACAAGGGGCCACAGTTTAAGAATAAGGGGTAGGCCATTTAGAACTGAGATGAGGAAAAACTTTTTCAGTCAGAGAGTTGTGAATATGTGGAATTCTCTGCCTCAGAAGGTAGTGGAGGCCAATTCTCTGAATGCATTCAAGAGAGAGCTGGATAGAGCTCTTAAGGATAGTGGAGTCAGGGTGTATGGGGAGAAGGCAGGAACGGGGTACTGATTGAGAATGATCAGCCATGATCACATTGAATGGAGGTGCTGGCTCGAAGGGCCGAATGGCCTCCTCCTGCACCTATTGTCTATTGTCCATTGATTCTTTAAAATTTTATTTTGCAGGTGTTTTTTTCCCTCGGACCAACAGATGGATGGCAGTTTCCTCATCGGTTTTCATTCTCTTCATTATTGTCATCATTTTAGAAATATTTCACCACAGGCAAAAACGTCGGAAGGTTAAAGGTAGATACAAAAAAAAACGTTCAGCAAAACTCCATTAATAGACAGTAGACAATAGGTGCAGGAGGAGGCCATTCGGCCCTTCGAACCAGCACCGCCATCCAATGTGATCATGCTCAATCAGTACCCCGTTCCTGCCTTCTCCCCATACCCCCTGACTCCGCTATCCTTAAGAGCTCTATCTAGCTCTCTCTTGAATGCATTCGGAGAATTGGCAAACACTGCCCTCTGAGGCAGAGAATACCACGGATTCACAACTCTCTGACTGAAAAGGTTTTTCCTCATCTCCGTTCTAAGTGGCCTACCTCTCATTCTTAAACTGTGGCCCCTGGTTCTGGACTCCCCCAACATTGGGAACATGTTTCCTGCCTCTAACGTGTCCAACCCCTTAATAATCTTATACGTTTCGATAAGATCTCCTCTCATCCTTCTAAATTCCAGTGTATACAACCCTAGTCGCTCCAGTCTTTCAACATATGACAGTCCCGCCATTCCGGGAATTAACCTAGTAAACTTACGCTGCACGCCCTCAATAGCAAGAATATCCTTCCTCAAATTTGGAGACCAAAACTGCACACAGTACTCTAGGTGAGGTCTCACTAGGGCCCTGTACAACTGCAGAAGGACCTGTAAAGGGCTGTAAAAACCTGTGTGAGCAAAATGTACAGGTTGAAGCTAGACATAAAGTGCTGGAGTCACTCAGTGGGACAGGCAGCATCTCTGGAGAGAATGGTGATGTTTTGGTTCGAGACCCTTCTTCAGACTTCTTCAAATTGAAACTGGGTGTTATTGGGAATGTTCTATACATTTGATTTTTTTGCCTGATCAGCATTTTGTACTGAGTAGCAAGGAAAAAGGGTCTCGACCCGAAACCACAACTGTCCCTTTTCTCCAGAGATGCTGCCTGACCCGCTGAATTACTCCAGCATTTTGTGTCTTAACATTTCTATTGAACTCCATATAAATTGAGTAGGAAAATAACTGCAGATGCTGGTACAAATTGAAGGTATCACAAAATGCTGGAGTAACACATTTTGTTACTCCAGCATTTTGTGAATAAATACCTTCAGACTGAAGAAGGGTCTCGACCCGAAACGTCACCCATTCCCTCTCTCCTAGATGCTGCCTGACCTGCTGAGTTACTGCAGCATTTTGTGATACCTTCCATATAAATTGAGATTCGACATAACAAAAATTAGTCGATAAATGGGATTCACATACACTGCGTATAAAATCATGAGAGGAATAGATCGGGTAGATGCACAGGATCTCTTGCCCAGAGTAGGGGAATCGAGGACCAGAGGACATAGGCTCAAAGTGAAGGGGAAATGATTTAATAGGAATGTGATAGGGGAACTTTTTCACACAAAGAGTGGCGGGTGTATGGATCGAGCTGCCAGAGGAGGTAGTTGAGTCTGGGACTATTCCAACGTTTAAGAAGCAGTTAGACAGGTACATGGATAGGACGGGTTTGGAGCGTTATGAACCGAGTGCAGGCAAGTGTGACTAGTGTAGCTGGGACATTGTTGGCCGGTGTGGGCAAGTTGGGCCGAAGGGCCTGTTTCCACACTGTATCACTCTATGACTCTGTGACCATGTACCTCAGTTACAAACTCCATCTGCTCAGGCAGTCCTTTATGGTACAGGCTGCCTTGCTTCCACATGTCCGTGAGGAATCGAAGGTACTGATTGAGAATGATCAGCCATGATCACATTGAATGGCGGTGCTGGCGCGAAGGGCTGAATGGCCTCCTCCTGCACCTATTGTCTATTGTGCCTGCACATCAATGCTTTTCCTGTTACACATCAACGACCACATGGATTTGACAGTAATGGAGATTTTTGGACAACAGACAATAGGTGCAGGAGTAGGCCATTCGACCCTTCGAGCCAGCACCGCCATTCACCGTGATCATGGCTGATCATCCACAATCAGTACCCCGTTCCTGCCTTCTCCCCATATCTCTTGCCTCCGCTATCACTAAGAGTTCTATTCTTAAACTGTGTGTCCCCTGGTTCGGGACTTCCCCCAACATCGGGAATGTGTTTCCTGCCTCTTGCGTGTCCAAGCCCTTAATAATCTTATATGTTTCAATAAGATCCCCTCTCATCCTTCTAAATGGTGGAGATTGAAAGATTCGTGATTAGTACGGGTGTCAGGGGTTATTGGAAGAAGGCAGGAGAGTGAGGATGGGAGGGAAAAATAGATCAGCCTTGACTGAATGGCAGAGAAGACCTGATGGGCCAAAATGGCCTAATTCTGCTCCTATGAACATCAATTTATGAACATAACCCCCCCCCCCCCCCCCCATGGTCAGTTATAACGAGTGTTTACTGTATGTGGTATTATCTGTTGAATCTCTCTCTCTAACATCACCTTATGTTCTTGATTTCAGTACTGAAGTTGCTTTGCACTTTGGAAGGTGAGTTGGCTCGGAACTAGTGGTGCCAACTATCTCACTCCCAAATAAGGGACAAAGTGACGTCACCGCCCCGTGCCCCACGTGCCCATACCCAGCCAGCAACCACGTGCTCCCGCTCCGTCAATGGCGGCCGCCCGGGCCGGCAGGCGGGTTGCTACGCAACCTCTGTCAGGCACCACCCGGGCCTCCGGGCGTACACTGTCCGGGCTTACACTGTCCGGGCCTACGCTGTCCGGGCCTACGCTGTCCGGTCCTACGCTGTCCGGGCCTACGCTGTCCGGGCCTACGCTGTCCGGGCCTACAGTGTCCGGGCCTACACTGTCCTGGCCTACACTGTCCGGGCCTACTCTGTCCGGGCCTACTCTGTCCGGGCCTACTCTGTCCGGGCCCACTCTGTCCGGGCCCACTCTGTCCGGGTCTACTCTGTCCGGGCCCACATCGACCGGGCCCACACCGTCCGGGCCCACACAGTCCGGGCCCACACCGTCCGGGCCCACACCGTCCGGGCCCACACCGTCCGGACCCACACCGTCCGGGCCCACACCGTCCGGGCCCACACCGTCCGGGCCCACACCGTCCGGGCCTACTGCGTCCAGGCCTACAGCGCCACCCAGGCCTAATATGGGACAAGGGCAGTCCCGTACGGGACAAACCAATTCAGCCCAAAATGCAGGATGTTCTGGCTAGTACGGGACAGTTGGCAACCCTACTCAGAACTGACTAATTAAAAAATCATTGACTCGTTAAAAAATAGAATTTTAAATGCATGGACGGACTTCAGTTTTTGCACTAATATGTTCGCCTAATATTACTGTTATTAACTTATTGTATTATTGATTATTATGTATTTATCTGTGTGTTGTGGCACAAATAGACCTATAAAATTAAATCAGCTAGTTTTTTTTTCAAAATAAAAAATGGCGCAGCGGTAGAGTTGCTGCCTTACAGCGCTAGAGACCCAGGTTCAATCCTGACTATATGTCAAGGACAGAATCCCCCCTGGTTCTCACCTTCCACCCCACCAGCCAGTGGATCCAACAAATCACCCACCAACATTTCCGTCACCTACAACGGGACCCCAACACTGGCCACATCTTCCCATCCCCTCCCCTCTCTGCATTCCGCAGAGACCGTTCCCTCCATAACTCCCTGGTCCACTCGTCCCTTCCTACCCAAACCACCCCATCCCCGGGCACTTTCCCCTGCAACCGCAGGAGATGCAACACCTGTCCCTTTACCTCCCCCCTCAACTCCATCCAAGGACCCAAACAGTCTTTCCAGGTGAGACAGAGGTTCACCTGCACCTCCTCCAACCTCATCTATTGCATCCGCTGCTCTAGATATCAACTTCTTTACATCGGCGAAACCAAACGCAGGCTCGGCGATCGCTTCGCTCAACACCTTCGCTCAATCCACCTCAACCAACCTGATCTCCCGGTGGCTGAGCATTTCAACTCTCCCCTCCCACTCCCAGTCTGACCTTTCTGTCTTGGGCCTCCTCCAGTGCCATAGTGAGGCCCATCCGGAAATAGGAGGAACAGCACCTCGTATTTCGTTTGGGCAGCTTGCAGCCCAGTGGTATGAGCCCAGCACGGTAGCGCAGCGGTAGAGTTGCTGCTTTACAGCGAATGCAGCGCCGGAGACTCAGGTTCGATCCTGACTACGGGTGCTGCACTGTAAGGAGTTTGTACGTTCTCCCCGTGACCTGCGTGGGTTTTCTCCGAGATCTTCGGTTTCCTCCCACACTCCAAAGACGTACGGGTATGTAGGTTAATTGGCTGGGTAAATGTTTTTTTTTTAAATTGTCCCTAGTGGGTGTATGATAGTGTTTATGTACGGGGATCGCTGGGCGGCACGGACTTGGAGGGCCTAATTCCGGCTGTATATATATGATATGATATGATATGATAACATTGACTTCTCCCACTTTAGATAGTTCCTCTGTCCCTCTCTTCCCCTCCCCCTTCCCAGATCTCCCTCTATCTTCCTGTCTCCACCGATATCCTTCCTTTGTCCCGCCCCCCTGACATCAGTCTGAAGAAGGGTCTCGACCCGAAACGTCACCCATTCCTTCTCTCCGGAGATGCTGCCTGACCCGCTGAGTTACTCCAGCATTTTGTGAATAAATACCTTTTATTTGTACCAGCATCTGCAGTTATTTTCTTACACTGACTATAGGTGCTGTCTGTACGGAGTTTGCACGTTCTTCCTGTGACCACCTACTTTTTCCCTGGGTGCTCTCGATTGCTCCCACATCCCAAACACGGACCGGTTTGTAGGTTAATAGACTTGGTAAAATTGTGAACAGTCCCTACTGTGTAGGAGAGTGCTAGTGTACAGGGTGATTGCTGTTTGGCGTGGACTTGGTGGGTCAAAGGACCTGATTCCACACTGTAACTCTAAAGTCTAAAGCCTTACTATAGATGGTGAATACATGTATTTATTCTTATTTTTGGAGTTGTAGCATGGAAACAGGCCCTTCAATCCAGCAGGTCCGTGCGAACACTAGTTTTGTCAGACACATTATAGACAATAGACAATAGGTGCAGGAGGAGGCCATTCGGCCCTTCGAGCCTGTACGCACCGCCATTCAATGTGATCATGGCTGATCATTCTCAATCAGTACCCCGTTCCTGCCTTCTCCCCATACCCCCTGACTCCGCTATCCTTAAGAGCTGTATCTTGGGGACAATCCACATGCCAAAAATTAAACTTAGCTCAATACACAGAAGCCAATCAACCGACAAACCTGCACGTCTTTGGAGAGTGGGAGGAAACCGGTGCACCTGGGGAAAACCCACGCAGTCACAGGGAGAACGTGTCCAAATTCCACACTGACAGCGCCCGCGGTCAGGATGGAACCCGGGTCTCTGGCGCTGTGAGGCAGCAACTCTACCGCCGCGCCAACTAGCCGCCCGAAATCCCCCTGCATTTATTGTACCGAATCAATCCGAAATACTTTCTAGCAGAACATCAACCCGCGAATTTACAACAGCAGGAAAGGATTGTAATTTGATGAATGACCAATTTTAAACTTTTCATTTCTCTTTACAGGTTATCAAGATCAGAAAATAAACGAATGTAAGTCGGGAACTGAAATGCAAACTAAATGGCAAACACTTTTATTTATCTAAAGGTTTTTATAGTCATAGACCAAAGGGTGGAAAGGGGCCCTTTGGCCCAACTTGCCCACACTGGCCAACATGTCCCATCTACACTGGCCCCACTTGCCTGCATTTGCCCCATTTCCCTCCAAACCAGTCCTATCCATGTACCTGTCTAATTGCTTCTTGAACGTTGCGATAGTCCCAGCCTCAACTATCTCCTCCGACACCTCATTCCATACACCCGCCACCCTTTGTGTGGAAAAAGTTACCCCTCAGATTCAAATAAAATCTTTCCCCCTTCACGTTAAACCTATGACCTCTGGTTCCTTATTCCCCTACTCTGGGCAAGAGACTCTGTGCGTCTGTCTACCTGATCAATTGAAATGAGAGCTGGGCTGGTGTGATGTTGGTCTCTGATGATGCCAGCTGCCTTTTTCAGGCAGGGACTCCTTTTTAGTTTAGCTTAGTTTAGTTTAGTTTAGTTTAGTTTAGTTTAGTTTAGTCCGCCTCAGCCCGCCTGAACCTACCTGATCTCCCGGTTGCTGGACACTTTAATTCTCCTTCCCATTCCCGCACTGACCTTTCTGTCCTGGGTCTCCTCCATTGTCAGACTGAGGCCAAACGCAAATTGGAGGAACAGCACCTCATATTTCGCTTGGGCAGCATAGACAATAGGTGCAGGAGGAGACCATTCGGCCCTTCGAGCCAGCACCGCCATTCAATGTGATCATGGCTGATCATTCTCAATCAGTACCCCGTTCCTGCCTTCTCCCCATACCCCCTAACTCCGCTATCCTTAAGAGCTCTATCTAGCTCTCTCTTGGATGCATTCAGAGAATTGGCCTCCACTGCCTTCTGAGGCAGAGAATTCCACAGATTCACAACTCTCTGACTGAAAAAGATTTTTCCTCATCTCCGTTCTAAATGGCCTACCCCTTATTCATAAACTTTGGCCCCTGGTTCTGGACGCCCCCCGACATTGGGAACATGTTTCCTGCCTCTAACGTGTCCAACCCCTCAATAATCTTATACGTTTCGATAAGATCCCCTCTCATCCTTCTAAATTCCAGTGTATACAAGCCTAGTCGCTCCAGTCTTTCAACATATGACAGTCCCGCCATTCCGGGAATTAACCTGGTGAACCTGCGCTGCACGCCCTCAGCGCTGTGCCACTTGTTACTGCCACAGTGGTCACTTGCCGTGCCCGGAGCGCTCTTTAACCTTCTGCCTTCGTCTCCCCTAGTTTCCGCGACCCGGGATGACAAAAGTGCGCACCCAAAACTGGAGGTGAAATACCGAACTAGTACGCGGTCGACCGCGAGCGAACGGAATCGGCGGGAGAGCGAGGTTTGCTTTGAAGATTTGGAATTGGCGACGGAGTCGAGCGAAATCAGCGCGGGAGCGGCATTACTGGCCTGCGGGCGTGGCATTGAATCGGGACTGGTGCCGGGGAGCGGTGTCCACGTCAGTCGAGAGGAAAGAGGAGGTGGAGGTGCTGCCGGGGAATAAATTCCGGACCGTCGAACGTGTACAAAAGGCTCCGTTCTCAACGCCAATCCTATCGTTTGAGCCTATCCATGCACCCGTCTAAGTGCCTTTTAAATGTTGTGATTGTACATGCAAGTGTGAGAAACAGGATGATTAAACCACCAGAAACAGGATACTGGAACAACCACTCTACCAAGGACAGGGCTATTAAACTGTCCGGGGGTAGAGATAGGCTGGATGATTGAACTACCACTATGCCGGGGACAGGGCTATTAAACCGTCAGAGACAGAGACAGGCTGGATGATTGAACTACCACCGTGTTCGTTGGAGCACTGAGAGTGTGGTACGGGGATAGAGGCAGACTGGACAAAGGGCCATAAATTTAGGAGAGTGTCAAAGCAGCAGGGATGGGTTGAAATGGGTCGTGAAGGTAACTAAGGGTCATGTGGATAACTACTGCGCTTGCTCAACGAGGTAAATGAATATTTCAAATACGCCCCTGAGTGGGGAACTGCCAATTGCCATGCACATACAATGTATGATCTGGGGGGGGGGGGGGGGGGGGGGGGGGTACCTGGGGGCGGTACAGAAGATTGTGCACCTCAGCGCTCTGATTGGAAGGAGCCCAAAGGGGAGGAAGATTCAGCAGAAGGGAGGGAGATTCAACCAAGTTGTACTGTATAAAGAGAAGGCACTGTCTTTGTCTCGGGGTGTCTCGGTTTGGAGAGGCACCTGGCTCTGCAGACTCGTGAATAAATTTCTTGTTTCCACGACTTTGTCCCTGGCATCGTGATTGTGAGCACTCACATTTTACATCTCACACAAGGAAGACCTTCAGAGTGATGACCGAAGGGTCTGAAGAAGGGCCCGAGTTTCAAGTTTCAAGGCCCAGCAACCCACCTGCTGGCCCGAAGCAGTACTGCAGGGGTGGGCATGGACACCAAAATTCCACAAATTCACACCCCCACCCTCCCCGGAACTTCCTTCAACTAAACGAGAGCAAGTCTGAGGTCATCCTATTCGCCCCGCCCCCCCCGACTAGGTTCACAACTCTCAATCAGTACCCCGTTCCTGCCATCTCCCCATACCCCCTAAGTCCGCGATCTTTAAGAGCTCTACCTAGCTCTCTGTTGAAAGCATCTAGAGAATTGGCCTCCACTGCCTTCTGAGGCGGAGAATTCCACAGATTCACAACTCGCTGACTGAAAAAGGTTTTTCCTCATCTCCGTTCTAAATGGCCTGCCCCTTATTCTTAAACTGTGGCCCCTGGTTCTGGACTCCCCCAACATTGGGAACATGTTTCCTGCCTCTAACGTGTCCAACCCCTTAATAATCTTATACGTTTCGATAAGATCCCCTCTCATCCTTCTAAATTCCAGTGTATACAAGCCTAGTCGCTCCAGCCTTTCAGCATTCGACAGTCCCGCCATTCCGGGAATTAACCTAGTAAACCACGCCCTCAATAGCAAGAATATCCTTCCTCAAATTTGGAGACCAAAACTGCACACAGTACTCCAGGTGCGGTCTCACTAGGGCCCTGCATAACTGCAGAAGGACCTCTTTGCTCCTATACTCAACTCCTCTTGTTATGAAGGCCAATATTCCATTGGCTTTCTTCACTGCCTGCTGTACCTGCGTGCTTCCTTTCAGTGACTGATGCACTCGGACACCCAGATCTCGTTGTACGTCCGCTTTTCCCAACTTGGCACCATTCAGATAATAATCTGCCTTCCTATTCTTACCACCAAAGTGGATAACCTCACACTTATCCACATTAAGCTGCACCTGCCATGCATCCGCCCACTCGCACAACCTGTCCAAGTCACCCTGCAACCTCGTAGCGTCTTCCTCACAGTTCACACTGCCACCCAGCTTTGTATCGACACAAAGTCTTTTCGTGTCTATCTTCGGTGTAAACCAGCATCTGCAGTCCTTTCCTGCAGGTGACCTCGATGCGGAGCTGTGCGAAGACACTGCCTCCCCTTCAAGGCAGAAACACGCTCACTGCGGACCTGGGGGGCAGACAAGGCTCTTCATGCTAAGCTGCAAGGGCATAGGAGCTCAGGCAATAGGTGCAGGAGGAGGCCATTTTCTTTGCTTGTCTGAGGTCATCCTATTCGCCCCCCCCCCCCCCCCCCAACTCCATCAACACGATGGGCGGCACGGTAGCGCAGCGGTAGAGTTGCTGCTTTACAGCGAATGCAGCGCCGGAGACTCAGGTTCGATCCTGACTACGGGTGCTGCACTGTAAGGAGTTTGTACGTTCTCCCCGTGACCTGCGTGGGTTTTCTCCGAGATCTTCGGTTTCCTCCCACACTCCAAAGATGTACAGGTATGTAGGTTAATTGGCTGGGTAAATGTAAAAATTGTCCCTAGTGGGTGTAGGATAGTGTTAATGTACGGGGATCGCTGGGCGGCACGGACTTGGAGGGCCGAAAAAGCCTGTTTCCGGCTGTATATATATGATATATGATGATATGATATGATAACAGGCAGCCTTGGAAGCCTATCCTCCCTAGTCAAACCGCATGTCAAAAACTTTGGCGTGATATTTGATTGCATTAAAGTTTGGCAAGCAAGTCAACGTTGTGGTAAAAGCCAGCTTCTTCCAGCTTCGCACCACAGCTATTTGACGACATTGCAAAAATCATCCACGCATTCATTTCCTCCCGCCTAGACGACTGCAACTCCCTATACACTGGGATCAGCCAATCATCCCTGTCCCGCCTGCAATTGGTCCAAAACGCCGCAGCGAGACTCCTGACGGGTACCCGTAAAAGGGACCACATCACCCCAATTCTGGCCTCTCTCCACTGGCTCCCTGTACGGTACAGAATCAACTTCAAGCTCCTCCTATTCACATACAAAGCCCTAAACGGGCTTGCCCCCCCCCCATATCAAAATCTTCTAACCCACCACTCTATCTCCAGGTCCCTCAGGTCGGCCAACTTGGGGCTACTCACTATCCCGCGGTCTAGGCTTAAGCTCAGCGGTGACCGCGCTTTTGCGGTTGCAGCTCCTAGACTGTGGAACAGCATCCCTCTCCCCATCCATCGACTCCTTTAAGTCCAGGCTCAAAACCGATTTCTACTCCCTAGTGTTTGAGGCCCTCTGAGGGGGCGCTGCGAACTGTTTATGTATGTGCTGTTATGTTTGTGTGCCATTGTATGTTCGTTCTTAGTACCTGGACTGATGTTCAGCACTTTGATCAACGTGGGTTGTTTTTAAATGTGCTATACAAATAAAATTGACTTGACTTGACTTGACTTGGATGAAAAAGTTTTCCCTCATCTCAGTTCTAAATGGCCTACCCCTTATTCTTAAACTGCGGCCCCTGGTTCTGGTCTCCCCCCCCCCCCCCCCCCCCCCCAATATTGGGAACATGTTTCCTGCCTCTAACTTGATGTTTCCTGCAAAAAGTGATGGAAACTGAGCTTGAAGTAGAAATGACCAATGACGAGTTTTTGAGTCTCTGTCGACTGAAGAAGGGTCCCGACACAAAACGTCACCCAAACTGTCCGTGTTCCTTAAGGTGAGAAGGGGAAGATGTAATAGGAACCTGAGAGGCAACTTTTCTTTACACAAAGGATGTTGGGTTTTAGGAACGAGCTGCCAGAGGAGGTAGTTGAGGCAGGATCTATCACAATGTTTTGAAAAAAAACAACAACATTTGGACAGGTACATGGACAGGACAGGTTTGGAGGGATATGGGCCAAACGCAGGGCGGATAGGACTAGTGCAGATGGGGCACGTTGGTCAACATGGGCTAGATGGGCCGAAGGGACCCTTTCTCGATCCTAAACGTCACCCATTCCTTCTCTCCAGAGATGCTGCCTGTCCCGCTCAGTTACACCAGCATTTTATGTCTACCCTCGGTTTAAACCAACATCTGCAGTTCCCAGATATTTTGCCAGGCAGCAATGCTATGATTTCTGAAAGGAAGCATGCAGGTACAGCAGGCAGTGAAGAAAGCCAATGGAATGTTGGCCTTCATAACAAGAGGAGTTGAGTATAGGAGCAAAGAGGTCTTTCTGCAGTCGTACAGGGCCCTAGTGAGACCACACATGGAGTACTGTGTGCAGTTGAGGTCTCCAAATTTGAGGAAGGATATTCTTGCTATTGAGGGCGTGCAGCGTAGGTTTACTAGGTTAATTCCCGGAATGGCGGGACTGTCATATGTTGAAAGACTGGAGCGACTAGGCTTGTATACACTGGAATTTAGAAGGATGAGAGGGGATCTTATCGAAACATATAAGATTATTAAGGGGTTGGACACGTTAGAGGCAGGAAACATGTTCCCAATGTTGGGGGAGTCAAGAACCAGGGGCCACAGTTGAAGAATAAGGGGTAGGCCATTTAGAACTGAGATGAGGAAAAACTTTTTCAGTCAGAGAGTTGTGAATCTGTGGAATTCTCTGCCTCAGAAGGCAGTGGAGGCCAATTCTCTGAATGAATTCAAGAGAGAGCTGGATAGAGCTCTTAACGATAGCGGAGTCTGGGGGTATTGGGAGAAGGTAGGAACGGGGTACTGATTGAGAATGATCAGCCATGATCACATTGAATGGCGGTGCTGGCTCGAAGGGCCGAATGGCCTCCTCCTGCACCTATTGTCTCCAGAGATGCTGCCTGTCCCGCTGAGTTACTCCAGCATTTTATGTCTATCCTCGGTTTAAACCAAGGATTCCTCGGTTTAAACCCAGGTTCCTTCCTAGATATTTCGCCAGGCAGCATCTCAATGACTTCAGAGGTGCTGCCTGACCCACTGAAAAACTTGTGCTGAGTTACTCCAGCGCTTTGTGTACGTTTGTGTTAACCAGCATCTGCAGTTCCTTTCCAAAAAAATATATTCTCCTGTCCTCTTGTGTAAACAATCGTCAACGGTTTTCTTCTTTATAAAGACTTGGATCTGGGTTTCAATGTTGTTGTGGACTTTTTACATGTTATTTTCTTTACCTGGTTGCATCTGAATTGCGTTGAAGAAAGTTGGTGCGCGTCAGTCTGAATTTGTTGCAAGAACAACGAAATATTTTTTAACTGATTAATGGAGGCTTGTCGTTTTTACTCTCTCTCTCTCTCCCTCCCCCCTTCCCTCCCCCCTCTCCTTCCCCCTCCCTCTCTCCCTCCTCTTGAGGAATGCTTTGCAGCGCGTTTAGCGAATAACTGGTGAATTGGAGGAATCTGTAGCTGATATATTTCCCCCTTTCTCTCTTTTCTCTCTCTCCCTTTCTCTCTCCCCCTTTCTCTCTCCCTCTCTCTCCCCCCCGTCTCTCTCTCTCCCCCCTCCCTCCCCCCTCTCCTTCCCCCTCTCCCCCTCCCTCTCTCCCTCCTCTTGAGGAATGCTTTGCAGCGCGTTTAGCGAACTGGTGAATTGCAGGAATATGTAGCTGATATATTTCTCCCTCTCCCTCTGCCTCTCCCTCTCCCTCTCCCTCCCCCTCTCTCCCCATCTCTCTCTCCCCATCTCTCTCCCCCTCTCTCTCCCCCCTCCCTCTCTCCTTCCCCCCTCCCTCTCTCCCTCATCTTGAGGAATGCTTTGCAGTGCGTTTAGCGAACGATTGGTGAATTGCAGGAATCTGTAGCTGATTTATTTCCCCCTCTCTCTCCCCCTCTCTCCCCACCCCTCCCTCCCTCCCTCCACTTGAGGAATGCTTTGCAGCGCGTTTAGTGAACAACTGGTGAATTGGAGGAATCTGTAGCTGATATATTTCCCCCTCTCTCTCCCCCTTTCTCTCTCTTTCCCGTCTCTCTCTCTCTCCCCCTGTCTCTCTCTCTCCCCCTGTCTCTCTCGCTCCCCCTCTCTCTTCCCCCTCTCTCTCCCCCCTCTCTCTCTCTCCCCCCTCTCTCTCTCTCTCCCCCTCTCTCTCCCCCCCCTCTCTCTCCCCCTCTCCTTCCCTTCTATTTCCCTCCCTCTCTCCCTCCACTTGAGGAATGCTTTGCAGTGAGTTTAGTGAACAACTGGTGAATTGGAGGAATCTGTAGCTGATATATCCCCCTCTCTCTCCCCTTCTTTCTCTCTCACCCCCTCTCCCCCTTCCTCCCTCCCTCCCTCCCTCCCTCCCTCTCTCCCTCCTCTTGAGGAATACTTTGCAGTGAGTTTAGTGAACAACTGGTGATTTGCAGGAATCTGTAGCTGATATATTTCCCCCTCTCTCTCCCCCTTTCTCTCTCACTCCCCCCTCTCCCTCTCCCCCACCCTCTCTCCCACCCTCTCCCCCACTCTCCCCTTCCCCTTCCCCTCTATTTCCCTCCCTCTCCCCCTCCCTCTCTCCCTCCTCTTGAGGAATACTTTGCAGTGCGTTTAGT
>NC_135971.1:9935535-10023035 GCF_053455715.1 Rhinoraja longicauda | reverse complement strand
TTGCGGTACCCCACTAGTCACTGCCTGCCATTCTGAAAGGGACCCGTTTATCCCCACTCTTTGTTTCCTGTCTGCCAACCAATTTTCTATCCATGTCAGTACCCTACCCCCAATACTATGTGCTCTAATTTTGCCCACTAATATCCTACGTGGGACCTTGTTGAAGGCTTTCTGAAAGTCGAGATACACCACACCCACACTTATCTACATTAAACTGCATCTGCCATGCATCCGCCCACTCACACAACCTGTCCAAGTCACCCTGCAACCTCATAGCATCCTCCTCACAGTTCACACTGCCACCCAGCTTTGTGTCATCTGCAAATTTGCTAATGGTACTTTTAATCCCTTCATCCAAGTCTTTAATGTATGTTGAAAATAGCTGCGGTCCCAGCACCGAGCCTTGCGGTACCCCACTAGTCACTGCCTGCCATTCTGAAAGGGACCTGTTAATCCCTACTCTTTATTCACAAAATGCTGGAGTAACTCAGCAGGTCAGGCAGCATCTCGGGAGAGAAGGAATGGGTGACGTTTCGGGTCGAGACTCTTCTTCAATCTGAAGAAGGGTCTCGACCCGAAACGTCACCCATTCCTTCTCTCCCGAGATGCTGCCTGACCTGCTGAGTTACTCCAGCATTTTGTGAATAAATCGATTTGTACCAGCATCTGCAGTTATTTTCTTATAATCCCTACTCTTTGTTTCCTGTCTGCCAACCGATTTTCTATCCATGTCAGTACCCTACCCCCAATACCATGTGCTCCAAATGGTTACCCTTTGTCGCCATTCCTCGCACAGGACCAGTCGCACAGTCTGGAAACCCGCATCGCCTCCGAGTTTGCCGAGATGCACCAGTTTCTCACGGAGAAGGAGGGAGGCCTGACCGGCGACCTGCAGCTGCAGCAGGAGTCGATCCTGGGAGCGATGGAGAAAAACCTTCAGGAAATCCAAGCCTGTTCAAAATCCATTCACGCCGAGCTGCAAAAGTTCCAGGAGCAGGTGGAGCAGAAAGACGGGGTCCTCTTCCTGAAGGCAAGGATCGTGACCCGTGCACTGCGTCGTGTTGATCCACCGGGCTGCACGGTGGCGCCGCGGTAGAGTTGCTGCCTTACAGCGAATGCAGCGCCGGAGACTCGGGTTCGATCCTGACTATGGGTGCTTAGATTTAGCGCAGAAACAGGCCCTTCGGCCCACCGGGTCCGCGCCGCCCTGCGATCCCCGCACACTAACACTATCCTATACCCACTAGGGACAATTTTTACATTTGCCCAGCCAATTAACCTACAGACCTGCACGTCTTTGGAGTGTGGGAGGAAACCGAAGATCTCGGAGAAAACAGTGAATCTGTGGAATTCTCTGCCGCAGAAGGCAGTGGAGGCCAATTCTCTGAATGCATTAAAGAGAGAGCTAGATAGAGCTCTTAAGGATAGCGGAGTCAGGGGGTACGGGGAGAAGGCAGGAACGGGGTACTGATTGAGAATGATCAGCCATGATCACATTGAATGGCGGTGCTGGCTCGAAGGGCCGATTGGCCTCCTCCTACACCTATTGTCTATTGTGTATTGTCTATTGTCTATTGTCTATAAAACCCATGCAGGACACGGGGAGAACGTACAAACTCCGTACAGACGGCGCCCGTAGCCAGGATCGAACCTGAGTCCGGTGCTGTACTGTACGGAGTTTGTACGTTCTCCCCGTGACCTGCGTGGGTTTTCTCCGAGATCTTCGGTTTCCTCCCACACTCCAAAGACGTACAGGTTTTGTAGGTTAATTGGCTGGGCTTGTCCCTAGTGGGTGTAGGATAGTGTTAGTGTGCGGGGATCGCTGGGCGGCGCGGACATATAGATAATTAGGGGATTGGACACATTAGAGGCAGGAACCATGTTCCCAATGTTGGGGGAGTCCAGAACAAGGGGCCACAGGTTTAAGAATAAGGGGTAGGCCATTTAGAACGGAGATGAGGAAGAACTTTTTTCAGTCAGAGAGTGATGAAGGTGTGGAATTCTCTGCCTCAGAAGGCAGTGGAGGCCAGTTCGTTGGATGCTTCAAGAGAGAGCTGGATAGAGCTCTTAAGGATAGCGGAGTGAGGGGGTATGGGAGAAGGCAGGAACGGGGTACTGATTGAGAGTGATCAGCCATGATCGCATTGAATGGCGGTGCTGGCTCGAAGGGCTGAATGGCCTCCTCCTGCACCTATTGTCTATTGTCTATTGTCTATTGAACGGTGGGCCGAAGGGCCTATTTCTGCGCTGTATCTCTAAATCTAATCTAAATCTAAAATATGATGGGCCGGCCCCACTGAAGCAACACAAACTACCAAGCAACTTAGCGGGTCAGGCAGCATCCTCTGGGGAACATGGATAGGTGACATTTCACAGAGTGCTGGAGTAACTCAGCAGGTCAGGCAGCATCTGTGGGGAACATGGATAGGTGACGTTTCACAGAGTGCTGGAGTAACTCAGCGGGTCAGGCAGCATCTGTGGAGAACATGGATAGGTGACGTTTTCACAGAGTGCTGGAGTAACTCAGCGGGTCAGGCAGCATCTGTGGAGAACATGGATAGGTGACGTTTCACAGAGTGCTGGAGTAACTCAATAGACAATAGGTGCAGGAGGAGGCCATTCGGCTCTTCGAGCCAGCACCGCCATTCAATGTGATCATGGCTGATCATCCACAATCAGTACCCCGTTCCTGCCCTCTCCCCAACTCAGCGGCTCAGGCAGCATCTCTGGAGAACATGGATAGGTGACGTTTCAGGTCGGAAGGAGGGTCCCAACACGAAACGTCACCAATCCACGTTTTCCAGAGATGCCGCCTGACCCGCTGAGTTACTCCAGCACTCTGTGAAACGTCACCTATCCATGTTCTCCACAGATGCTGCCTGACCCGCTGAGTTACTCCAGCACTCTGTGAAACGTCACCTATCCATGTTCTCCACAGATGCTGCCTGACCCGCTGAGTTACTCCAGCATTTGTGTCTACCTCTGATAAAATTATAACTCTTTAGACTATTATAGATGCAGTGCGGAAACAGGCCCTTCGGCCCACCGAGTCTGTGCTGACCAGCGATTATCCCGTACACTAGGGACAAGTCACAATTTTACCAAAGCCAATTAACCAACTAACCTGTACGTCTTTCCGAGTGTGGGAGGAAATCAGGGCACCCGGAGAAAACCCACACGGCCGCTGTAAGGCACGGTGGCGCAGCGGTAGAGTTGCTGCCTTACAGCGCATGCAGCGCCGGAGACCCGGGTTCGATCCTGACTACAGGCGCCGTCTGTACGGAGTTTGTACGTTCTCCCCGTGACCTGCGTGGGTTTTCGCCGAGATCTTCGGTTTCCTCCCACACACCAAAGACGAGCAGGTTTGTCGGTTAATTGGCTTGGTAAATGTAAAAATCGTCCCTCGTGTGCGTGGGATAGTATTAGTGTGCGGGGATCGCTGGTCGGTGCGGACCTGATGGGCCTAAAGGGCCTGTTTCCGCGCTGTATCCCCCACTGGCCCATTCTGACTAGGGGTTGCCAACTATCTCGCTCCCCAAATACGGGACAAGGTGGCGTCACCGCCCCGCGCCCCATGTGACCCTCACCCAGCAAGCGGCCACGTGCTCCAGCTCCACCGATGGTGACCGCCCGATGCCGGGAGGCGGGTTGCTATGCAACCGTCGTTAGGCCGGAGCCTGGGCCTCCGGGCCTACACTGTCCGGGCCTACACTGTCCGGGTAGATACAGGTAGACACAGATTCTGCCTCAACTACCTCCTTTGGCAGCTCGTACCGTACACCCACCACTCTTTATATTTAAAAAAAAGTTACCCCACAGGTTCATATTAAATCTTTGGTTCCCAATGTTTGGGGAGTCCAGAACCAGGTGCCACACACAGTCTTAAGAATAAAGGGGAGGCCATTTAAAACTGAGGTGAGAAGAAACCTATTCACCCAGAGGGTTGTGAATCTGTGGAATTCTCTGCCACAGAGGGCAGTGGAGGTCAATTCACTGGATGAATTTAAAAGAGAGTTAGATAGAGGTCTTTGGGCTAGTGGAATCAAGGGATATGGGGAGAAGGCAGGCACGGGTTACTGATTGTGGATGATCAGCCATGATCACAATGAATGGCGGTGCTGGCTCGAAGGGCAAATGGCCTCCTCCTGCACCTATTTTCTATGTTTCTATGTATCTCTAAATTAAACTAAACGTACAAACTCCGCCCAGACAAACACCCTGCGGTCAGGATCGAATCCGAGTCTCTGACGCAGTAAGGCAGCAGCTCTACCACTGGGCCACTGTACCGGCCTGCCTTAAAGGACATTGGAACAATCTCTGGATCCCAATCCGGAATGTCACCCCATCCTGTTTTCTCCATGAGTTCTCCATGATCCGCTGAGTTAGTCCAGCACTTTGTGTCTATCTTACAGATATAAAGGATTTGTACAGGGCCCTAGTGAGACCGCAACTGGAGTACTGTGTGCAGTTTTGGTCTCCAAATTCGAGGAAGGACATTCTTGCTGTTGAGGGCGTGCACCGTAGGTTCACCAGGTTAATTCCCGGAATGGCGGGACTGTCGTATGTTGAAAGACTGGAGCGGCTAGGCTTGTATACACTGGAATTTAGAAGGATGAGAGGGGATCTTATCGAAACGTATAAGATTATTAAGGGGTTGGACACGTTAGAGGCAGGAAACATGTTCCCAATGTTGGGGGAGTCAAGAACCAGGGGCCACAGTTTAAGAATAAGGGGTAGGCCATTAGAACGGAGATGAGGAAAAACTTTTTCAGTCAGAGAGTTGTGAATCTGTGGAATTCACTGCCTCAGAAGGCAGTGGAGACCAATTCTCTGAATGCATTCAAGAGAGAGCTGGATAGAGCTCTTAAGGATAGCGGAGTCAGGGGGTATGGGGAGAAGGCAGGAACGGGGTACTGATTGAGAATGATCAGCCATGATCACAATGAATGGCGGTGCTGGCTCGAAGGGCCGAATAGCCTCCTCCTGCACCTATTGTCTATTGATTTAAAGGGCTATGGAACAAATGCAGTCAATTAAGTTAAGAAATACAGCGCGGAAACAGACCCCTTCAGATCACCGTGCCCCTCGCCAACCGGCGATCCCCGCACATTAACACTATCCTATACCCACTAGGGACATTTATTTTTAAACATTTATAATAATAATAATAATAAGCATTTATTTTATATAGCGCTTTACCAAAAGCTCAAAGCGCTTTACAAAAACAGTCATAACATAAAAACAAACAGACAAACTATCCTGACGGAGAAGCGGTGAACAAACAGCACCAGCGTCCTCTCACGACAGGGTCCGGCAGTAGACAACAAAAAGCACAGGACACACAGATACAATTTTTAACACAAACAGCCATCACAGTGATTGCTCCAGGCACACCCTCACTGTGATGGAAGGCAAAGAAAAGTCATTATCTCCTCCTCATTCTTCTCCCGTGGCGCCACGAGGCGATCGAGGCTCCCGACTTTTGAAGCCCCCACCGGGCGATGGAAAGTCCCAGGGCCGAGCCGAGCCGAGCAGGCCGATGAAGGTCCTGAGCCCCCACCGGGCGATGGAAAGTGCCACGGCCAGGCCACGCAGGGCGATGAGGGGCCTGCGAGCGGGTCGATCGTACCTCGAGCTCCGGGGCGGTCGAAGCTGCTACGGCTGGAGCTCCCGAAAGCCGGTCGCCCAGCCAGGGACCTGTGAACTCCCGATGTTGCGGTCCTGCAGGGCCCACGGCCCGAAGCCTCCGAGATGGTAAGTCCAGGCCCTGCGACCGGAGTCTTCAAGGTCGATCCCAGCTGGAGGCCGCCGACTCCACGGTGTTAGGCCGTAGCACGAACGGAGACACAACACGGTAAAGGTTGCATCTCCGTTGAGGAGGAGATTGGAAAAAAAAGGTTTCCCCCCACCACCCCCCCACATAAATAGAGTTAAAAATAGAACAAAACGTACATTAAACGATTTATACCAAGCCAATTAACCTACAAACCTGTACGTCTTTAGAGTGTGGGAGGAAACGGAAGATCTCGGAGAAAAACCCACGCTGGTCACGGGGAGAACGTACAAACTCCGTACAGACAGCATCCAGAACAAGGGGTCACAGTTTAAGGATAAGGTGGAAGTCTTTTAGGACCGAGATGAGACGTTTTTTTTCACACAATCTGTGGAATTCTCTGCCACAGAAGGTAGTTGAGGCCAGTTCATTGGCTATATTTAAGAGGGAGTTAGATGTGGCCCTTGTGGCTAAAGGGATCAGGGGGCATGGAGAGAAGGCAGGTACGGGATACTGAGTTGGATGATCAGCCATGATCACATTGAATGGCCGAAGGGCCGAATGGCCTACTCCTGCGCCTATTTTCTATGTTTTCTATGTGGGGATCGAACCCGGGTCTCCGGCTCTGCGTTCGCTATAAGGCGGCAACTCTACCGCCCGCGCCACCGTGACCGCCCATTTTAGCACCAGCCAAGTGCACCATCATGGACCAGATGGGCCGAAGGGCCTGTTTCCGCGCTGTAGTGCTCTGTGACTCTATTTGGATTAAGGTCGTTCCTAATCAATTCAGATTTGTGATCTTTTATTTCAGGAGGAATCTTGGCGGAATTTACGGTAAGGCACGTTCTTCGTTAACAGCTTTTGACAATTTCCCAAAACAACTCTTGGGGGGGTGGGGAGGCGGGGAGGGAAATGTTGGATGGTTAATTTGTACATTCTGCTTAATACTTACAGATCAAGACAGAGCATTAATGAACTGATAGTCGTGGAGGAAGTCTACCACTGGAAAAATACAGAGACCCTTTCATGAAAACAGTATGGGAAGAGATGCTCGATGCCCTGAAACCTGGTAACGCCCCCTCGGATTCGTTTATCTTCGGGTTGAGTTCGGTTTATTGTCATGTGTACAGCGAAAAGCTTTTGGCACGTTTTAACCGGTCAGTGGAAAGGCAATGTGGACCCATTGGGCCCAAACCTCTCCTGCCCCACTCCCCCCCCTCCCCTCTTCCCCTCCCTCTTCCCCCCCCCCCTCTTCCCCTCCCCCCTCTTCCCCTCCCCTCTTCCCCTCCCCTCTTCCCTCCCCTCTTCCCCTCCCCCTCTTCCCCTCCCTCTTCTCTTCCCCTCCCTCTTCTCTTCCCTCCCCTCCCCCTCTTCCCCTTCCCCTCCCCCTCTTCCCTCCCCCTCTTCCCTCCCCCTCTTCCCCTCCCCCTCTTCCCCTCCCCTCTTCCCCTCCCCTCTTCCCCTCCCCTCTTCCCCTCAAAATCCCCTCTTCCGCTCCCCTCTTCCCTCCCCTCTTCCCCTCCCCTCTTCCCCTCCCCTCTTCCCCTCCCCTCTTCCCCTCCCCTCTTCCCCTCCCCTCTTCCCTCAAAATCCCCTCTTCGCTCCCCTCTTCCCCTCCCCTCTTCCCCTCCCCTCTTCCCCTCCCCTCTTCCCCTCCCCTCTTCCCCTCCCCTCTTCCCCTCCCCTCTTCCCCTCCCTCTTCCCCTCCCCTCTTCCCTCCCCTCTTCCCCTCCCCTCTTCCCCTCCCCTCTTCCCCTCCCCACTTCCCCTCCCCCTACTCCCCCTCTTCCCCTCCCCCTACTACCCTCCCTCCACTCCCCCTCCTCCCTTCCCCTCTTCCCCATCCCCTCTTCTCTTCCCCTCCCCTCTTCCCCTCTCCTCTTCCCCTCTCCTCTTCCCCTCCCCTCTTCCCCTCCCCTCTGCCCCTCCCCCATTTCCCCTCCCCATCTACTCCCCTTCCCTCCCCTCCCCCACATCCCCTCCCCTCTTCCCCTCCCCCACATCCCCTCCCCTCTTCCCCTCCCTCTTCCCCTCCCCCACATCCCCTCCCCTCTTCCCTCCCCCTCCCCCTCTTCCCCTCCCCCTCATACATACATTCAATGCAGATTCAAAATCCCCCCTCAACTCCATCCAAGGACCCAAACAGTCTTTCCAGGTGAGACAGAGGTTCACCTGCACCTCCTCCAACCCCATCTATTGCATCCGCTGCTCTAGATGTCAACTTCTCTACGTCGGCGAGACCAAGCGCAGGCTCGGCGATCGTTTCGCTCAACACCTTCGCTCAGTCCGCCTTATCCAACCTGATCTCCTGGTGGCCGAGCACTTCAACTCCCCCTCCCACTCCCAGTCTGACCTTTCTGTCATGGGCCTCCTCCAGTGCCATAGTGAGGCCCACCGGAAATTGGAGGAACAGCACCTCGTATTTCGCCTGGGCAGCTTGCAGCCCAGTGGTATGAACATTGACTTCTCCAACTTTAGATAGTTCCTCTGTCCCTCTCTTCCCCTCCTCCATCTAGATCTCCCTCTATCTTCCTGTCTCCACCTATATCCTTCCTTTGTCCCGCCCCCCTGACATCAGTCTGAAGAAGGTTCTTGACCCGAAACGTCGCCCATTCCTTCTCTCCCCGAGATGCTGCCTGACCTGCTGAGTTACTCCAGCATTTTGTGAATAAATCTGATATTTACATTCTATTCCCGCCATCAGTAGGGTTTCACAACACGAAATCTGGGAATTAAATGCTACCGGTTCATCGCCAATGCAGATATTCAACACACGATCACACAAAATTAACCCCCACCCTTGCCCAGTGGCCTGGAATCCCTTCCCTATTTTGAGGGGCGCCTCCACCACACACTGCCCCCCCAAGTCCAGCATCGGTAGAACCCTGGACTGTGGTCAATAGACAATAGGTGCAGGAGGAGGCCATCGAGCCCTTCGAACCAGCACCACCATTCAATGTGATCATGGCTGGTCATTCTCAATCAGTACCCCGTTCCTGCCCTCTCCCATACCGCCTGACTCCGCTATCTTAAGAGCTCCATCTAGCTCTCTCTTGAAAGCATCCAGAGAATTAGCCTCCACTGCCTTCTGAGGCAGAGAATTCCACGGATTTACAAGTCTCTAGGTGAAGAAGTTTTTCCTCGTCACCGTTCTAAATGGTCGACCCCTTATTCTTAAACTGTGTGGCCCGTGGTTCTGGACTCCCCCAAACATCCTCCCCTTGGTGTTGGCTGGACCGAGCTTCAGTGCGTCTGAAGAAGGGTCTCGACCCGAAAGGTCACCCATTCCCTCTCTCCTAGATGCTGCCTGACCCAATAGACAATAGACAATAGGCAATAGGTGCAGGAGGAGGCCATTCGTTCTAAATGGCCGACCCCTTATTCTTAAACTGTGGCCCCTTTGTTCTGGACTCCCCAACATTGGGAACATGTTTCCTGCCTCTAACGTGTCCAACCCCTTAATAATCTTATACGTTTCGATAAGATCCCCTCTCATCCGTCTAAATTCCAGTGTATACAAGCCTAGTCGCTCCAGTCTTTCAACATACGACAGTCCCGCCATTCCGGGAATTAACCGAGTAAACCTACGCTGCACGCCCTCGATAGCAAGAATATCCTTTCTCGAATTTGGAGACCAAAACTGCACACTGTACTCCAGGTGCGGTCTCACCAGTGCCCGGTACAACTGTAGAAGGACCTCTTTGCTCCTATACTCAACTCCTCTTGTTATGAAGGCCAACATTCCATTGGCTTTCTTCACTGCCTGCTGTACCTGCATGCTTCCTTTCAGTGACTGATGCACTAGGACACCCAGATCTCGTTGTACGTCCCCTTTTCCTAACTGACACCATTCAGATAATAATCTGCCTTCCTATTCTTACCATCAAAGTGGATAACCTCACACTTATCCACATTAAACTGCGTCTGCCGTGCATCCGCCCACTCACACAACCTGTCCAAGTCACCCTGCAACCTCATAGCATCTTCCTCACAGTTCACACTACCACCCAGCTTTGTATCATCTGCAAATTTGCTAATGGTACTTTTAATCCCTTCATCCAAGTCATTAATGTATATTGTAAATAGCTGCGGTCCCAGCACCGAGCCTTGCGGTACCCCACTAGTCACTGCCTGCCATTCTGAAAGGGACTCGAGCTGAGTTACTCCAGCACTCTGTGAAACGTCACCTATCATGTTCTCCAGAGATGCTGCCTGACCCGCTGAGTTACTCCAGGATTTTGTGACACCTTCGATTCGTTACCAGCGCCCTGGGAAATGTCTCTGAATCTCTCCCTTCTCCGCCTCTCTCCCCAGCCTCTGTGATGCTGGACCCGGAAACGGCGAACCCGAGGCTGGAGGTGTCCGTCGATCGGACGAGCGTGAGGCTGAGCGGGACCTGGACCACCCTGCCCGACACCGAGAAGAGGTTCACGGACTGGGCGTGCGTGCTGGGCTCGGAGGGCTTCGCGTCGGGGAGGCACCACTGGAGGTGGAGGTGGCGGACAACCAGATCTGGAGCCTAGGGGTGGCCTCGGAGTCTGTGGAGAGGCGAGGGTGGGTGGAGGTGACCCCGGAAAACGGGTTCTGGACCATCGGGCGGGTGGGCGAGGGCTTCTACATCAACACCTCGCCCGGGTTCCCCCTCCCGGCCGACCCCATCCCCGGGAGGGTGCGGGTCAGCCTCAATTACGAGCCGGGCGCCATCGCGTTCCACGCCGCGGAAACCAACGCCCACCTCCACACCTTCTCGGGGAACAAGTTCACCGAGAAACTCTAACCCTTTCTTCTGGACTGGCGACGAGAACAAGTGGCTGAGAATCTGCTCCGATTCCCCTCCGGTTCTGTAAACGTGGGTCGGGAGGCGGGTGGGGTGGGGGGTGGGGGGGGGAGGGGGGAGTGTTGGGGGCTCAGGGGCAGAAAGATGGACGACAATCGAAATCCGTGTCGTGAAAAGCCCGTCGAGCTTCTACAGTTGTACCGGTCCTTCTACAGTTGTACAGGGCCCTGGTGAGACCGCACCTGGAATACTGTGTGCAGTTTTGGTCTCCAAATTTGAGGAAGGATATTCTTGCTATTGAGGGCGTGCAGCGTAGGTTCACTAGGTTAATTTCCGGAATGGCGGGACTGTCGTATGTTGAAAGACTGGAGCAATTAGGCTTGTATACACTGGAATTTAGAAGGATGAGGGGGGATCTTATTGAAACATATAAGATATTTAGGGGACTGGACACTTTAGAGGCAGGAAACATGTTCCCAATGTTGGGGAGTCCAGAACAAGGGGCCACAGTTTAAGAATAAGGGGTAGGCCATTTAGAACGGAGATGAGGAAGAACTTTTTCAGTCAGAGAGTGGTGAAGGTGTGGAATTCTCTGCCTCAGAAGGCAGTGGAGGCCAATTCGTTGGATGCATTCAAGAAAGAGCTGGATAGAGCTCTTAAGGATAGCGGAGTGAGGGGGTATGGGGAGGAGGCAGGAACGGGGTACTGATTGAGAGTGATCAGCCATGATCGCATTGAATGGCGGTGCTGGCTCGAAGGGCCGAATGACCTCCTCCTGCACCTATTGTCTATTGTCTATTGTCTATTGTCTATTGTCTATTGTCTATTGTCTATTGTCTATTGTCTATTGTCTATTGAGCCTGTAAATTAAATAAGAGAGAGAAAATAAGCGAGAGAAAAATAAATCTAAAACGTCAATTAAGTCTTCGGAATCCCTCCGTTTTTCTTCCTGCCTCGGTCAATCATTTCCCCCCTCCCCCTCAATTTTTGCGGCTGCCTAACTCTGAGATTCCTTCTCGGTCTCCTGCCCTCCCACCAGAATTGGAAACTTGGTGTTGGGAAGTCTGGAGGAAGAGAGATCTCTGGGCACTCTGAGATACACATAAAATGCTGGAGTAACTCAGCGGGGGTCAGGCAGCGTCTCTGGAGAGAAGGAATAAATGAATGAATGAATAGAAACATAGAAAATAGGTGCAGGAGGAGGCCATTCGGCCCTTCGAGCCAGCACCGCCATTCATTGTGATCATGGCTAACCATCCACGATCAGTAACCCGTGCCTGCCTTCTCCCCATATCCCTTGATTCCACTCGCCCCCAGAGCTCTATCTAACTCTCTCTTAAATCCATCCAGTGATTTGGCCTCCACTGCCCTCTGTGGCAGAGAATTCCACAAATTCACAACTCTCTGGGTGAAAAAGTACCTTCTCACCTCAGTTTTAAATGGCCTCCCCTTTATTCTAAGACTGTGGCCCCTGGTTCTGGACTCTCCCAGCATTGGGAACATTTTTCCTGGCATCTAGCTTGTCCAGTCCTTTTATAATTTTATACGTCTCTATAAGATCCCCCTCTCGTCCTTCTAAACCCAGTGAATACAAGCCTAGTCTTTTCAATCTTTCCCAATTTTTGTCCAATTTTTGGACAAAATGCTGGAGTAACTCAGCGGGGTTAGGCAGCATCTCGGTAGAGAAGGGATGGGTGACTTTTTGGGTTGAGGACCCTTCTTCAGTCTGGCGTTCCCCTGGATACTGCAATCCCTCCTCACTCACTTGATGCATTCCCTGGTTGTGAGATTTGCTGCTCTGTATTCATTTTTTTTTAGATAAAGTTAGGAAGAGGGGATGTTCAACGAGATCTGGGTGTCCTAGTGCATCAGTCACTGAAAGGAAGCATGCAGGTACAGCAGGCAGTGAAGAAAGCCAATGGAATGTTGGCCTTCATAATAAGAGGAGTTGAGTATAGGAGCAAAGAGGTCCTTCTGCAGTTGTACAGGGCCCTAGTGAGACCGCACCTGGAGTACTGTGTGCAGTTTTGGTCTCCAAATTTGAGGAAGGATATTCTTGCTATTGAGGGCGTGCAGCGTAGGTTCACTAGGTTGATTCCCGGAATGGCAGGACTGTCGTATGTTGAAAGGCTGGAGCAATTAGGCTTGTATACACTGGAATTTAGAAGGATGAGGGGGGATCTTATTGAAACGTATAAGATAATTAGGGGATTGGACACATTAGAGGCAGGAAACATGTTCCCAATGTTGGGGGAGTCCCGAACAAGGGGCCACAGTTTAAGAATAAGGGGTAGGCCATTAGAACGGAGATGAGGAAGAACGTTTTCAGTCAGAGAGTGGTGAAGGTGTGGAATTCTCTGCCTCAGAAGGCAGTGGAGGCCAGTTCGTTGGATGCTTTCAAGAGAGAGCTGGATAGAGCTCTTAAGGATAGCGGAGTGAGGGGGTATGGGGAGAAGGCAGGAACGGGGTACTGATTGAGAGTGATCAGCCATGATCGCATTGAATGGCGGTGCTGGCTCGAAGGGCTGAATGGCCTACTCCTGCACCTATTGTCTATTGTCTAAAGCTCCTGCCGAAATAAACGGGGTTTTAAAAAAAAAAAATCACCTCCTTTTCGACGTTTAAGCTTCAGACGGAGATTTCGAACATTAATCTTTAAGCTTTTTTCCACAACTTTCTTTCCACAAGAGACAAGGCCTACCTTGGGAGGAGGTGCTGACCTGGCACTCTGGTGTCAGGACAACAGCCTCCTCTTGAATGTCACAAAAACTAAGGAGCTGATTGTGGACTTTAGAAGGGCTCAACATCCGAGGACGTACACGCCACTGAGATAAATGGGTCTACTGTGAATAGGGTGAGCAGCTTTAAATACCTGGGAGTCCACATCACAGAGGATCTGACATGGACAACACACATTGCCGCAATGGTGAGTAAGGCAAGGCAGTGCCTTTACCACCTCAGACAGCTGAGGAAATTCAGAGTCTCTCTGAGGATCCTTCAGTGCTTCTACTCTGGGGCTGTTGAGAACATCTTGTCCGGCATCATCACAATCTGGTTGGGAACAGCTCTGCCCAGGACAGGAAGGCTCTGCGGAGAGTAGTGCGTTTGGCTGAACGCACTATGGGAACTACACTCGCTCCCCTGCAGGACCTATACATCAGGAGGTGCAGATCCAGAGCCAGCAACATTATGGGGGACCCCGACCACCCCAGCAACGACTGTTCCAGCTGCTACGGTGAGGCAAACGCCTCCGCTGTCAAAACAGAGAGGATGAGATGGAGTTTCTTCCCACAGGCCATCAGGACTGTTAACTCTCATATCACCAGGGACTAATTTAATCTACTGCATTAAATTCTATTCTGTTTTGTAGTTTTAGCACAATCCGCAGTGTTGCCACTTCCATTTCACTGCACATCTTGTATATGTATGTGACAAATACTTGACTTGTCCACAATCTTGACTTGACTTGTCCACAATCAGCTCCTTAGTTTTTGTGACTTGACTTGACAAGTATTAGCTCTACTCAACAGTCAAAAGTCTGTCGCCTACCTTCGCTCTGATATTTTATTCTTCACATGTTTAAATTATAATGTTTTATTTTTAATTGTCTACTGTCTATCATGTTGTTATCCTTGCGAGCAAGGCAGATTCCTTGTATGTAAACGTGCCTTGGCTAATAAAATTTATTCAATTCAATTAATCACAAAACATTGAGATATTGACACAGTTCATGAAACGTTTCCATTGAATGTAACTGCACAAATCGTCCAATCAATAGACTGATACTACGTAACCAGGGTGCCACACAGTCTAAGAATAAAGGGGAGGCCGTTGAAAACTGAGGCGAGAAGAAACTTTTTTCACCAGAGAGTTGTGAATTTGTGGAATTCCTCTGCCATTAGAAGGCAGTGGAGGCCAATTCACTGGATGAATTTTAAAGAGAGTTAGATAGAGCTCCAGGGGCTAATGGAATCAAGGGATATGGGGAGAAGGCAGGCATGGGGTTGCTGATTGTGGATGATCAGCCATGATCACAATGAATGGCGGTGATGCTCGATCAGAAGGAAGGGTTTACACCAAAGAATGTCGACACTAAGTGCTGGAGTAACTCAGCAGGTCAGGCAGCATGTCTGGATAATGTGGACAGATCAAATCAAGACCAAATAAACAAAGAGTCGACTCGTTGGTACAAGCAGTGTTGTCATGTCAAAATTTGGATAGAACAAAATAAGAATTGCACAAATAGGAGCAACACATGAACTATTTCAGCTTCTGAAATATATTTTCAAGATAGTCAAGAGTGTTTTATTCCGAAACTGGACTGAAATTCTTATGTGAAGGAAGGAACTACAGGTGCTGGTTTAAACATTGGGTGTGCCCAGGACAGGAAGGCTCTGCGGAGAGTAGTGCGTTCGGCTAAATGCACTATGGGAATTACACTCGCCCCCCCTGCAGGACCTATACATCAGGAGGTGTAGATCCAGAGCCAGAAACATTATGGGGGACCCCTACCACCCCAGCAACGGATTGTTCCAGCTGCTACGGTCAGGCAAACGCCTCCGCTGTCACGCTGTGAAAACAGAGAGGATGAGACGGAGTTTCTTCCCACAGGCCATCAGGACTGTTAACTCTCATACTTCCAGGTGAGACAGAGGTTCACCTGCACCTCCTCCAACCTCATCTATTGCATCCGCTGCTCTAGATGTCAACTTCTTTACATCGGCGAAACCAGACGCAGGCTCGGCGATCGTTTCGCTCAACACCTTCGCTCAGTCCGCCTTAACCAACCTGATCTCCCGGTGGCTGAGCACTTCAACTCCCCCTCCCACTCCCAGTCTGATCTTTCTGTCATGGGCCTCCTCCAGTGCCATAGTGAGGCCCACCGGAAATTGGAGGAACAGCACCTCATATTTCGCTTGGCAGCTTGCAGCCCAGCGGTATGAACATCGACTTCTCCAACTTTAGATAGTTCCTCTCTTCCTCTCCCCCTTCCCAGATCTCCCTCTATCTTCCTGTCTCCACCTATATCCTTCCTTTGTCCCGCCCCCCTGACATCGGTCTGAAGAAGTGTCTCGACCCGAAACGTCACCCATTCCTTCTCTCCTGAGATGCTGCCTGACCTGCTGAGTTACCCCAGCATTTTGTGAATAAACACCTTCGATTCGTATCAGCATCTGCAGTTATTTTCTTACATCACCAGGGACTAATTTAATTTCCTGTATTAATTTATTTTTTGTGTTAAAAAAAACAACTCTATTGTGTTTTGTAGTTTAGCACAATCCGCAGGCGTTGCCACTTTCGTTTCAGTGCACATCTACATCTTGTATATGTATGTGACAAATAAAGTTGACTTGACTTGACTTGAAGGCAAGCAAAGCAAATGGCCTCCTCCTGCATCTATTGCCTGAGCTTCTATGTCCTTGCAGCTTAGCATGAAGAGCCTTGTCTGCCCCCCAGGTCCACAGTGAGCGTGTTTCTGCCTTGAAGTGGAGGCAGTGTCTTCGCCCAGCTCCGCATCGAGGTCACCTGCAGGAAAGGACTGCAGATGCTGGTTTAGAAACATAGAAACATAGAAAATCGGTGCAGGAGTAGGCCATTCGGCCCTTCGAGCCTGTACGCACCGCCATTCAATATGATCATGGCTGATCATCCAGCTCAGTAGCCTGTACCTGCCTTCTCTCCATACCCCCTGATCCCTTTAGCCACAAGGGCCACATCTAACTCCCTCTTAAATATAGCCAATGAACTGGCCTCAACTACCTTCTGTGGCAGAGAATTCCACAGACCTCACCACTCCCTGTGTGAAGAAATGTTTTCTCATCTCGGTCCTAAAAGACTTCCCCCTTATCCTTAAGCTGTGACCCCTGGTTCTGGACTCCCCAACATCGGAACAATCTTCCCGCATCTAGCCTGTCCAACCCCTTAAGAATTTTATATGTTTCTATAAGATCCCCCCTCAGTCTTCTAAATTCCAGCGAGTACAAGCCGAGTCTATCCAGTCTTTACACCGAAGATAGACACAAAATGACTTGGTCTTGCACTCGGTGGTGCTATTTATCCTTCGTCTGTGTACATGATTGTAATCATGAACAGGCAGCACTGCGTTTTATTTGACTGGGTAGCTACCCAAGCAAAAGCACTGTACCTCGGTGCACTTTCACAGCAATAAATTAAACATCTTCTTCTTCTTGCATTCATCTCCTCCCGCCTAGACTACTGCAACTCCCTATACACTGGGATCAGCCAATCATCCCTGTCCGGCCTGCAATTGGTCCAAAACGCCGCAGCGAGACTCCTGACGGGTGCCCGTAAAAGGGACCACATCACCCCGATTCTGGCCTCTCTCCACTGGCTCCCTGTACGGTACAGAATCAACTTCAAGCCCCTCCTATTCACATACAAAGCCCTAAACGGGCTTCCCCCTCCCCATATCAAAAATCTTCTAACCTACCACTCTATCTCCAGGTCCCTCAGGTCGGCCGACTTGGGGCTACTCACTATCCCGCGGTCTAGACTTAAGCTCAGGGGTGACCGCGCTTTTTGCGGTTGCAGCTCCTAGACTGTGGAACAGCATCCCTCTCCCCATCAGAACTGCCCCATCCGTCGACTCCTTTAAGTCCAGGCTCAAAACCTATTTCTACACACTGACGTTTGAGGGCCTTCTGAGGGGGCGCTGTGAACTGTTTATGTGCTGTTATGTTTTGTGTGCCATTGTATGTTTCGTTCTTCGTACCTGAACTGATGTACAGCACTTTGATCAACGTGGGTTGTTTTTAAATGTGCTATACAAATAAAATTGACTTGACTTGACTTGATTGTTATGACTCAGAAGGCAGTGGGGGCCAATTCTCTGGATGCATTCAAGAGAGAGCTAGATAGAGCTCTTAAGGATAGCGGAGTCAGGGGGTATGGGGAGAAGGCAGGAACGGGGTACTGATTGAGAATGATCAGTCATGATCACATTGAATGGCGGTGCTGGTTCGAAGGGCCGAATGGCCTCATCTGGCACCTATTGTCTATTGACTTGACTAGACTGTTATGTTTGTGTGCCATTGTATGTTCGTTTCTTAGTATCTGAACTGATTTACAGCAATTTGATCAACGTGGGTTGTTATTAAATGTGCTATACAAATAAAAATTGACTCGACTTGACTTGACTTCTTGCGTTTGAGGTTTCTGCTTCTGCAGTCTCTCTTTGTGACCGTTTCTCCTGACTGAGGTCTTTATTCACAAAATGCTGGCGTAACTCAGCAGGTCAGGCAGCATCTCGGGAGAGAAGGAATGGGCGACGTTTCGGGTCGAGACCCTTCTTCAGACTGTTGACAGGGTTCCCCAGGGGGAGGTCGAAAACATGAGCCCCATAAATTAAACTAAACTAAACTAAACTCGCACTTTGCTGCAGATTTGAGGGGGGGTGTGACCTGTTGAATAAAATTGCCTTGATATTTTTTTTCCCCCAGCAACACTGACACGATGGACCAGATGGCCTCTCAATCTGTTGTAACTTTGTTTTGAGTTTGTTCTGACACAGCACAGGTGACCTTTTCCGTGAGTACCAGGCGTTCCTTCGTGCGTGTACCAATTTAGACACATTCACACCGCAAATACAACAGCCTCACAGTTCATGCCATGTTTCAGGCTGAGAGTTTGAATATTAACATCAATTTTTTTTAAATAATATATATATATATATAATGTCTGATCTGCTGAGTTACTCCAGCTTTTCTGTGTCTATCTTCGGTTTAAACCAGCACCTGCATTTCCTTCCAACACATAAGAATTTCCAAAGACAATAAGTGCAGGAGTAGGCCATTCGGCCCTTCGAGCCAAGCACCGCCATTCAATGTAATCATGGCTGATCATTCTCAATCAGTACCCCCGTTCCTGCCTTCTCCCCATACCCCCTGACTCTGCTATCCTTAAGGGCTCTATCTAGCTCTCTCTTGAATGCATTCAGAGAATTGGCCTCCACTGCCTTCTGAGGCAGGGAATTCCACAGATTCACAACTCTCTGAGTGAAAAAGGTTTTTCCTCATCTCCGTTCTAAATGGCCTACCCCTTATTCTTAAACTGGCCCCTTGTTCTGGACTCCCCCAACATTGGGAACATGTTTCCTGCCTCTAACGTGTCCAATAGACAATAGGTGCAGGAGTAGGCCATTCAGCCCTTCGAGCCAGCACCGCCATTCAATGCGATCATGGCTGATCATTCTCAATCAGTACCCCGTTCCTGCCTTCTCCCCCATACCCCCTCACTCCGCTATCCTTAAGAGCTCTATCCAGCTCTCTCTTGAAAGCATCCAACAAACTGGCCTCCACTGCCTTCTGAGGCAGAAAATTCCACACCTTCACCACTCTCTGACTGAAAAAGTTCTTCCCTCATCTCCGTTCTAAATGGCCTACCCCTTATTCTTAAGCTGTGGCCCCTTGTTCTGGACTCCCCCAACATTGGGAACATGTTTCCTGCCTCTAATGTGTCCAATCCCCTAATTATCTTATATGTTTCAATAAGATCCCCCCTCATCCTTCTAAATTCCAGTGTATACAAGCCTAATTGCTCCAGCCTTTCAACATACGACAGTCCCGCCATTCCGGGAATTAACCTAGTGAACCTACGCTGCACGCCCTCAATAGCAAGAATATCCTTCCTCAAATTTGGAGACCAAAACTGCACACAGTACTCCAGGTGCGGTCTCACCAGGGCCCGGTACAACTGTAGAAGGACCTCTTTGCTCCTATACTCAACTCCTCTTGTTATGAAGGCCAACATTCCATTGGCTTTCTTCACTGCCTGCTGTACCTGCTTGCTTCCTTTCAGTGACTGATGCACCAGGACACCCAGATCTCGTTGAACATCCCCTCTTCCTAACTTGACACCATTCAGATAATAATCTGCCTTTCTATTCTTACTTCCAAAGTGAATAACCTCACACTTATCTACATTAAACTGCATCTGCCATGTATCCGCCCACTCACACAAACCTGTCCAAGTCACCCTGCAGCCTTATTGCATCTTCCTCACAATTCACACTACCCCCCAGCTTAGTATCATCTGCAAATTTGCTAATGGTACTTTTAATCCCTTCATCTAAGTCATTAATGTATATCGTAAATAGCTGGGGCCCCAGCACCGAACTTGCGGTACCCCACTGGTCACTGCCTGCCATTCGAAAGGGACCCATTTATCCCCACTCTTTGCTTTCTGTCTGTCAACCAATTTTCTATCCATGTCAGTACCCTACCCCCAATACCATGTGCTCTAATTTTGCCCACTAATCTCCTATGTGGGACCTTGTCGAAGGCTTTCTGAAAGTCGAGGTACACCACATCCACTGACTCTCCCCTGTCAATTTTCCTAGTTACATCCTCAAAAAATTCCAGTAGATTTGTCAAGCATGATTTCCCCTTCGTAAATCCATGCTGACTCGGAATGATCCTGTTACCGCTATCCAAATGCTCAGCAATTTCGTCTTTTATAATTGACTCCAGCATCTTCCCCACCACTGATGTCAGACTAACTGGTCTATAATTACCCGTTTTCTCTCTCCCTCCTTTCTTAAAAAGTGGGATAACATTTGCTATCCTCCAATCCACAGGAACTGATCCTGAATCTATAGAACATTGAAAAATGATCTCCAATGCTTCCACTATTTCTAGAGCCACCTCCTTAAGTACCCTGGATGCAGACCATCAGGCCCTGGGGATTTATCAGCCTTCAGTCCCATCAGTCTACCCAAAACCATTTCCTGCCTAATGTGGATTTCCTTTAGTTCCTCCATCACCCTAGGTTCTCCGGCCCCTAGAACATTTGGGAGATTTTGGTGTATCTTCCTCAGTGAAGACAGATCCAAAGTAACGGTTTAACTCGTCTGCCATTTCTTTGTTCCCCATAATAAATTCCCCTGCTTCTGTCTTCAAGGGACCCACATTTGCCTTGACTATTTTTTTCCTCTTCACGTACCTAAAAAAACTTTTGCTATCCTCCTTTATATTATTGGCTAGTTTACCCTCGTACCTCATCTTTTCTCCCCGTATTGCCTTTTTAGTTAACTTTTGTTGCTCTTTAAAAGAGTCCCAATCCTCTGTCTTCCCACTCTTCTTTGCTATGTTATACTTCCTCTCCTTAATTTTTATGCTGTCCCTGACTTCCCTTGTCAGCCACAGGTGTCTCTTACTCCCCTTAGAGTCTTTTCGCCTCTTTGGATAAATTGATCCTGCAACCTCTGCATTATTCCAACCCCTTAATAATCATACGTTTCGATAAGATCCCCTCTCATCCTTCTAAATTCCAGTGTATACAAGCCTAGCCGCGCCAGTCTTTCAACATACGACAGTCCCGCCATTCTGGGAATTAACCTAGTAAACCTACGCTGCACACCCTCAATAGCAAGAATATCCCTTCTCAAATTTGGAGACCAAAACTACATACAGTACTCCAGGTGGGGTCTCACTAGGGCCCTGTACAACTGCAGAAGGACCTCTTTGCTCTTATACTCATAATAATTTCAGTTCCCATTTCGGAACATATGACAATAAAACATTATCTTGACTCTCTTGAAAATATATTTCACGACTTGAAATAGTTAATGTGTGGCTCCTCTCTGTGAAATTCTTAATGTTTATATCCCAAATTTTGACAGTTTCAAAAACCTGCTGATGCCAACTAGTCGACTCTGTTTATTTGGTCTTGCTGTCTCAGCCGCTGAGTTACTTCAGCTCTTTGTGTCTATGTTCGGTTTGGGATGGAATGGAATAGTTTATTGTCACATGTGACAAGGCACAGTGAAATTCTTTGCTTGCACACGCAATGTTTAAACCAGCATCTGCACTGTTCCTACCTTCACGTAAGAATTTCAGTTCAGTTTCGGACCACATGACAATAAAACATCTTCTTGACTTCCTTGAAAATATATTTCAGGTGTTGAAATAGTTTGTGTGTTGCTCCTATTTGTGCAATACTTATTTTTTGATATCCAAATTTTGACAGTGAAAAACACTGCTGAGACCAACAAGTCGACTCTTTGTTTAGCTGTGGAATTCTCTGCCTCAGAAGGCAGTGGAGGCCAATTCTCTGAATGCATTCAAGAGAGAGCTAGATAGAGCTCTTAAGGATAGCGGAGTCAGGGGGTATGGGGAGAAGGCAGGAACGGGGTACTGATTGAGAATGATCAGCCATGATCACATTGAATGGCGGTGCTGGCTCGAAGGGCCGAATGGCCTCCTCCTGCACCTATTGTCTATTGTCTATTATTTGGTCGAGACCCTTCTTCAGACTGAAGAAGTCTGAAGAAGGGCCTCGACCGAAACGTCACCCATTCCTTCTCTCCTGAGATGCTGCCTGACCTGCTGAGTTACTCCGGCATTTTGTGAAATAAATACAATACAATACAATACAATACATCTTTATTGTCATTGTACAGGGGGTACAACGAGATTGGGAATGCGCCTCCCATACGATGCAATAATTTAATTAGCTAGTCAGTATTAATTTAAACAACAACAACCCAACGAAACAAATTGTAACAGTTTTAAGGCAGAATAAAGTGCAAGTAGATCTCACTGTGCGATGTGACCATCCGGCTCAGCAGGACCGGTTCATAGCAGCTATGGTTCTGGGGATGAAGCTGTTCCTGAGTCTGGAGGTGCGGGCGTAGAAGGCCTTGTATCGTCTGCCCGATGGAAGGAGTTCGAACAGACTGTTGCAGGGGTGTGAAGAGTCTTTGTGGATGCTGGTGGCTTTTCTGAGGCATTGTGTGTTGTAGATGCCCTCCAAGGCTGGTAGCTGTGTTCTGATGGCCCTCTGAACTCTATGGACTACCCACTGATTTGTACCAGCATCTGAAGTTATTTTCTTACACCTACTTTGTTTCTTTGGTCTTGGTTTGACCCGAAACATCATCTGTCCACATTGTCCAGAAATGCTGCCTAACCTGCTGAGTTACTCCAGCATTGAGTGTCGACTATCTTTGGTGTAAACCCTTCCATCTTATCTCAACCTTACGCCTGGCTCGCTGTCTTACCCCAGCACTTACTGTTTTGATTACAAAATGAGGCCATTTTATAATCCATCTTGAAGGGGGGAAGCTCTGGTTTTGTATCTGGCGGGCAGCTTGTGAGAAGGAAGGGTGGGGGGGGGAGGGGTGTGGGGGGGAGGGGGGTGGGGGGGAGGGGGGTGGGGGGGGAGGGGGTGGGGGGGGGAGGGGGGGTGGGGGGGAGGGGGGTGGGGGGGGGGGTGGGTGGGGGGGGTTGGGCGGGGGGGGGGGTGGGTGGGGGGGGGCGGGGCGGGGGGGGGGTGGTGGGTGGGGGGGGGTGGGGGGTGGGTGGGTGGGTGGGGGGGTCTATAAGCAAGAGCATTTTCAGCCAGGTCTGCCTTCAGACTGCCTGTCTCCATGTCAGTGAAGGTCGTGTTTCCCCCCCAGGGCCACCACTTGCAACTAAATGAAGGCAGCGATTTTATGTGTCTCCCCTCCCACAACCTGCTGTTCCAGACAGACTGAAAAGGGGTCTCGACCCGAAACGTCACCCATTCCTTCTCTCCTGAGATGCTGCCTGACCCGCTGAGTTACTCCAGCACTTTGTGAAATAAATACCTTCATTTGTTCCAGATAGACGGTGATCCTCTGCAAAGTTTTCCCCTTTCGAGTACAGCACGTAACTATTTTAAAATCTTAACAACCACAGATCAGAGGATTTTCGCTGATTTGAAGTCAAGTCAAGTTTATTTGTCACACACACATACACGATGTGCAGCGAAATGAAAGTGGCAACGCCTGCGGATTGTGCAAAAAAAGAATTACAGTTACAGCATATAAATTAAAATTAATACAGGAAAAAAAAATGTCCCTGGAGTTATGATAGTTAACAGTCCTGTGGGAAGAAACTCCGTCTCATCCTCTCTGTTTTGACAGTGGAGGCGTTTGCCTGACCGTAGCAGCTGGAACAGTCCGTTGCTGGGGTGGTAGGGGTCCCCCATAATGTTGCTGGCACTGGATCTGCACCTCCTGATGTATAGGTCCTGATGATACAAACATTAGCAAATTTGCAGATGATACAAAGCTGGGTGGTAGTGTGAACTGTGAGGAAGATGCTATGAGGTTGCAGGGTGACTTGGACAGGTTGTGTGAGTGGGCGGATGCATGGCAGATGCAGTTTAATGTGGATAAGTGTGAGGTTATCCACTTGGGTGGTAAGAATAGGAAGGCAGAATATTATCTGAATGGTGTCAAGTTAGGAAAAGGGGACGTACAACGTGATCTGGGTGTCCTAGTGCATCAGTCACTGAATGGAAGCATGCAGGTACAGCAGGCAGTGAAGAAAGCCAATGGAATGTTGGCCTTCATAACAAGAGTAGTTCAGTAGAGGAGCAAAGAGGCCCTTCTGCAGTTGTACCGGGCCCTAGTGAGACCGCACCTGGAGTACTGTGTGCAGTTTTGGTCTCCAAATTTGAGAAAGGATATTCTTACTATTGAGGGCGTGCAGCGGAGGTTTACTAGGTTAATTCCGGGAATGGCGGGACTGTCATATGTTGAAAGACTGGAGCGACTAGGCTTGTATACACTGGAATTTAGAAGGATGAGAGGGGATCTTATCGAAACATATTAAAGGGTTGGACACGTTAGAGGCAGGAAACATATTCCCAATGTTAGGGGAGTCCAGAACCAGGGGTCACAGTTTAAGAATAAGGGGTAGGCCATTTAGAACTGAGATGAGGAAAAACGTTTTCAGTCAGAGAGTTGTGAATCTGTGGAATTCTCTGCCTCAGAAGGCAGTGGAGGCCAATTCTCTGAATGCATTCAAGAGAGAGCTAGATAGAGCTCTTAAGGATAGCGGAGTCAGGGGGTATGGGGAGAAGGCAGGAACGGGGTACTGATTGAGAATGATCAGCCATGATCACATGGAGGAGGGACTGGAGGAGACTCACTGTGATGGATGTTTCTTTTTGTTTGGTGTTAGTTTGTGATTGTATGTGTTATTGCATTTTTATTGATTATTCTTATTGGTCTTATTGTTCAACTGCGGGTAATGTTTCATTTCACTACACATTTATGTGTATGTGACAAATAAACGACTATTGACTATTGACTATTGAGATTGTGATGTTGCCGGACAAGATGCTTTCTACAGCCCCAGAGTAGAAACACTGAAGGATCCTCAGAGAGACTCTGAATTTCCCCAGCTGTCTGAGGTGGTAAAGGTGCTGCCTTGCCTTACTCACCAGTGCGGCAATGTGTGTCGTCCATGTCAGATCCTCTGTGATGTGGACTCCCAGGTATTTACCTGGTAAAGGCGCACCCAAGGTAGACAAAATGCTGGAGTAACTCAGCGGGGCAGGCAGTGTCTCTGGGTAGATTACTTCCACCCCTGAGGGGACGCTGCCTGTCAGCGGGCTGAGTTACTGAGAAGGATGAGAGGAGATCTTATCGAAACGTATAAGATTATTAAGGGATTGGACACGTTAGAGGCAGGAAACATGTTCCCAATGTTGGGGGAGTCCAGAACAAGGGGCCACAGTTTAAGAATAAGGGGACGGCCATTTAGAACTGAGATGAGGAAAAACTTTTTCAGTCAGAGAGTTGTGAATCTGTGGAATTCTCTGCCTCAGAAGGCAGTGGAGGCCAATTCTCTGAGTGCATTCAAGAGAGAGCTGGATGGAGCTCTTAAGGATAGCGGAGTCAGGGGGTATGGGGAGAAGGCAGGAACGGGGTACTGATTAAGAATGATCAGCCATAATCGCATTGAATGGCGGTGCTGGCTCGAAGGGCCGAATGGCCTCCTCCTGCACCTATTGCCTATTGTCTATTGTCCTCCAGCATTTTTGTGTCTCTTCGGTTTAAACCAACATCTGCAGTTCCTTCCTGCACATTTTGAACTCCCCAAATGGATTATAAAATGACAATGCTTTAGAACGTCCCCCTTATCCCTCTCTCTGCAAGACAAAGTAAATAGAGAACCACATCTTGCTGCCAGCACTAAAATGTCGCTGTTAAAATGTAGAAGTGAGGTCTCCGCCCTGAAACATGATCTGTGCATGTTCTCCAGAAATGCTGCCTGACCCGCTGAGTTACTCCAGCACTTAGTGTGTATATTTGGTGTAAACAACCATCATCTGCCCCCTTCCTTCTTTTTTATATTTTTATTTTGAAAAGCATATGTACACATAGAAATAAAAGACAAATTTGTTACAAAGTTCTTACATAGCTTCAATTTTTAAATTTTTAAAGAGAGAAAATAAAAAATAAAGAAGAAAGAAAAAAAAAACTATAAACTATTGGGAAGAGAGAATAAGAAAATAAAAAATAAGGGATAACTATAAAAATGAAAGGGGGTAGATCCGGGAGACAATAACCACAGTTGTACATCCAACCCTAAACTCAAGTTTCAACTTTTAATTTAAAAATTTTATTTTGGTCCTGTGTCAAACCCATTTACTTTTCTAAAAATTCAATAAATGGAGACCATATTTTAAAAAAGAACTCAGGTTTGTCAATTAAGGCAAATCTTATTTTTTCCAAATGCAGGGTCTCTGTCATTTCCGTAGTCCACATTTTAATTGTGGGGGTTATTGTTTTTTTTCCAAAATGTAAGTATTAATTTTTTTCGCAGTTATTAAACTGTAATCAAGAAAATGTACCTGACTTGTTGTAAAGTTTGTAGTATGTTCTGATAATCCTAACATAATTAATTTTGGATCCATATCCAATTGCTTGCCCCCTGCCTTCTTATCTAAACTTGTTGCCATTGCCCGTGTGTCTTACTTTGTGTTTTGATTTATAAATCTGAGGCGAATTTTATAATCAGCGAGGGAGTTCAAAACAGTGAAGGAACAGTCTACTGATTTGTGCTTGACAAACATTTTAAATATGGGTATCTACTGTATTCGAAAGGAGAGAACTTGCAGAAGAGTGAAATTAATCACCGTCTATCTGGAACGGGGAGGGGAGGGGAGGGGGAGGGGAGGGGGAGGGGAGGGGAGGGAGGGGGAGGGGAGGGGAGGGGAGGGGAGGGGAGGGGAGGGGAGGGGAGGGGAGGGGAGGGGAGGGGGAGGGGAGGGGAGGGGAGGGGGAGGGGAGGGGAGGGGAGGGGAGGGGAGGTGGGGGGTGATATGGAAAATCGCTGCCTTCATTTAGTAGCGAGTGGTGGCCCTGAATGTGAACACGACCTTCACTGACTTTGGAGCCAGACAGTCTGAAGGTGGACCTGGGTGAAAATGCTCTTGCTTCTAACCCCCCCCCCCCCCCCCCCCCCCCCCCCCACCCTCATTTAATTGAACCTGGGTGAAAATGCAGTTCTTATTTACAGCCCGCCCCCCCCCATTGCAATCTACCCGTAGTACAAAACCAAAACTTCTTTCCACCCCCTGCAAGACCAAGTGAACCATAGAGTCGACGTGTGTTCAACAGTTTTGTCACTGTCAATAGACAATAGGTGCAGGAGGAGGCCATTCGGCCCTTCGACACAGCACCACCATTCAATGTGATCATGGCTAATCATTCTCAATCAGTACCCCGTTCCTGCTTCTCCCCATACCCCCTTGACTCCGCTATCCTTAAGAGCTCTATCTAGTTCTCTCTTGAGTGCATTCAGAGACTAGGCCTCCACTACCTTCTGAGGCAGAGAATTCCACAGATTCGCAACTCACTGACTGGAAAGGTTTTTCCTCATCTCCGTTCTAAATGGCCTACCCCTTATTCTTAAATTGTGGCCCCTGGTTCTGGACTCCCCCCCAACATTGGGAACATGTTTCCTGCCTCTAACGTGTCCAACCCCTTAATAATCTTATACGTTTCGATAAAATCCCCTCTCATCCTTCTAAATTCAAGTGTTTACAAGCCTAGCCGCTCCAGTCTTTCAACATAAGAGTCCCCGTTGCCTTTTGAACAACGCTGTGAACTCTGCCTTCACTGGGATTTGTTTTTCTCCCCAAAGCAAGACCGATCGCTATGTAAAAGGAAAAAAAAAGCCTTTCCTGCATTCTTTGTTTTTTTTGGTTAAATTACTTTCAATCCAGCAACGCCTCCTTTGGGTTGTGTGGGGTGGGGTGGTAGTGCTGGTGGGAGGGGGGGAGAGATGAAGAGTTGGGGGCGAGAAAAGACAAGGAGCCCAGGATCAATTAATGACCTCAGATGAATGAATGAATGAATGAATGAATGAATGAATGAATGAATGAATGAGTGAATGAATGAATGAATGAATGAATGAATAAATGAATGAATGAATGAATGAATGAATGAATGAATGAATGAATGAATGAATGAATTGATCAATTAATTAATTAATTAATTAATTAACAGATCAGTCAATTGATTAATTAATTAATCAATCAATTAATTAATTAATTAAATAGTTGATTGATTGATTGATTGATCAATTAATTAATTGATAATTAATGAGTTTAGGGGGAAAAAGACTGCAGATGCTGGTTTAAATAAAAGGTAGACACAAAATGCTGGAGTAACTCAGCGGGACAGGCAGCATCTCAGGAGAGAAGGAATGGATGACGTTTCGGGCCGAGACCCTTCTTCAGACTCTCTATATCTCTCTCGTTTCCCTTTCCCCTGACTCTCAGTCTGAAGAAGGGTCTCAACCCGAGACGTCACACAATCCTTCTCTCCTGAGATGCTGCCTGACCCGCTGAGTTACTCCAGCATTTTGTGTCTACCTTCGAATGAATACGTTTTATGCCGAGTATGTACACATACAAGGTTGCGTCCTTAGCCCCCTACTGTACTCCCTGTACACACACGACTGTGTGGCCAGATTCAGCTCAAACTCCATCATCAAGTTTGCTGATGACACTGTGGTGGTGGGCCGGAGCTCCAACAACGATGAGAAGGCCTACTGGGAGGAGGTGGCTGATCTGGCACTCTGGTGTCAGGACAACAGCCTCCTCTTGAATGTCAAAAAAACTAAGGAGCTGATTGTGGACTTCAGAAGGGCTCAACATTCGAGGACGTACACGCCACTAGAGATAAATGGGATTACTGTGGATTGGGTGAGCAGCTTTAAATATCTGGGAGTCCACATCACAGAGGATCTGACATGGACAACACACATTGCCGCACTGGTGAGTAAGGCAAGGCAGCTCCTTTACCACCTCAGACAGTTGAGGAGATTCAGAGTCTCTCTGAGGATCCTTCAGTGCTTCTACTCTGGGGCTGTAGAGAGCATCTTGTCCGGCAACATCTCAATCTGGTTTGGGAACAGCTCTGCCCAGGACAGAAAGGCTCTGCGGAGAGTAGTGCGTTCGGCTGAACGCACTATGGGAACTACACTCGGCCCCCTGCAGGACCTATACATCAGGAGGTGCAGATCCAGAGTCAGCAACATTATGGGGGACCCCTACCACCCCAGCAACGGACTGTTCCAGCTGCTACGGTCAGGCAAACGCCTCCGATGTCACGCTGTGAAAACGGAGAGAATGAGACGGAGTTTCTTCCTACAGGCCATCAGGACTGTTAATTCTCATATCACCAGGGACTAATTTAATTTACTGTATTAATTTATTTTTTGTGTTAAAAATAAATTTAAAATTCTATTGTGTTTTGTAGTTTTAGCACAATCCGCAGGCGTTGCCACTTCCATTTCACTGCACATCTTGTATATGTATGTGACAAAATAAACTTGACTTGACTTGACTTGACTTGAATGTGCTCCGCTCGCAAGTAACAATAGAATAGAATGGCCTTTATTGCCATGGAAAAACATGTTTTTGGATGACGCTATCAAATGACACGAAAATACAGTAAACCATTAAGAATAAAGCATAAAACATCAAAACATTAAGAATACAACGTTACGGTTTAAACATGTGAGTGAAATAAACCAGAGCAAAAAGAGACTACAGACTTTTGGTTATTGAGTAGAGTCTGAAGAAGGGTCTCAACCCGAAACGTCACCCATTCCTTCTCTCCCGAGATGAGGAAAGACATTCTAGCCTTAGAGGGAGTACAGAGAAGGTTCACCAGATTGATCCCTGGGATGGCAGGACTTTCATATGAAGAAAGACTGGATAGACTAGGCTTATACTCGCTGGAATTTAGAAGACTGAGGGGGGAACTTATTGAAACATATAAAATTCTTAAGGGGTTGGAGAGGCTAGATGCGGGAAGATTGTTCCCGATGTTGGGGAAGTCCAGAACCAGGGGGTCACAGTTTAAGGATAAGGGGGAAGTCTTTTAGGACCGAGATGAGAAAACATTTCTTCACACAGAGAGTGGTGAGTCTGTGGAATTCTCTGCCGCAGAAGGTAGTTGAGGCCAGTTCATTGGCTATATTTAAGAGGGAGTTAGATGTGGCCCTTGTGGCTAAAGGGATCAGGGGGTATGGAGAGAAGGCAGGTACAGGTTACTGAGCTGGATGATCAGCCATGATCATATTGAATGGCGGTGCATACAGGCTCGAAGGGCCGAATGGCCTACTCCTGCACCTAGTTTCTATGTTTCTATGCTGCCTGACCTGCTGAGTTACTCCAGCATTTTGTGAATAAATCGATATGTACCAGCATCTGCAGTTATTTTCTTATACTACTCGCATGCTGTCTGATAGGTTCCATTGTTGGCTCGGGAAGGCGTGATCTCAAGAGACAGACACTGTGAAGAACTGCAGAACTGGTAACACAAGAAAGAAGGTGGTGTGGTGTTCGGGGGTAGAGGAGGAATTGTAAGTAGTTAATTCTCCTTCTGGGCGGCAGTAACTACGACTCCCTTAAGCTTAAAGGGGATTATCTATACCTCTCGTTTCCCTTCCAATAGGCAATAGGTGCAGGAGGAGGCCATTCGGCCCTTCGAGCCAGCACCGCCATCCAATGTGATCATGGCTGATCATCCACAATCAGTACCCCGTTCCTGCCCTCTCCCCATACCCCCTGACTCCGCTATCATTAAGAGCTCTGTCGAACTCTCTCTTGAAAGCATCCAGAGAATTGGCCTCCACTGCCTTCTGAGGCAGAGGATTGCACAGATTTACAACTCTCTGAGTGAAAAAGTTTTTCCTCATCTCTGTTCTAAATGGCCTTCCCCTTATTCTTAAACTGTGACCCCTGGTTCTGGACTCCCCCAACATTGGGAACATTTCCCCTGTCTCTCAGTCTGAAGAGGGGTCTCAACCCGAAACGTCGCCTATTCCTTCTCTCCAGAGATGCTGCCTGTCCAAAATGGGTTTTAGGAACTAGGGGTACTCTAAGGTCCGTGAGGCTGAGGTTGGGAAGGAGGGGGGGGGATTTTTTATGTGCGGTCATACCCATGTAAGAGTACAAGAATGGCTGATGAGCTGAGTTATTTTCTTACTCTTTCATTTACCGACGTTAGGTGCAAAATGCTGGAGTAACTCAGCTGTGCAGGAAAATAGCTGCAGATGCTGGTACAAGTCGAAGGTATCACAAAATGCTGGAGTAACCCAGCAGGTCAGGCAGCATCTCAGGAGAGAGGGAATGGGGGTAGGGTACTGACATGGATAGAAAATTGGTTAACAGACAGAAAGCAAAGAGTGGGGATAAATGGGTCCCTTTCGGAATGGCAGGCAGTGACCAGTGGGGTACCGCAAGGTTCGGTGCTGGGACCCCAGCTATTTACGATATACATTAATGACTTAGACGAAGGGATTAAAAGTACCATTAGCAAATTTGCAGATGATACTAAGTTGGGGGGTAGTGTGAATTGTGAGGAAGATGCAATAAGGCTGCAGGGTGACTTGGACAGGTTGTGTGAGTGGGCGGATACATGGCAGATGCAGTTTAATGTAGATAAGTGTGAGGTTATTCACTTTGGAAGTAAGAATAGAAAGGCAGATTATTATCTGAATGGTGTCAAGTTAGGAGGAGGGGGAGTTCAACGAGATCTGGGTGTCCTAGTGCATCAGTCAATGAAAGGAAGCATGCAGGTTCAGCAGGCAGTGAAGAAAGCCAATGGAATGTTGGCCTTCGTAACAAGAGGAGTTGAGTATAGGAGCAAAGAGGTCCTTCTACAGTTGTACCGGGCCCTGGTGAGACCGCACCTGGAGTACTGTGTGCAGTTTTGGTCTCCAAATTTGAGGAAGGATATTCTTGCTATGGAGGGCGTGCAGCGTAGGTTCACTAGATTAATTCCCGGAATGGCGGGACTGTCGTATGTTGAAAGGCTGGAGCGATTGGGCTTGTATACACTGGAATTTAGAAGGATGAGGGGGGATCTTATTGAAACATATAAGATAATTAGGGGATTGGACACATTAGAGGCAGATAACATGTTCCCAATGTTGGGGGAGTCCAGAACAAGGGGCCACAGTTTGAGAATAAGGGGTAGGCCATTTAGAACGGAGATGAGGAAGAACTTTTTCAGTCAGAGGGTGGTGAAGGTGTGGAATTCTCTGCCTCAGAAGGCAGTGGAGGCCAGTTCGTTGGATGCTTTCAAGAGAGAGCTGGATAGAGCTCTTAAGGATAGCGGAGTGAGGGGGTATGGGGAGAAGGCAGGAACGGGGTACTGATTGATAGTGATCAGCCATGATCGCATTGAATGGCGGTGCTGGCTCGAAGGGCTGAATGGCCTACTCCTGCACCTATTGTCTATTGTCTATTGTCTATTGAATGGGTGACGTTTCGGGTCGAGACCCTTCTTCAGACTGATGTCAGGGGGGGCGGGACAAAGGAAGGATATAGCTGGAGACAGGAAGACAGTGGGAGATCTGGGAAGGGGGAGGGGAAGAGAGGGACAGAGGAACAATCTAAAGTTGGAGAAGTCAATGTTCATACCGCTGGGCTGCAAGCTGCCCAGGCGAAATATGAGGTGCTGTTGCTCCAATTTCCGGTGGGACTCACTGTGGCACTGGAGGAGACCCATGACAGAAAGGTCAGACTGGGAGTGGGAGGGGGAGTTGAAGTGCTCAGGTCGGTTATGGCGGACTGAGCGAAGGTGTTGAGCGAAACGATCGCCGAGCCTGCGTTTGGTCTCGCCGATGTACAGAAGTTCACATCTAGAGCAGCGGATGCTATAGATGAGGTTGGAGGGGGGTGCAGGTGAACCTTTGTCTCACCTGGAAAGACTGTTTGGGTCCTTGGATGGAGTTGAGGGGGGAGGGGGGAGGGGGGAGGTAAAGGGACATCGGCGGTGGAGCAAGACGGCACTCAGTGGCGATGCTCAGTAACTGCAAGCCGGCAGCAATCCGGGCAAAGGCTGCTTCCTTTTCAGGAAGAAATGCAAATGAGGCGAGCAGCCAGGAAAAGGGGGCAAATTGTGAAAAAGATCAGAAAGTGAGGTAAAGCGAGGAATGAAAGGCGCAAAAAAATGTCCTTTGCCCTATTTTCGGCAATCAAGTGCACAAAAAAAATCAAAGTTTTGGGTCGTACTGACTTGGAAGTGTAATGGGAGAGGTTGGCAGGGACAGAGCGACGAATTTTCAGCATACTTTCCATACTTTGGGAAAAAAAAGACATGGGACACGGGGGTCAAGCTGCAGAGGGCGGTGGGGGGCAGGTGGGGACTGAACAGGCGCTGCTGATCAATCTCTCTTGAATGCACTCAGAGAATTGGCCTCCACTGCCTTCTGAGGCAGAGAATTTCACAGATTCACAACTTTCTGACTGAAAAAGTTTTTCCTCGTCTGCGTTCTAAATGGCCTACCCCTTACGAGCCAGCACCGCCAATCAATGTGATCATGGCTGATCATTCTCAATCAGTACCCCGTTCCTGCCCTCTCCCCATACCCCCTGACTCCGCTATCCTTAAGAGCTCTATCTAGCTCTCCCTTGAATGCATTCAGAGAATTGGCCTCCACTGCCTTCTGAGGCAGAGAATTTCACAGATTTACAGCTTTCTGACTGAAAAAGTTTTTTCTCGTCTGCGTTCTAAATGGCCTACCCCTTATTCTTAAACTGAAGTGGGGCCCCTGGTTCTGGAATCCCCCAACATTGGGAACATGTTTCCTGCCTCTAACGTGAACAACCCCTTAATAATCTTATACGTTTCGATAAGATCCCCTCTCATCCTTCTAAATTCCAGTGTTTACAAGCCTAGTCGCTCCAGTCTTTCAACATATGACAGTCCTGCCATTCCGGGAATTAACCTGTGAAATCAGAGTGTGGATTTGCAAAGAGAGTCTGGAGAGGTCTGCAGGGGTCCCTGTCACGATTCATTCCGAGCAGCACCGTCACAGAGGACTCTGTGATCTACGGACTGTTCCCAGGGACGCATTCGGAGACCGACATCGAGTGCTGCTGGAAGGTCATCAACTCGGTGAAAGACGCTCTTTGGTCTGCCCGAGCTTTGTTGGCCTCCCATCGGAGCAAGATGTCCGTCGGGGAATGTTGCTGACTGGCCCGCTGCAGACTGCAGGAGTACGTGCTGAGGGACGCACTGAGGCTCGGTGCAGCCAACGCCAAGGCCCTGTGGGGGAGGGCCACAGTCTGTGTCCTTCCGCTGCTGGACATGGGGGGCAGGGTGTGGTGGAGACGCCCCTCCATATAAGGGATACTGGGTAAATGTCTGTAAATGTATGTAAATGTCTGTAAATTTGGAAGTGAATGCCTGTATCGAATGTGTAACCTCCGGAAAAGTCGGATGGGTTTGTTAAAAAAGAAGATGTTTTGTAAGCGATATTTATTACTTGAATAAAGTATTTTTAGATATTAAAAAAAGGGGACACGGGGGTCAAGCTGCTGAGGGGGGTGGGGGGCAGGTGGGGACTGAACAGACGCTGCTGATCAATCTCTTTTGAATGCATTCAGAGAACTGGCCTCCACTGCCTTCTGAGGCAGAGAATTCCACAGATTCACAACTCTCTGACTGAAAAAGTTTTTTGTCGTCTCCGTTCTAATTGGCCTACCCCTTATTCTTAAACTGAAGTGGGCCCCTGGTTCTGGACTCCCCCAACATTGGGAACATGTTTCCTGCCTCTAACGTGTCCAACCCTCCCGAGATGCTGCCTGACCTGCTGAGTTACTGCAGCATTTTGTGAATAAATCGATTTGTACCAGCATCTGCAGTTATTTTCTTATACCCTTTAATAATCTTATATGTTTCGATAAGATCCCCTCTTATCCTTCTAAATTCCAGTGTATACAAGCCTAGTCGCTCCAGTCTTTCAACATATGACAGTCCCGCCATTCCGGGAATTAACCTAGTAAACCTACGCTGCACACCCTCAATAGCCATTTGAAAACAATGAGGAACAACGTTCGATCAGCCTAACAAGGGTTTAACTTTTGGATTTTTTTTCTCCACATTATTCCCTTTATCGTTTATCTGCACACTGTAAATGGCTTGATTGTAATGTTTTTAGGCTGACTGGATAGGACGTAACAAAAGTTTTTCATTGTACCTCGGTACACGTGACAATAAGCTAAACTCAAACAGAGTCGAATAATTCCATCTACGTGAACGCAACTCCCCCGGCCACTTTGCCAGCCCTCCACACAGTGGGAAATGTCCGTCCGAGACCCAGGCTCTCAGCCACTCTCACTGCTCCTGTCCGTAGACACCACCTCTCTCCGGCCTTTCCGCTGCAATACTTCAATACATTCAAAACTCCGCTGCCCGTCTACTCACCCACTCCCCGATCCGTGACCATATCACCCCCGTCCTTTACAAACTCCACTGGCTCCCCATCCCCCAGAGAATCCAGTACAAAATCCTCCTCATGACCTACAAAGCCCTCCATAACCTGGCCCCATCCTACCTGACTGACCTCCTCCACAGGCACACTCCCACCTGCACCCTCCACTCTGCTGCTGCCAATCTCCTGTCCCCCCCCCCATCGGACCAAACTCAGATCCTGGGGGGACAGGGCTTTCTCCATCGCTGCTCCACCCTCTGGAACTCACTACCCCAAACCGTCAGAGACTCCTCCTCACTCACCACATTCAAAACATCACTGAAGTCTCACCTGTTCAGCACTGCCTTCAACCACTGAAGGTCACCTCACCTTCTGTCTCCTTTTTCTGTACGTTTACTTATTTATCTATTTATTCAATTCTCTATGTTCTAGAAATCCCTGTAAAGCGTCTTTGAGTGTTTGAAAAGCGCTATATAAATGTAATGCATTATTATTATTATTATTATTATTATTATTAAGGATAGCGGAGTCAGGGGGGTATGGGGAGAACGCAGGAACGGGGTACTGATTGAGAATGATCAGCCATGATCACATGAATGGCGGTGCTGGCTGGAAGGGCCGAATGGCCTCCTCCTGCACCTATTGTTTATTGTCTATTGTCTATTGTCTATTGTCTATTGTCTATTGTCTATTGTCTATTGTCTAGTGTCTATTGTCTATTGTCTATTGTCTAGTGTCTATTGTATTGTCTATTGTCTATTGTCTATTGTCTATTGTCTATTGTCTAGTGTCTATTGTCTATTGTCTATTGTCTATTGTCTAGTGTCTATTGTCTATTGTCTATTGTCTATTGTCTATTGTCTATTGTCTATTGTCTATTGTCTATTGTCTAGTGTCTAGTGTCTAGTGTCTATTGTCTAGTGTCTAGTGTCTAGTGTCTAGTGTCTAGTGTCTATTGTCTATTGTCTAGTGTCTATTGTCTAGTGTCTATTGTCTAGTGTCTAGTGTCTATTGTCTATTGTCTAGTGTCTATTGTCTATTGTCTAGTGTCTAGTGTCTATTGTCTAGTGTCTATTGTCTATTGTCTAGTGTCTATTGTCTAGTGTCTATTGTCTATTGTCTATTGTCTATTGTCTAGTGTCTATTGTCTAGTGTCTATTGTCTAGTGTCTATTGTCTATTGTCTATTGTCTATTGTCTAGTGTCTATTGTCTAGTGTCTAGTGTCTATTGTCTATTGTCTATTGTCTAGTGTCTAGTGTCTATTGTCTATTGTCTATTGTCTATTGTCTAGTGTCTATTGTCTAGTGTCTATTGTCTAGTGTCTATTGTCTATTGTCTAGTGTCTATTGTCTAGTGTCTATTGTCTAGTGTCTATTGTCTAGTGTCTATTGTCTAGTGTCTATTGTCTATTGTCTAGTGTCTAGTGTCTATTGTCTATTGTCTAGTGTCTATTGTCTAGTGTCTATTGTCTATTGTCTATTGTCTATTGTCTAGTGTCTATTGTCTAGTGTCTATTGTCTAGTGTCTATTGTCTAGTGTCTATTGTCTAGTGTCTATTGTCTAGTGTCTATTGTCTAGTGTCTAGTGTCTATTGTCTATTGTCTAGTGTCTAGTGTCTAGTGTCTATTGTCTAGTGTCTATTGTCTATTGTCTAGTGTCTATTGTCTAGTGTCTATTGTCTATTGTCTAGTGTCTATTGTCTAGTGTCTATTGTCTAGTGTCTATTGTCTATTGTCTAGTGTCTAGTGTCTATTGTCTAGTGTCTAGTGTCTATTGTCTAGTGTCTAGTGTCTAGTGTCTATTGTCTATTGTCTATTGTCTATTGTCTAGTGTCTATTGTCTAGTGTCTAGTGTCTAGTGTCTAGTGTCTATTGTCTAGTGTCTAGTGTCTATTGTCTATTGTCTAGTGTCTAGTGTCTAGTGTCTAGTGTCTATTGTCTAGTGTCTATTGTCTATTGTCTATTGTCTATTGTCTATTGTCTATTGTCTAGTGTCTATTGTCTAGTGTCTATTGTCTATTGTCTAGTGTCTATTGTCTAGTGTCTATTGTCTAGTGTCTAGTGTCTATTGTCTATTGTCTATTGTCTAGTGTCTATTGTCTATTGTCTATTGTCTAGTGTCTATTGTCTATTGTCTATTGTCTAGTGTCTATTGTCTATTGTCTAGTGTCTAGTGTCTATTGTCTATTGTCTATTGTCTAGTGTCTATTGTCTATTGTCTATTGTCTATGTAGTGGTGTGAATCCCCTGAGCTCAGCAGCGCGCCTATTGGACAGTCGCAACGCCGCGAACCAGGAAGTAGCCGAAATGGCTTCCAAAGCTCAAGATGAGAATTGGACGGAGGAGACAATTTGCTCCATCTGCCTTGAATTCTTCACCGACCCGGTTTCACTGGAGTGCGGCCACAACTACTGTCGCCACTGCATCACCCGGTGCTGGGAAACGACGAATGTGAACTCCTGCCCGGAGTGCAGGCTCGAATTTCCGGGGATCCCTTCCGCGACCAACTGGGCCCTGGCCAGCCTGGCCGAGAAAGCTCAGAGATCAAGGCAGAGCCGGAGGGAGACGGACGGCAAACTCCTCTGCGAGGAACACCAGGAAGAGCTGAAGCTGTTTTGCGACACCGACAAGAGACTGATCTGCCTGATTTGTCGGGACGCCCGGGAACACAAGTCCCACAACTGCATGCCGATTAAGGAAGCCGTCGAAATCTACAAGGTATTTGTTCACAAAATGCTGGAGTAACTCAGCGGGTCAGGCAGCATCTCTGGAGAGAGGGAATGGGCGACGTTTCAGGTCGAGACTGATGTCAGGGGGGGGGGGGGGACGACGACAAAGGAAGGATATAGGTGGAGACAGGACGGCAGTGGGAGATCTGGGAAGGAGGAGGGGAAGAGAGGGACAGAGGAAATATCTAAAGTTGGAGAAGGAATGGGTGACGTTTCGGGTCGAGACCCTTCTTCAGACTGATGTCAGGGGGGTGGGACAAAGGAAGGATTTAGGTGGAGACAGGAAGATAGAGGGAGATCTGGGAAGGAGGAGGGGAAGAGAGGGACAGAGGAACTATCTAAAGTTGGAGAAGTCAATGTTCAGACCACTGGGCTGCAAGCTGCCCAGGTGAAATATGAGGTGCTGTTCCTCCAATTTGCGGTGGGCCTCACTATGGCACTGGAGGAGGCCCATGACAGAAAGGTCAGACTGGGAATGGGAGGGGGAGTTGAAGTGCTCGGCCACCGGGAGATCAGTTTGGCCAACGCGGACCGAGCGCAGGTGTTGAGCGAAGCGATCGCCGAGCCTGCGCTTGGTTTCACCGATGTAAATAAGTTGACATCTAGAGCAGCGGATGCAAAAGATGAGGTTGGAGGAGGTGCAGGTGAACCTTTGTCTCACCTGGAAAGACTGTTTGGGTCCTTGGATGGAGTTGAGGGGGGAGGTAAAGGGACAGGTGTTGCATCTCGTGCGGTTGCAGGGGAAAGTGCCCGGGGATGGGGTGGTTTGCGTAGGAAGGGACGAGTGGACCAGGGAGTTACGGAGGGAACGGTCTCTGCGGAACGCAGAAAGGGGAGGTGATGGGAAGATATGGCCAGTGGTGGGGTCCCGTTGGAGGTGACGGAAATGTTGGCGGATGATTTGTTGGATCCGCTGGCTGGTGGGGTGGAAGGTGAGAACGAGGGGGATTCTGTCCTTGTTGCGAGTGGGGGGAGAGGGAACAAGAGCGGAGCTGCGGGATGTAGAAGAGACCCTAGTGAGAGCCTCATCTATAATGGAGGAGGGGAAGCCCCGTTTCCTGAAGAATGAGGACATCTCTGAAGCCCTAGTGTGAAACACCTCATCCCGGGCGCAGATGCGGTGTAGACGGAGGAATTGGGAGTTGGGGAAATCTACAAGGTACACGGCTTCAGGACTCCAGGGACCTCTGAACTTTTGGGAGAGGATGGAGAGGCTGGGTCTCTATTCCCTGGAGCGCCGGAGGACGAGGGATGATCTTCTCGAGGTGTACAAAACCATTAGAGGAATAGATCGGGTAGATGCACAGAGCTTCTTGCCCAGAGTAGGGGTGGGTGGGGGGGGGGGGGTTGGTCGAGAACCAGAGGACAGAGAATTAAGGTGAAGGGGGAATGATTCTATGGGAATCTGAGGGATAGCTTTTTCACACAAAGGGCGGTTGGTGTATGGAACGACCTGCCGGAGGAGGAGGTTGAGGCTGGGACTATCGCAACATTTAAGAAGCAATTGGACAGATACATGGATATATATATAGATACATAGACAATAGGTGCAGGAGTAGGCCATCCGGCCCTTCCAGCCAGCACCGCCACTCAATGATATCATGGCTGATCACCCACAATCTATACCCCGTTCCTGCCTTCTCCCCATACCCCTTGATTCCGTTAGCCCGATCTAACTCTTTTGAAAGCTCTAACTAACTCTCTTTTGAACGGTGGACAGGAGAGGCTTAGATGGATATGGGCCAAACGCACGTAGGTGGGACTGGTGTAGATGGAGCATGTTGGCCGGTGTGGGCAAGTTGGGCCGAAGGGCCTGGTTCCACACTGTATCACTCTGTGACTCACGAGATCCTATTCTCCCAATCCCAGGATCAGATGAAATCCTCCTACATCTCTCTCTCCAAGAAGATATCAGAATTCCAGGAAATGGAACTGCAGCAGAAACAGAGGGTTAGTAAGATTAAGGTAAAACATAACACTTTCTGGTGATCTTCTGGGCTCGCGATTAGTCTCGCTTCGTCACACTGAAATATTAATATTCAAAATATAGGAGTCTGAAAATTGTAACATCCAGGTTCAGTAGCTTATTCCCTACAACCATCAGGCTAATAAAGGCGACAACCTACAAATAAGCTCCGAACTACACAGACTAGGGCATAATTTTTATCTCTGCACTATTATTTGTGTGTTTTTAGATACACTTAACTTTTAGTTGTTTACTAGACCAAGTGGGCCCAAACCTCTCCTGCATTTGTGATGCACCCTCTCCTCCCCACTCCCCTCTCCCCTTCCCCCCCTCCCCTCCATCCCTCCACTCCCCCTCTCCCTCCCCATCCCCTTCCCGCTCCCCTTCCCCCCTCCCCTACCCCTCTCCCCTTCCCCCCTCCCCTCCCCCTCCACCCCTCCACCCCCCTCTACCTCCCCATCCCCATCCCCTTCCCCTCTCCCCTTCCCTCCTCCCCTCCCCCTCCACCCCTTCCCCCTCCCCCTCCACCCCTTCCCCCCTCCCCGCCTCCTCCCCTCTCCCTCCCTCCTCCCCCTCCCCTCACCCCTGCCCTCCCCCTCCCTTCCTCCTCCCCTCTCCCTCCCTCTCCCCTCACCCCTGCCCTCCCCTCCCCCTTCCCCTCCCCTCTTACCCCCCCCCACTCCACCCCCTCAACCCCCTTATCCTCCCTCCCTCCAATCCCCTCCTCCCACTCCCTCCACCCCCTCTCCATCCCCTCCCCCTCCCTCCAACCCCCCTCCCCCCTCCCTCCCTGCCTCCCCCTCCCTCCCTAGGAGATAGATTTAAACATTTAAACGTGAATAACTTAAAAAATATAACACCGATTTCAATGAAACCTCTTCCATTGGCACCAAAGGGACGACGGTGAGTAAGGTGGGCCTAAAATTGCTATCGTGTACCGTTTTGGCTGTAGTTCAGGAACAAACAAACAAACAAATGAGAGTTTTAGTATATAGATTATGGTGTTTACAGAGCATTATGTTTACATTTCTGTTGTGCTGCAGCAAGTAAGAATTTTGTCCTTCAGTATCAGGGGTGGATGACAATAAAACTCTCTTATCTCTTGTTTCTTCACTTAAAAGAAACAATCGCGCGACCTGCAAACTCGCGTGGCGTCAGAATTCGCTGAAGTGCACAAGATTCTCGCCAAGAAAAAAACAGCGCTTAGTCAAAAGCCTCAAGGAAGAAGAGAAAAAATTCGTGAGCATAATGGAAAGAAATCTTAAATACATTCAAGATAAGTTGACATTCATTCAAGGGAAACTGGCAAATCTGGAAAAACAGTTGAAGCAGAAAGATGGTGCTATCTTCCTGAAGGTGAGTGTCCAAATGTATTTGAAATGTTGTGATAGTACCTGCCTCAACGAGCTCCTCGGTCAACTCGTTCCATTGACCCAGGGGCCTCTCTGGGAAAAAGTTGTCCCTTAGGTTCCTATTAAATCTTTACTATCTGAGTTCCTTTCTGAACCCTACCTATTTTTTAATTCTGTCCCGAAGAGGAGTTTATTTTGATTTTGAACCTATCTTCTTGGCATTATGCCATCTTCCTGAAGATTTACGAGGATGTTGCTGAGACTAGAGGGTGTGAGCTATAGGGAGAGGTTGAGTAGGCCGGGACTCTTCCTTGGACCGCAGGAGGATGAGGGGTGATCTTATTGGGGTGTACAAAATCATGTACAAAATCATTTATCATGCCTATACATGTAGGCTTGTATACACTGGAATTTGGAAGGATGAGAGGGGATCTTCTTGAAACATGTAAGATTATTAAGGGATTGGACACGTTAAAGGCAGGAAACATGTTCCCAATGTTGGGGGAGTCCAGAACCAGGGGCCACAGTTAAGAATAAAGGGTAGATAGAGCTCTTAAAGATAGCAGAATCAGGGGGTATGGGGAGAAGGCAGGAACGGGGTACTGATTGTGAATGATCAGCCATGATCACATTGAATGGCGGTGCTGGCTCGAAGGGCCAAATGGCTTACTACTGCACCTATTGTCTATTGCCTTTTGTCATGAGAGGAATAGGTCGGGTAGATGCACAGAGTCTCTTGCGCAGAGTAGGGGAATCAAGGACCAGAGGACATAAGTTTAATGTGAATGGGAAAACATTTAATAGGAATCTGAGGGGTTAACTTTTTCACACAAAGGGTGGTGGGTGTATGGAACAAACTGCCAGAGGATGTAGTTGAGGCTGGGATTATCACAATGTTTAAGAAACAGTTAGACAGGTACATGGATAGGACAGGTTTGGAGGGAGGTAGACCAAGCACAGGCAGGTGGGACTAGTGGAGCTGGGACATGTTGGCTGGTGTGGGGCAAGTTGGGCCAACTGTGGGGCAAGTTGGGTCCCATGTATCCAACAGTATACATACTGTTTCCACGATGTATCACTGTATGGCTAGGTCATATTGCAGTCCAGGTAGAGCTACATGGTGTGAGTGCCGTCTCTTATGGTGAGTGAAATAAGTGCAATCTCTCAAATCCAAATTACTTTTTTTGTAATTAAAGAGGCACGTTGCAAAATTAAGATTTATTGTTCAAATTCAATCAGATCAGATTTTTTTTTGTTTTGTAATTTAGGCTAGACTCCACTTCTTGTTGGTAGCCCATGCTTTCCCTCTCCCTCCATTCCTCGCCCTTCCCACTTCTCCGACCAGTCTGACTCTCCTTCTGATTACATTGAATCCCTGTCACTTTCTCCCAGCTCACAATTTAAAAACAAAATTCAAAATATACTTTATTCATAGAAACACAGAAACATAGAAAATAGGTGCGGGAGGAGGCCATTCGGCCCATCGTGCCAACACCGCCATTCATTGTGATCATGGCTGATCGTCCACAATCAATACCCCGTGCCTGCCTTCCCCCCCATATCCCTTGATTCCACGAGCCCCTGGAGCTCTATCTAATTCTCTCTTAAATCCATCCAGTGATTTGGCCTCCACTGCCCTCTGTGGCAGAGAATTCCACAAATTCACAACTGTCTGGGTGAAAAAGTTCCTTCCCACCTCAGTTCGAGAAATAAATATATACAATGCATGTTCTTTACAAAACTGCATCCAACATTCTCGGAGGCTATACGTTCAATACATACATTCATTACACCAATTACATTAAATTCCCCCACCACCCTTGCCACTCACATGGCCCACTAGCGTGGAATCCCTTCCATTATTTTGAGGGGCGTCTCTCTCCACCACACCCTGCCCCCCCATGTCCAGCAGCGGAAGGACCCTAGACTGTGGTCCTCCCCCACAGGGCCTTGGCGTTGGCTGCACCGAGCTTCAGTGCGTCCCTCAGCACGTACTCCTGCAGTCTGCAGCGGGCCAGTCGGTCTACGTGACCTTTTCCTTGAACTGACAATAGACAATAGGTGCAGGAGGAGGCCATTCGGCCCTTCGAGCCAGCACCGCCATTCAATGTGATCATGGCTGATCATTCTCAATCAGTACCCCGTTCCTGCCTTCTCCCCATACCCCCTGACTCCGCTATCCTTAACAGCTCTATCTAGCTCTCTCTTGAATGCATTCAGAGAATTGGCCTGCACTGCCTTCTGAGGCAGAGAATTCCACAGATTCACAACTCTCTGACTGAAAAAGTTTTTCCTCATCTCAGTTCTAAATGGCCTACCCCTTATTCTTAAACTGTGGCCCCTTGTTCTGGACTCCCCCAACATTGGGACCATGTTTCCTGCCTCTAACTTGTCCAAACCCTTAATAATCTTATACGTTTCGATAAGATCCCCTCTCATCCTTCTAAATGCTAGTGTATACAAGCCCAGCCGCTCCAGTCTTCTCTTTTGATCTCTTCCACTTCCCTATCTCTGCATTTCCCTCTCCGCTGACACCCAGTCTGAAGAACGGTCTCGGCCCGAAACGTCACCGCCGATTTACTCCAGCGCTTTCTGTCTGTCTTGAGTAACATTCGCTGCGAACAGGGCGTCCCGTTTCATGTCACCAAGCCTCCTCTACATAGGACATAGAACAGTCCAGAAGATGGACACAAAAAGCTGGAGTAACTCAGCGGGACAGGCAGAGTTCTCCGCAGAGAAGAAATGGGTGACGTTTCAGGTCGAGACCCTTCTTCAGGCCTGAAATGTCACCCATTCCTTCTCGCCGGAGATGCTGCCTGTCCCGCTGAGTTCCTCCAGCTTTTTGTGTCTATCTTCTGTACTGCTGGAGGGAGGAGGGGGGAGGAGGGGGGAGGAGGGGGTGGGGGAGGGGGGTGGGGGAGTGGAGGGGAGGGAGGAGAGGGTGCTGCACCAATGTAGGAGAGGTTTGGGCCAAACGGGTCCACTTAGTCTAGTCTACTTTAAACTGTTCCCCTCTTACGTTAAAGCTGTGCTCCTCATCTAAAAATGTCTTTGACATTTCCACCTTGAGAAATAGGTTCTGATTGTTTACTCTCTGGCTGTTGTGCCTCATGCCACGAGCCTCCTCATACCGATCACAGCAAATGCCCCTCGCGAAAACTAGACAAGAGAAACAGAGACAGAGACAGAGAGAACCAATTTAATTCACCTTCGTTCAGTCCACCTGGACCTACCTGATCTCATAGAAACATAGAAACATAGAAAATAGGTGCAGGAGTAGGCCATTCGGCCCTTCAAGCCTGTACGCACCGCCATTCAATATGATCATGGCTGATCATCCAGCTCAGTATCCCGTACCTGCTTTCTCTCCATACCCCCTGATCCCTTTAGCCACAAGGGCCACATCTAACTACCTCTTAAATATAGACAATGAACTGGCCTCAACTACCTTCTGTGGCAGAGAATTCCACAGACTCGCCACTCTCTGTGTGAAGAAATGTGTTCTCATCTCGGTCCTAAAAGACTTCCCCCTTATCCTTAAGCTGTGACCCCTGGTTCTGGACTTCCCCAACATCGGGAACAATCTTCCTGCATCTAGCCTCTCCAACCCCTTAAGAATGTTATATGTTTCAATAAGGTCCCCCCTCAGTCTTCTAAATTCCAGCGAGTTTAAGCCCAGTCTATCCAGTCTTTCTTCATATGAAAGTCCTGCCATCCCAGGGATCAATCTGGTGAACCTTCTCTGTATTCCCTCTAAGGCTAGAATATTTTCCCTCAGATTAGGAGACCAAAACTGTACACAATACTCCAGGTGCGGTCTCACCAAGGCCCTGTACAACTGATTTGAACCGGTTGCTAAACAATTTAATTCTCCTTCCCATTCCCACACTGACCTTTCACTGACTAGGCCTTCTCCATTGTCAGAGTGAGACTAAACGCAAATTGGAGGAACAGCATCTCATATTTCGCTTGGGCAGCCTATGTGTTCAGTTCTGGGCGGTATTAACATTGATTTCTCTAACTTCAAGTAACCTCGGCATTCCCTCTCTCAACATCCCTCCCCCACCCAAGTCACACCAGCTTCTCGTTTTTACCCAACAAACAGCTAACGATGGCCTGTTTCCTTTATCAGCGCTGCTTTTCTTTTGCATATCTTTTCTTCATTTTCCCGTATCGCCCAATATCATTGTCGGTATCTTGCGTTTCCCTTTCCGTCTGAAGACGGGTCTCGAACCGAAACGTCACCCATTCCTGCTCTCCAGAGACGCTGCCTGTCCCACTGAGTTACTCCAGTTTTTTTGCGTCCATCTTCGGTTTAAACCAGCATCTCCAGTTCCTCATGAACCTTAATTAATCTTTATGGTGTATTCATTTCAGGAGGAAACCTCTCGGAAGAGAAGGTAGGACAATTTCTTCTCTGAAACTTTACACCACTTGGGCAAGTGTTTACGATCAATTGTTAACTGACTGTTTACTTTTCTGCAGCCTTGACCAAATAGATCAGAAAGTGTCGGTGGCGGGCAGCAGCCTCTCGTTGGGACATTTCAACTGCACTTTACCTTTTGCAGTGTGGAGAGAATATATCGATACTGTTAAATCTGGTAAACATTTCTCACAAGTTGACCTCTAAAGGTCAAGGTGGTATTTTATTAACAGAGCCGCAGAGTGTTGTACCTGATAGATTTACTGCCTAGAGGTTGGATAAGCTGGGAATCTAAATATCAAATAAGGATACAAAATGTGGTGGGTGTATGGAACAAGCTGCCAGAGGACATAGTTGAGGCTGGGACTGTTCCCACGTTTAAGAAACAGTTAGACAGGTACATGGATAGGACAGGTTTGGACGGATATGGACCAAGTGCAGGCAGGTGGGGCTAGTGGAGCTGGGACAAGTTGGCCGGTGTGGGTAAGTTGGGCTGAAGGGCGAATGGTATGTTGGCATTCATAGCGAGGGGATTTGAGTATAGGAGCATGGAGGTTCTGCTGCAGTTGTACAGGGCATTGGTGAGACCACACCGGGAGTATTGCATACAGTTTTGGTCTCCTGATCTGAGGAAAGACATTCTTGCCATAGAGGGAGTACAGAGAAGGTTCACCAGATTGATTCCTGGGATGGCAGGACTTTCATATGAAGAAAGACTGGATAGACTCGGCTTGTACTCGCTGGAATTTAGAAGATTGAGGGGGGATCTTATAGAAACTTGCAAAATTCTTAAGGGGTTGGACAGGCTAGATGCAGGAAGATTGTTCCCGATGTTGGGGAAGTCCAGAACAAGGGTTCACAGTTTAAGGATAAGGGGGAAGTCTTTTAGGACCGAGATGAGAACGTTTTTTTTCACACAGAGTGGTGAATCTGTGGAATTCTCTGCCACAGAAGGTAGTTGAGGCCAGTTTGTTGGCTATATTTAAGAGGGAGTTAGATGTGGCCCTTGTGGCTAAAGGGATCAGGGGGTATGGAGAGAAGGCAGGTACGGGATACTGAGTTGGATGATCAGCCATGATCATATTGAATGGCGGTTCAGGCTCGAAGGGCCAAATGGCCTCCTCCTGCACCTATTTTCTATGTTTCTATGTTTCCACAATGTATCACTCTATGACTCCATGTAGAATTTGCATGTTTTCCTTGTGACTACGTAGAACTACTGTGAATGGCGGGTTGGTGGTCAGTATGGACTCGGTGGGCTGAAGGGCCTGCCTCCATGCTGTGTCTTTAAAACTAAAGTTTACTCAGTAAAACCAGCCCAAAAACAGCATTCCAATCTTACCAACTATTAAACTGGAACTTGCAGTCACCTGCCCAGCGCAAGAACAATACAAGGGCTCTCCAGTGAGTTATTAATCTAAAGGTCCCCATGAAACATAGAAACATAGAAAATAGGTGCAGGAGGAGGCCATTCGGCCCTTCGAGCCAGCACCGCCATTCATTGTGATCATGGCTGACCGTCCACAATCAATAACCCGTGCCTGCCTTCTCCCTATAATCCCTTGATTCTGCTAGCCCCTTGAGCTCTATCTAACTCTCTTAAATCCATCCAGTGATTTGGCCTCCACTGCCCTCTGTGGCAGAGAATTCCACAAATTCACAACTCTCTGGGTGAAAAAGTTCCTTCTCACCTCAGTTTTAATCACATGGTTCATGAAGGATCTTTCCTCAAAGGTAATTTGTATTTATTCTCTAGTTGTGGATACTGGCAATGTTGCCGTTGTTCTGATTGTTTATTTCAAATACGCGATGAGTTGGAGGTCCCTGGGACCGATAGTGTAAAAAAATAACTGCAGATGCCGGTACAAATCGAAGGTATTTATTTCACAAAATGCTGGAGTAACTCAGCGGGTCAGGCAGCATCTCAGGAGAGAAGGAATGGGTGACGTTTCGGATCGAGACCCTTCTTCAGACTGATGTCAGGGGGGCGGGACAAAGGAAGGATATAGGTGGAGACAGGAAGATAGAGGGAGATCTGGGAAGGGGGAGGGGAAGAGAGGGACAGAGGAACTATCTAAAGTTGGAGAAGTCAATGTTCATACCGCTGGGCTCTAAGCTGCCCAAGCGAAATATGAGGTGCTGTTCCTCCAATTTCCGGTGGGCCTCACTATGGCACTGGAGGAGGCCCATGACAGAAACATAACAAGAGGAGTTGAGTATAGGAGCAAAGAGGTCCTTCTGCAGTTGTACAGGGCCCTAGTGAGACCGCACCAGGAGTACTGTGTGCAGTTTTGGTCTCCAAATTTGAGGAAGGATATTCTTGCTATTGAGGGAGTGCAGCGTAGGTTCACGAGGTTAATTCCCGGAATGGCTGGACTGTCATATGTTGAAAGACTGGAGCGACTAGACTTGTATACACTTGAATTTAGAAGGATGAGAGGGGATCTTATCGAAACCTATAAGATTATTAAGGGGTTGGACACGTTAGAAGCAGGAAACATGTTCCCAATGTTGGGGGAGTCCAGAACCAGGTGCCACAGTTTGAGAATAAGGGGTAGGCCATTTAGAACGGAGGTGAGGAAAAACTTTTTCAGTCAGAGAGTTGTGAATCTGTGGAATTCTCTGCCTCAGAAGGCAGTGGAGGCCAATTCTCTGAATGCATTCAAGAGAGAGCTAGATAGAGCTCTTAAGGATAGTGGAGTCAGGGGGTATGGGGAGAAGGCAGGAACGGGGCACTGATTGAGAATGATCAGCTATGATCACATTGAATGGCGGTGCTGGCTGGAAGGGCCGAATGGCCTCCTCCTGCACCTATTGTCTATTGTCTATGAACTGGTGTGAATCCCCTGAGCTCAGCAGCACACCTAGTGGACAGTCGCAGTGCCGCGAACCAGTAAGTGGCCGAAATGGCTTCCAAAGCTCAAGATGAGAATTGGACGGAGGAGACAATTTGCTCCATCTGCCTTGAATTCTTCACCGAAGGGCAGAATGGCCTCCTCCTGCACCTATTGTCTATTGTCTAGGTCAGACTGGGAGTGGGAGGGGGAGTTGAAGTGCTCAGCCACCGGGAGATCAGCTTGGTTAAGGCGGACCGAGGTCCCTTGGACCGACGGTCAGGAATTCCATTTCCAGTCCCTCAGTGTCGCAACCCACCAGGATCTCTCTATCACCGTGATCCTCACACGCCATTGTCCCTCTAGTTATCTGCTTTCTCCCCCCAGACTCTGTGACCCTGGACGTGGAGAGCGCGCATCCGGAGCTGGAAGTGTCCGGGAGTCTGACGGAGCTGAGACGGACTGGGGTCAGGAGAAGCCTCCGCAACAACAGGAAGAGGTTTACGGAGTGTCACTGCGCGCTGGGATCGGAGGGATTCACATCGGGGAGACATTACTGGGAGGTGGAGGTGGCGGGGAGCCGGCGCTGGGGGCTGGGGGTCGCCGCGGAGTCCGCGGAGAGGAAGGGACGGGTCGACCTGAAACCAGAGGAAGGGTTCTGGACCATCGAGAGATACCGCGAGGAGGTTTCCGCCAGCAATTCCCCCCAGACCCCTCTCTCTGCCGGTCCCATCCCCGGGAGGGTGGGGGTTTACCTCAGTTACGATGCGGGGACCGTCTCATTTTACGACGCGGACACCAAGTCCCGCCTGCACACCTTCACCGGAAATAAATTCGTGGGGAAAATGTACCCCTTCTTTGCTGCGTGGGATGAAAATCAGTGGCTGAAGATATGCTTCATTCCCTGCTCGAAACAGTAAATGGGTCGGGACCCGGGACCGGCGTCAGGAGCGGAGCTGAGGGGCAGAAACATAGAAACATAGAAAATAGGTGCAGGAGGAGGCCATTCGGCCCTTCGAGCCGGCACCGCCATTCATTGTGATCGTGGCTGATCACCCACAATCCGTAACACGTGCCCAACTTCTCCCCATTGATTCCACTTGCCCCTAGAGCTCAGAGAAACATAGAAACATAGAAAATAGGTGCAGGAGTAGGCCATTCGGCCCTTCAAGCCTGTATGCACCGCCATTCAATATGATCATGGCTGATCATCCAGCTCAGTAACCTGTACCTGCCTTCTCTCCATACCCCCTGATCCCTTTAGCCACAAGGGCCACATCTAACTCTCTCTTTAAATTCATCCAGTGATTTGGCCTCCACTGCCCTCTGTGGAAAACAGGTTGGCGATGAACCGGTAGCATTTAATTCCCAAATTTCGTGTTGTGAAACCCTACTGATGGCGGGAATAGAATGTAAATATCAGATTTATTCACAAAATGCTGGAGTAACTCAGCAGGTCAGGCTGCATCTTGGGAGAGAAGGAATGGGTGACGTTTCAGGTTGAGACCCTTCTTCAGACTGTAAATATCAGTGTGGGTCGAGTGGAATAAAATGTGTGTCTCTGCGCATTTGTTCAATGGATCATCATTAGTAAAGGAATGGTATGTGTGAGATTGTTCACAAAATTCCAGGGGTGACTCAGTGAGACAGGCAGCATCTCTGGAAACATGCCTGCCTTCTCCCCATATCCCTTGATTCCACTAGCCCCCAGAGCTCCATCTAACTCTCTCTTAAATTCATCCAGTGATTTGGCCTCCACTGCCCTCTGTGGCAGAGAATTCCACAAACTCACGTCTCTCTGGGTGAACAAGCTTCTTCTCACCTCAGTTTTAAATCGCCTCCCCTTTATTCTAAGACTGTGTGGCCCCTGGTTCTGGACTCCCCCAGAGAGAGGGAATGGGTGGCGTTTCGGGTCGAGACCCTTCTTCAGACTAGGTTCAGTGGAAAGGGAAACGAGAGGTGAGGTGTGAGATTAGTGATGGTCAATTGTACCAATGTTTTGCTCAAATGGTCACCCACTCCCAGCCTGTTCAGAGGTGGCTTTGACATGGGGTGGGGGGGGTGGGGTGGGGGGTGGGGTGGAGAGAGAGAACGAGCAGGAGAGAAAGGGACAAAGCAAGGAAACTGCAAACGCTCTTCCGACGTTCTCAGCGTGTACACGTTCATTAGCGTTCCATTGAGTAGTTGACTCTCATTAACTATCTTTAAGGATCCTTAACTATCCTTACACCAAACGTGCAGAAACAAAGAACAGCAGATGCTGCATATACCAAAGGTGGACACAAAGTGCTAGATATGAAACATCACCTGTCCTCTCTCTCCAGAGATGCTGCCCGACCTGCTGTTACTCCAGCACTTCGAGTCCATCTAAAACCAAGCCCAATGGCCACGTACGTGCTCCCCTCATTTCCCAGCAGGTGGCGGTGTTGCTCCATGTATGGGCACAGCAGTCCTCTTGTCATCTTTCGACAATGGTGACCAATAGATCACTCTTCTGTTGGTTCTTAGTCCTCCAAAATATTCCAAATGGGATTTAAACTGAAGGTGTTTCACCTGTTTCAGCTTGTGCCACACTCTGATGCAGGGCGATGGGTCCTAGCCGTTTATTGACTTTCCGTTTGTTTTACTAAGAAAAAACATAGAAAATAGGTGCAGGAGTAGGCCATCCGGCCCTTCAATATGATCATGGCTGATCATCCAGCTCAGTAGCCTGTATCTGCCTTCTCTCCATACCCCCTGATCCCTTTAGCAAAAAGGGCCACATCTAACTCCCTCTTAAATATAGCCAATGAACTGGCCTCAACTACATTCTGTGGCAGAGAATTCCACAGACTCACCACTCTGTGTGAAGAAATGTTTTCTCATCTCGGTCCTAAAAGACTTCCCCCTTATCCTTAAGCTGTGACCCCTGGTTCTGGACTTCCCCAACATTGGGAACAATCTTCCCGCATCTAGCCTCTCCAACCCCTTAAGAATTTTATATGTTTCAATAAGATCCCCCCTCAGTATTCTAAATTCCAACGAGTATAACCCTAGTCTATCCAGTCTTTCTTCATATGAAAGCCCTGCCATCCCAGGGATCAAGCTGGTGAACCTTCTCTATACTCCCTCTAAGGCTAGAATGTCTTTCCTCAGATTAGGAGATCAAAACTGTACACAATATTCCAGATGCGGTCTCACCAAGGCCCTGTACAACTGCAGCAGAACCTCCCTGCTCCTATACTCAAATCCTCTTGCTATGAATGCTAACATACCATTCGCTTTCTTCACTGAATGCTAACATACCATTCGCTTTCTTTGCTGAATGCTAACATACCATTCGCTTTCTTCACTGAATGCTAACATATCATTCGCTTTCTTCACTGGCAAAAGCACAAAGCGCTGGAAGAAGTCCACGGTTGTGGAGGACATGGCTGCTAGATTACACCGAAGATCGACACAAAATGGTGGTTGTAACTCAGCGGGTCAGGCAGCATCTCTGGAGAAAAGGAATTGCGACATTAAGGTCGGACACGATCAGTCTGCAGGAAGGCCCTGGCCCAAAACGTCGCCTATCCATGTCCTCCAGAGACAGACACAAAATGTGTCCAGAACCAGGGGCCACAGTTTAAGAAGAAGGGGTAGGCCATTTAGAACGGAGATGAGGATATACTTTTTCAGTCAGAGAGTTGTAAATCTGTGGAATTCACTGGAGGCCAATTCTCTGAATGCATTCAAGAGAGAGCTAGATAGAGCTCTTAAGGATTGCGGAGACAGGGGGTACGGGGAGAAAGGCAGGAACGGGGTACTGATTGAGAATGGTCAGCCATGATCACATTGAATGGTGGTGCTGGCTCGAGGGGCCGAATGGCCTCCTCCTGCACCTGTTGTCTATTGCCTATAAATGCCGGAGTAACTGCGGGACAGGCAGCATCTCCAGAGAGGAGGAATGGGCGATGTTTCGGGTCGAGAGCCTTCTTCAGACTGAGTCAGGGGAGAGGGAGAGATGGAGATAAGGAAGGGCGAGGTGTGAAAACACAGATCAAAGCAGACGTTGCTAAGGAAATGTTGAACGGTCCATTGTTGGCTGAAGGGGAGGTGACAAGCAGGCTTACAATCAGGAGCATTAATCAGGAGGAGAGTGAAACTGGTCGGAGAACGAGGATGGCGGGATGGATGGAGAGAGGAGGGAAAGCAAGGGTGTTGAAGGGTAACACAGTCTTAGAATAAAACTGAGGCCATTTAAAACTGAGGTGAAAAAAAACTTTTTCACCCAGAGAGTTGTGAATTTGTGGAATTCTCTGCCACAGAGGGCAGTGGAAGCCAAATCACTGGATGGATTTAAGAGAGAGTTAGATAGAAATCTAGGGGCTAGTGGAATCAAGGGATATGGAGAGAAGGCAGGCACGGGGTATTGATTGGGAACGATCAGCCATGACCACAATTAATGGCGGTGCTGGCTCGAAGGGCTGAATGGCCTCCTCCTGCACCTATTATCTATGTTTCTATGTCTCTATATATGAAGGTTGGGCGATTAATTGGCCGCTGCAAGTTGACCTCCAGAGATGCTGCTTGACCCAGAGATGTTGAGTTCCTCCAGCACTTTGTGTTTTTTTTTGCCTAAGATTCCAGCATCTGCAGTTCCTTCTGTCTCCCAGCTGTTTACTGTTGCTCTGTTTAATATTTAATGGATTTTATCTGTCTTCTTCCGTGTCGACCGCCACACCTAATTTAAAAAAAAAAGCTGCTATTTCCTTATATATTTATATTTCTTTTTTTCTGTTTTACGATTTGACCTTTGATCGGGAGGGTTGTTCAAGCAGTAAATGCAAATCACGTTAACCTGCGAAAACACAAATATGTGCGTTGGGCGATTAATTGACCATTGCATGTTAACCTTGTTTGCAGATAAGTGTAGATAAGGGGTGGTTAATCATCTGTGTGGGAGGGGGGGGAATGCAATGAGTGTAGAGAGGTGTACATAGGTATTTTCTGGGCAGCATCGTCATAGAGCCATACAGCAGGGAAACAGGCCCTTCGGCCCATCATTTGCATTCCAACCGAGTTGGGATATTGGGAACTTCCCATTTCGCCACGTTTGCCCCACATCCCACTAAATCCTTCCTATCTACATATCTGTTCAATATGTTCAAAAGTCAGAATTGTATCCACCTCTGTAGCTTCCTCTGGCAGCCAACATGGTTTTCACACCTTACCCTTCTTCATCTTCTCCAACTTTAGTTAGTTCCTCTGTCCCTCTCTTCCCCTCCACCTTCCTAGTTCTCCCTCTGTCTTCACCTATATCCTTCCTTTGTCCGGCCCCCATGAAATCAGTCTGAAGAAGGGTCTCGACCTGAAACGTCACCCATTCCTTGTCTCCTGAGATGCTGCCTGACCTGCTGAGTTGCTCCAGCATTTTGGGAATCAATACCTTCGATTTGTACCAGCATCCGCAGTTATTTTCTTACCTTACCCTTCCAAGTCTCTGTGGAATTCACTGCCTCAGAAGGCAGTGGAGGCCAATTCTCTGAATGTATTCAAGAGAGAGTTAGATAGAGTCAGGGGGTATGGGGGAGAGGGCAGGAATGGGGCACTGATTGAGAATGATCAGCATGAGAAATCGACCAGAGGGCGCAGCGGTAGAAAATAGACAATAGACAATAGGTGCAGGAGTAGGCCATTCAGCCCTTCGAGCCAGCACCGCCAATCAATGCGACCATGGCTGATCACTCTCAATCAGTACCCCGTTCCTGCCTCCTCCCCATACCCCCTCACTCCACTATCCTTAAGAGCTCTATCCAGCTCTCTCTTGAAAGCATCCAACGAACTGGCCTCCACTGCCTTCTGAGGCAGAGAATTCCACACCTTCACAACTCTCTGACTGAAAAAGTTCTTCCTCATCTCCGTTCTAAATGGCCTACCCATTATTCTTAAACTGTGGCCCCTTGTTCTGGACTCCCCCAACATTGGGAACATGCTTCCTGCCTCTAATGTGTCCAATCCCCTAATTATCTTATATGTTTCAATAAGATCCCCCCTCGTCCTTCTAAATTCCAGTGTATACAAGCCTAATTGCTCTAGCCTTTCAACATACGACAGTCCCGCCATTCCGGGAATTAACCTAGTGAACCTACGCTGCACGCCCTCAATAGCAAGAATATCCTTCCTCAAATTTGGAGACCAAAACTGCACACAATACCCCAGGTGCGGTCTCACTAGGGCCCTGAACAACTGCAGAAGGACCTCTTTGCTCCTATACTCAACTCCTCTTGTTATGAAGGCCAACATTCCATTGGCTTTCTTCACTGCCTGCTGTACCTGCATGCTTCCTTTCAGTGACTGATGCATGAGGACACCCAGATCTCGTTGTACGTCCCCTTTTCCTAACTTGACACCATTCAGATAATAATCTGCCTTCTTATTCTTACCACCAAAGTGGATAACCTCACACTTGTCCACATTAAATTGTATCTGCCATGCACCCGCCCACTCACACAACCTGTCCAAGTCACCCTGCAACCTCATAGCATCTTCCTCACAGCTCACACTGCCACCTAGCTTTGTATCATCTGCAGATTTGCTGCCTTGCAGCGCTTGGAGCGCCAGAGACCCAAGTTCGATCCCGACCACGGGTGCTGTCTGTACGGAGTTTGTACGTTCTCCCCCGTGACCGCGTGGGTTTTTTTTGTCCGAGATCTTCGCTCTCCTACCCACACTCCAAAGCAAATATGTACAGGTTTGCAGGTTTAATTGCCTTGGTATAAGTGTAAATTGTTCATCGTGTGTGTCGGACAATGTTCATGTGCGCGGATCGCTGGTCAGTAGACAATAGACAATAGGTGCAGGAGGAGGCCATTCAGCCCTTCGAGCCTGTACGCACCGCCATTCAATGTGATCATGGCTGATCATTCTCAATCAGTACCCCGTTCCTGCCTTCTCCCCATACCCCCTGACTCCGCTATCCTTAAGAGCTCTATATAGCTCTCTCTTGAATGCATTCAGAGAATTGGCCTCCACTGCCTTCTGAGGCAGAGAATTCCACAGACTCTCTGACTGAAAAAGTTTTTCCTCATCTCAGTTCAAATTGGCCTACCACTTATTCTTAAACTGTGGCCCCTTGTTCTGGACTCCCCCAACATTTCCTGCCTCTATCGTGTCCAACCCCTTAATAATCTTATACGTTTCGATAAGATCTCCTCTCATCCTTCTAAATTCCAGTGGATACAAGCCCAGTCGCCTAGTCGGTGCGGACTCGGTGGGCTAATCTAAATTTTGCTCTGTAGATTGCTGTTCGGTTCTCGGCGGATCAGGGAGTATTGAGAAAAAAACAATGTCAAACGTCTAAAGGAATGATAAATTTAATTTTTTTTAATATCGTGCTACTGCTATCTGATAGCGCATAGCGACGGTAAAGATGGGTAATCAGTTTTGTGACGTTCAAAGTCGAAGCAATTCAACTGATAGGTGGTTTGCAGAGTTAGCAACATTCGTTCACACATCACTGATAGCTCATTTGAACCTTTGGACTAAAGTTTTGTTTGCCTTTGTGCGAATGTTTCAAGGCCATTTTCAACGTAAAAAGCCCCCTTGTCTTTTTACAATATCGTATTATGTAAACGTCGTTCACCAGAATAATTCCCGGGATGGCGGGACTGACGTATGATGAAAGAATGGGTCGACCGGGCTTGTATTCACTGGGATTTAGAAGGATGAGAGGGGTTCTTATAGAAACATGTAAAATTCTCAAGAGATTGGACACGCTAGATGCAGGGAGAAAATGTTCCCGATGTCGGGGGAGCCCAAAACCAGGGGTCACAGTTCAAGAATATGGGGTAGGCCATTTAGGACTGAGATGAGGAAAATGTTTTTCTCCCAGACAGTAGTGAATCTGTGGAATTCTCTGCCACAGAAGGCAGTGGAGGCCGATTCACTGGATGTTTTCAAGAGAGAGTTAGATTTAGCTCTTAGGGCTAACGGAATCAAGGGATATGGGGAGAAAGCAGGAACGGGGAACTGATTCTGGATGATCAGCTATGATCATGTTGAATGGCGGTGCTGGCTCGAAGGGCCAAATGGCCTACTCCTGCACTAGTTTTACTGCCGCCCTGATGAGTTTCACTTTGTGTATAACGCGTTATCGCGGTATCACAAAATGCTGGAGTAACTCAGCAGGTCAGGCATCATCTCGGAGAGAAGGAATGGGTGACGATTCGGGTCGAGACACTTCTTCAGACTGAACTCTTTATCACGATCCCACAGGCAATAATGGACCAGTGTGGGGTTCACCTTTCATGAATCATCGTTGTTTCAAACCCTCCAATTTGACGACATTGAAAAAATCACGCATTCATTTCCTCCCGCGGAGACTACTGCAACTCCCTATACAGTGGGATCAGCCAATCATCCCTGTCCCGCCTGCAACTGGTCCAAAACGCCGCAGCGAGACTCCTGACGGGTGCCCGTAAAAGGGACCACATCACCCCGATTCTGGCCTCTCTCCATTGGCTCCCTGTACGGTACAGAATCAACTTCAAGCTCCTCCTATTCACATACAAAGCCCTAAACGGGCTTGCCCCCCCCCCCCCCCCCCCCCATTATCAAAAATCTTTTAACCCACCACTCTATCTCCAGGTCCCTCAGGTCGGCCGACTTGGGGCTACTCACTATCCCGCGGTCTAGGCTTAAGCTCAGGGGTGACCGCGCTTTTGCGGTTGCAGCTCCTAGACTGTGGAACAGCATCCCTCTCACCATCAGAACTGCCCCCTCCATCGACTCCTTTAAGTCCAGGCTCAAAACCTATATCTACTCCCTAGCGTTTGAGGCCCTCTGAGGGGGCGCTGTGAACTGTTTATGTATGCATTGGTGAGACCACACCTGAAGTATTGCGTACAGTTTTGGTCTCCTAATCTGAGGAAAGACATTCTTGCCTTAGAGGGAGTACAGAAAAGGTTCACCAGATTGATTCCTGGGATGGCAGGACTTTCATATGAAGAAAGACTGGATAGACTCGGCTTGTACTCACTGGAATTTAGAAGATTGAGGGGGGATCTTATAGAAACTTACAAAATTCTTAATGGGTTGGACAGGCTAGATGCAGGAAGATTGTTCCCGATGTTGGGGAAGTCCAGAACAAGGGGTCACAGTTTAAGGATAAGGGGGAAGTCTTTTAGGACCGAGATGAGAACGTTTTTTTTCACACAGAGAGTGGTGAATCTGTGGAATTCTCTGCCACAGAAGGTAGTTGAGGCCAGTTCATTGGCTATATTTAAGAGGGAGTTAGATGTGGCCTTTGTGGCTAAAGGGATCAGGGGGTATGGAGGGAAGGCAGGTACAGGATACTGAGTTGGATGATCAGCCATGATCATATTGAATGGCGGTGCAGGCTCGAAGGGCCGAATGGCCTACACCTGCACCTATATTCTATGTTTCTATGTTTCTATGTGCTGTGATGTTTGTGTGCCATTGTATGTTCGTTCTTAGTACCTGAACTGATGTTTAGCACTTTGGTCAACGTGGGTTGTTTTTAAATGTGCTATACAAATAAAATTGTCTTGAATTGACTTGTTTGTTGCATGTCTTTTATTCATTTAGCTAAAGTACCTTCCTTGTCTCTCGTTCCCCTTTCCCTCTGACACTTAGTCTGAAGAAGGGCCACGACCCCGAGACTGCACCTGTTCCTTTTCCCCAGAGATGCTGCCTGTCCCGCTGAGTTACTCCAGCTTTTTTGTGTGTCAATATTCGGTTCAAACCAGCACCTGCAGTTTCCTCCGACGCCGCAGAATGTGAAGTTCGGCTTTACATCAGCTTCACTGCGAGGAACCTCCCTCATAGGCTTGTATACACTGGAATTTAGAAGGATGAGAGGAGATCTTATCAAAAAAACGTATAAGATTATTAAGGGGTTGGTCACGTTAGAGGCAGGAAACATGTTCCCAATGTTGGGGGAGTCCAGAACAAGGGGCCACAGTTTAAGAATAAGGGGTAGGCCATTTAGAACTGAGATGAGGGAAAACTTTTTCAGTCAGAGAGTTGTGAATCTGTGGAATTCTCTGCCTCAGAAGGCAGTGGAGCCCAATTCTCTGAATGCATTCAAGAGAGAGCTGGATAGACCTCTTAAGGATAGCGGAGTCAGGGGGTATGGGGAGAAGGCAGGAACGGGGCACTGATTGAGAATGATCAGCCATGATCACATTGAATGGCGGTGCTGGCTCGAAGGACCGAATGGCCTTCTCCTGCACCTATTGTCTATTGTCTATTGTCATCATTTTGGACGTAGGATAGGACCACGGTTGACGCCTGGGGGAGCAACCTGGGAGGACCGGGGGGTGGGGGAGGGGCTTTAGGATCAGGAAGCTGTCGGTGAGTCTTAGAAACAAAGAAACATGGAAAATATGTGCAGGAGGAGGCCATTCGGCCCTTCGAGCCAGCACCGCCATTCATTGTGATCATGGCTGATCATCCACAATCAATAACCCGGGCCTGCCTTCTCCACATATCCCTTGATTCCACCCGTCCCTAGAGCTCTATCTAACTCTCTCTTGAATCCATCCAGTGATTTGGCCTCCACTGCCCTATGTGGCAGAGAATTCCACAAATTCACAACTCTCTGACTGAAAAAGTTTTTCCTCATCTCCGTTCTAAATTGCCTCCCCTTTATTCTAAGACTGTGGCCCCTGGTTCTGGACTCTCCCAGCATCGGGAACATTTTTCCTGCATCTAGCTTGTCCAGTCCTTTTATAATTTTATCTGTCTCTGTAAGATCCCCTCTCATCCTTCTAAACTCCAGTGAACACAAGCCTAGTCTTTTCAATCTCTCCTCATATGTCAGTCCCGCCATCCCAGGGATCAATCTCGTGAACCTACGCTGCACTGCCTCAATTACAAGGATGTCCTTCCTCAAATTGGGAGACCAAAAACTGTACACAGTACTCCAGATGTGGTCTTACCAGAGCCCTGTACAACCGCAGAAGAACCTCTTTACTGCTATACTGAAATACTCTTGTTATGAAGGCCAACATTCCATTAGCTTTCTTCACTGCCTGCTGTACCTGCAGGAGAAGTCAAAGGAGAAGATTTCATAAAATGTGGGAGGGTGAGAAGGGAGGGGACCATAATAAGGAAGTTATTTGTCGTGTAATTTAGATACTAAGGTCGGCATTAAGGAAGTCTTTATTGCGAGGCAGACTTTAGCACGTAAAACCCGCCGACTTTGTCCTGCAATGATAGTTTGTTAAGGGGTGTATGAGAACTTCATTTAAGGATACTGTATCCTGATCGAAGTTATCTGCTGGAGTCGCTGCCTCGAAAAGGGAGTCGACATCATCGAAGACAAACACTATCCTCCCGTTGACATTAGGATAATGGAAAATCTGTATCTGTCCCGCTGAGTTACTCCAGCTTTTTTGTACCTGTGTCCCGCTGAGTTACTCCAAATTTTGATACCTCTGTCCCTGAGTTACTCCAGCTTTTTTGTACCTGTGTCCCGCTGAGTTACTCCAGCTTTTTTGTACCTGTGTCCCGCTGAGTTACTCCAAATTTTGATACCTCTGTCCCTGAGTTACTCCAGCTTTTTTGTACCTGTGTCCCGCTGAGTTACTCCAACTTTTTGGTATCTCTGTCCCGCTGAGTTACTCCAGCTTTTTTTGTACCTGTGTCCCGCTGAGTTACTCCAAATTTTGATACCTCTGTCCCTGAGTTACTCCAGCTTTTTTGGACCTGTGTCCCGCTGAGTTACTCCAACTTTTTGTATCTGTGTCCCGCTGAGTTACTCCAGCTTTTTTGTACCTGTGTCCCGCTGAGTTACTCCAGCTTTTTTGTACCTCTGTCCCGCTGAGTTACTCCAGCTATTGGTGGCTCCTTTTACCATCGTCAGTTTTTTCTTTGCCATATCTTTCATTCGTTGTTCTTTATCGCTCTACACCTACCTCTGTCGTCTCTGTCTCTCGTTTCCCCTGAATAGTCCGACGAAGGGTCTGGACCCGAAACGCCACCCGTTCCTTCTCTCCGGAGATGCTGCCTGACCCTCTGAGTTACTCCAGCTTTTTTTTGCGACGATCTTTGGGGAATCTTTTCGGCAGACTGACTGAAAATAGAGTCCCTTCGTGTGATCAGGGTGGATGGTAAAAACTGAACATCTGGGAACTACCACACGACGTAGAGAAGCTAACAGGGTCATCATCTGATCTTTGAACAAAGTGCTCCAGGTTACTGGTAATATTCGGTGATCGCCTGGGTTCCCTTATATCTCTCTACACTGTCTCCCCTTCATTCTCTTCCCGTGTGATATAAGCTGTGCATTAATTCCCCGAAGAGCTGGGTAACGAGAGACTACAAGTGCGTTTGAGGCAAGAGAAAGTATTTCGAAGCAGAGAGTACTTGTGGTGATCATGGCTTCGAGGGGAGAGGACGAGGGTTGGAGCGAGGAGACCATCTGCTCCATTTGCTTCGATTTCTTCACCGAACCAATTTCACTGCAATGCGGCCATTCCTTCTGCCTGTCCTGCATCTCCCAGGCGTGGGACACCACCGGGATAAATTCCTGCCCGCAATGTCGGGCGACCTTCCCGGAGAGAGACCTGAAGGTAAACAGGGCTCTGGCAAACCTGTCCGAAACAGCTCGGAAACTCAAACCGAACGAGAAAGAGAAGGAGGGGAAATTTCACTGCGAGGAACACCAGGAAGAACTTAAGCTGTTTTGCGAAACCGACAAGAAGCTGGTCTGTGTGATATGTTCGGTGAGCCGGGAACACAGGTCTCACAGCCTCATGCCGATTAACGAAGCTGTCGAAATCTACAAGGTAAAAGCAAACAGCGCGAACTGTGAGGAAGATGCTATGTGGTTGCAGGGTGACTTGGACAGGTTGTGCGAGTGGGCGGATGCATGGCAGATGCAGTTTAATGTGGATAAGTGTGAGGTTATCCACTTCGGTGGTAAGAACAGGAAGGCAGGGTATTATCTGAATGGTGTCAAGTTAGGAGAAGGGGATGTACAACGAGATCTGGGTGTCCTAGTGCATCAGTCACTGAAAGGAAGCATGCAGGTACAGCAGGCAGTGAAGAAAGCCAATGGAATGTTGGCCTTCATAACAAGAGGAGTTTAGTATAGGAGCAAAGAGGTCCTTCTGCAGTTGTACAGGGCCCTAGTGAGACTGCACCTGGAGTACTGTGTGCAGTTTTGGTCTCCAAATTTGAGGAAGGATATTCTTGCTATTGAGGGCGTGCAGAGTCGGTTTACTAGGTTAATTCCCGGAATGTTGAAAGACTGGAGGGGCTAGGCTTGTATGCGTTGGAATTTAGGATGAGAGGGGGTCTTATCGAAACATATAAGATTATTAAGGGGTTGGACACGTTAGAGGCAGGAAACAGGTTCCCAATGTTGGGGGAGTCCAGAATCAGGGGCCACAGTTTAAGAATAAGGGGTAGGCCATTTAGAACGGAGATGAGGAAAAACTTTTTCAGTCAGAGAGTTGTGAATCTGTAGAATTCTCTGCCTCAGAAGGCATTGGAGGCCAAGTCTCTGAATGCATTCAATAGAGAACTAGATAGAGCTCTTAAGGATAGCGGAGTCAAAGGGTATGGGGAGAAGGCAGGAACGGGGAACTGATTGAGAATGATCAGCCATGATCAGCCATGATCACATTGAATGGCGGTACTGGCTCCAAGGGCAGAATGGCCTATTCCTGCACCTATTGTCTATTGTCTATTGTCTACATAGACACATATATATACACGCACGCATATATATATATATATCTATATATATATATATATGTGTGTGTATTCACAAAATGCTGGAGTAACTCAGTAGGGCAGGCAGCATTTCAGGAGAGAAGGAATGGGTGACGTTTCGGGTCGAGACCCTTCTTCAGACTGATGTCAGGGGGGCGGGACAAAGGAAGGATATAGGTGGAGACAGGAAGATAGAGGGAGATCTGGGAAGGGGGAGGGGAAGAGAGGGACAGAGAAACTATCTAAAGTTGGTGAGTTCGATGTTCATACCACTGGGCTGCAAGCTACCCAGGCGAAATATGAGGAGTCCCAAGAAAGCAGATGTGGCTGTGGTAGCGAGTCTGGGTCAAGATGTGGTCGTAGATTAGGAGGGCAGGAGAAATCACAGAGGGGGAGCAGCGAAAGCATGTTGCTAAACTCTCGTCGAAGAGAGGAGGAGAACTTCTTCAAAGTGGACATACCTTGAGGAGAAATGGCAGTGGAGGAATATATATATTTGTGTGTGTGTGTTTGTGTGTGTGTGTGTGTGTGTGTGTGCATGTATACTCTGAATGCTGTGAAGTACGCACTGAACTTTTTTTCCCTCTTGTTTATTATATTGTTTACGGTGCATTATGTTTACATATTCTGTTGTGCTGCTGCAAGAATTTCATTGTTGTACCTGGGACACATGACAATAAAACAGTCTTGACTCTTGACTGTCTCAATCCTAGGGTCAGGTTCAATTCTCCATGGAACTGTTAATGGGGCAGAAATCTGAGATTTCACTAAGCGAGGTGCAACAGAAGGAAAAGATCAACGAAGTCAAGGTAAAGTTTCCAACTCAGTGACCTATTGATCTTTGTGGCTTGTTTTTGCTTCTGGTTTATATTAAATGGCACATTTTATTTGACAGGATCAGTCACATTGCCTACAGAACCATGTCACGTCCGAGTTTACTAAAATGCACCAATATCTCACCGAGAAGGAGGAGCATTGTATCAAAGATTTAAGAGAGAAAGAGCAGATAATACTGGATGCAATGGAGGTAAATCTCCAAAAAATTCAAGCGAATTTAACTTCCATTGAGGAGCAAATCTCAAAGCTGCAGAACCAGATGGAGCAAAGAAACAACGTGATCTTCCTGAAGGTGAGCGACGCAGAATAAGGCCATTTGGCCCATCAGGTGTACTCAGTGCCCCTCTCCATCGGGGACCTGGGGTGGAGGGCACCGAGGAGTCCCCTGTAGCCTGTTCCTCGCACGGTCCACAGACTCGCCGGCCACCTGCCACTTTTGCGGGTTGGAAGAGTCTGTGTACCACGTGTACACTGAGTGTGTGAGTCTGTGTTCCACGTGTACATGGAGTGTGTGAGTCTGTGGTCCACGTGTACATGGGGCGTGTGAGTCTGTGGTCCACGTGTACATGGGGCGTGTGAGTCTGTGTACCACGTGTACATGGAGTGTGTGAGTCTGTGCACCACGTGTACATGGAGTGTGTGAGTCTGTGTACCACGTGTACATGGAGTGTGTGAGGTTGCAAACCCTGTTCCAATATCTAAAGGGGCTGCCCCTTTGCCATCTGGCTGCACTTTTCACCCACCATCCTCATCTTTGGGCACCCCTGTGCGTGAGAGGAGAGGGTAGGGCCGAAGATGTCCTGGTTGAGTTTGCTCCTGGGCCTGGCCAAACTGGCCATCCGCGACTCACGGCACCAGGCCGAAAAGGGCACTGCCCGAGCCAGCTGCCTACCCCTTTTCTGGGGTTACATCCGCGCCCGGGTGGTGTTGGAGAGGGACCACGCGCTGTCCACGTGTACATGGGGTGTGTGAGTCTGTGTACCACGTGTACATGGAGTGTGTGAGTCTGTGGTCCACGTGTACATGGGGTGTGTGAGTCTGTGTGCCACGTGTACATGGGGTGTGTGAGTCTGTGTACCACGTGTAGATGGAGTGTGTGAGTCTGTGTACCACGTGTACATGGAGTGTGTGAGGTTGCAACCCCTGTTCCAATATCTAAAGGGGCTGTCCCTTTGCCTTCTGGCTGCACTTTTCACCCACCATCCTCATCTTTGGGCACCCCTGTGCGTGAGGGGAGAGGGTAGGGCCGAAGATGTCCTGGTTGGGTTTGCTCCTGGGCCTGGCCAAACTGGCTATCCGTGACTCACGGCACCAGGCCGAAAAGGGCAATGCCTGAGCCAGCTGCCTACCCCTTTTCCGGGGTTACATCCGCGCCCGGGTGGTGTTGGAGAGGACCCACGCACTGTCCACGGGCACCCTGGAGGATTTCCGGGACCGCTGGGCACCGCAGGGGATTGGATGTATCCTGGATGTGGATTGTAATATAATTGTATAATAGTTTCAATTGGTATATTTGTTTGTATAGTATTCTAGTGGTGGGTTCTGTTTTGGTTTTAATGTATTGTATATATTATTTTAATATTTAAATAAATATTTTTGATTTAAATACAAAAAAAATAAAAAATCAAGGTCTACTCCGCCATTCAATCGTGGCTGATCTATCTCACCCTCTCAAACCCCATTCTCCCGCCTTCTCCTCATAACCCCTGACACCCGCACTAATCGAAAATCTGTCAATCTCTGTCTTAAAGATATCCAATGACTTGGCCTCCACAGCCGTCTGTGGCAACGAATTCCACAGATTTCACCACCGTCCGACTAAAAAAATCCCGCCTCATCTCCTTTCTAGATCCCGCCTCATCTCCTTTTATTCTGAGGCTATGGCGTGTGGTCCCAGCCCTCCACTAGTGGAAAGGTCCTCTCCACATTCACGCTATCCAGGCCTATAATTTGGTTCTGTGAATATGAATATTGCACCATTATTTCCGCTACCTTTTCGGTCGTCAGTTTTGCTTGTCTTTCTTATATTATGTCCATTGGTTTTCTAGATTTTGTAGATCTGCAAATTTGCAGATGATACAAAGCTGGGTGGTAGTGTGAACTGTGAGGAAGATGCTATTCGGCTTGTACTTGCTGGAATTTAGAAGATTGAGGGGGGATCTTATTGAAACTTTAAAAATTCTTAAGGGGTTGGACAGGCTAGATGCAGGAAGATTGTTCCCGATGTTGGGGACGTCCAGAACAAAGGGTCACAGTTTAAGGATAAGGAGGAAGTCTTTTAGGACCGAGATGAGAAAGTTTTTTTTCACACAGAGAGTGGCGAATCTGTGGAATTCTCTGCCACAGAAGGTAGTTGAGGCCAGTTCATTGGCTATATTTAAGAGGGAGTTAGATGTGGCCCTTGTGGCTAAAGGGACCAGGGGGTATGGAGAGAAGGCAGGTACGGGATACTGAGTTGGATGATCAGCCATGATCATATTGAATGGCGGTGCAGCTCGAAGGGCCGAATGGCCTAATCCTGCACCTATTTTCTATGTTTCTATGTTTCTATGAGGTTGCATGGTGACTTGGACAGGTTGTGTGAGTGGGCGGATGCATGGCAGATGCAGTTTAATGTGGATAAGTGTGAGGTTATCCACTTTGGTGGTAAGAATAGGAAGGCAGAGTATTATCTGAATGGTGTCAAGTTAGGAACAGGGGACGTACAACGAGATCTGGGTGTCCTAGTGCATCAGTCACTGAAAGGAAGCATGCAGGTACAGCAGGCAGTGAAGAAAGCCAATGGAATGTTGGCCTTCATAACAAGAGGAGTTGAGTATAGGAGCAAAGAGGTCCTTCTGCAGTTGTACAGGGCCCTAGTGAGACCGCACCTGGAGTACTGTGTGCAGTTTTGGTCTCCAAATTTGAGGAAGGATATTCTTGCTATTGAGGGCGTGCAGCGTAGGTTTACTAGGTTGATTCCCGGAATGGCGGGACTGTCATATGTTGAAAGACTGGAGCGACTAGGCTTGTATACACTGGAATTTAGAAGGATGAGAGGAGATCTTATCGAAACGTATAAGATTATTATGTGGTTGGACATGTTAGAGGCAGGAAACATGTTTTCAATGATGGGGGAGTCCAGAACAAGGGGCTACAGTTTAAAAATAAGGGGTAGGCCATTTTGAACTGAGATGAGGAAAAACGTTTTCTGTCAGAGAGTTGTGAATCTGTGGCATTTTCTGCCTCAGAAGGCAGTGGAGGCCAATTGTCTGAATGCATTCAAGAGAGAGTTAGATAGAGCTCTTAAGGATAGCGGAGTCGGGGGGTATGGGGAGAAAGCAGGAACGGGGTACTGATTGAGAATGATCAGCCATGATCACATTGAATGGCGGTGCTGGCTCGAAGGGGCGAAAGGCCGAATGGCCTCCTCCTGCACCTATTGTCTATTGTCTATTATTGTCTATTGTCTATTGTAACTGTCCTATCATCTCCTTGCAGTCTGTGTACCAGCAGCGGAGAACATTCAGGAATCTGCCTCCTTGTGTTGTTCCTCTCCCTGTTTGATTACAGATGACTATTCCTTGAAAAATTGAGATTATTTTTTCTTTTTTAATTTCAGGAAGAAACTTCTCAGGCGAACTGGTAAGACATGATCTTGGCTGATATTCTGCATTGTCTGTGAAAATATTTCAGAAATTATTCATTGTCAATTTATTAAAATTTTTTTAACAAAGTTTATTTCTGAATTGTTATTAATACAGCTTTGACAATTCAATGCATGAACACATTAGTACTGATAGATATCAATAGACGATAGATAATAAAACAATTGGTGCAGGAGTAGGCCATGCGGCCCTTCGAGTCAGCACCACCATTCAATGTGATCATGGCTGATCATTCTCAATCAGTACCCCGTTCCTGCCTTCTCCGCATACCCCCTGACTCCGCTATCCTTAAGAACTCTATCTAGCTCTCTTTTTAATGCATTCAGAAAATTGGCCTCCACTGCCTTCTGAGGCAGAGAATTCCACAGATTTACAACTCTCTGACTGAATTTTTTTTTCCTCATCTCCATTCTAAATGGCATACCCCTTATTCTTAAACTGTGGCCCTTGGTTCTGGACTCCCCCAACATTGGGAACATGTTGCCTGCCTCTAACTTGTCCAACACATTAATAATCTTATATGTTTCGATAAGATTCCCTCTCATCCTTCTAAATTCCAGTGTATACAAGCCTAGTCGCTCCAGTCTTTCAACATACGACAGTCCCGCCATTCCGGGATTAACCTAGTAAACCTACGCTGCACGCCCTCAACAGCAAGAATATTCTTCCTCAAATTTGGACAACAAAAATATCCTTCCTCAAATATCGCCCCCCACCCCCCCCCCCACAATACCATTCAGAGGGTATACAACTTACGTTAGGCAAGGAAAATAAGTAAATAAACATAAACATAAGCATTTTTAATTAAAAAAAAACAAAAAACATTTTATTTAAAAATTATTTTAACGGGTCAATTTATTTTAAACGTCTTCACATTTTCAGGAGTAACACCACATATTCGGTGCTGCCAGTAACAGAGGGCGACATGTCCATGGAAAAATTCAACAGCCCCTTCTTGTTCTTCGTGTGGAGAGAAATGCGTAATGCTGTTAGCCCAGGTAAAGTTCTTATTTTGATTGCGTGTTATGAATTGTACTACGATATATAAATAATATGGGCGCAACTTTAATTACTGGGTATTGATAGAATGAGAAAGATTTGTTTTAGATTTTAGTTGTGCACCCATATCTACACTCCTGAGAAATACTGCCTGAATAAGATTATTAAGGGGCTGGACACGTTAGAGGCAGGAAACATGTTCCCAATGTTGGGGGAGTCCAGAACCAAGGGCCACAGTTTAAGAATAAGGGGTAGGCCAGTTAGAACGGAGATGGGGGAAAACCTTTTCAGTCAGAGAGTTGTAAATCTGCGGAATTCACTGCCTCAGAAGGCATTGGAGGCCAATTCTCTGAATGCATTCAAGAGAGAGATAGATAGAGCTCTTAAGGATAGCGGAGTCCGTGGGTATAGACAATAGACAATAGGTGCACGAATAGGCCCTTCGAGCCAGCACCACCATTCAATGTGATCATGGCTGATCATTCTCAATCAGTACCCCGTTCCTGCCTTCCCCCTGACTCCGCTTTCCTTAAGAGCTCTATCTAGCTCTCTCTTGAATGCATTCAGAGAATTGGCCTCGACTGCCTTCTGAGGCAGAGAATTCCACAGATTCTCAGTATCCAGAGAATTCCACAGATTCCACAGATCCCCATATTTCACAGTATGATCAGCCATGATCACATTGAATGGTGGTGCTGGCTCAAAGGGCGGAATGGCCTCCTCCTTCACCTATTGTCTATTGTCCATTGAATTCAGTCTGAAGAAGGGTCTCGACGCGAAACGTCGCCCATTCCTTCTCTCCTAGATGCTGCCTGACCTGCTGAGTTACTCCAGCATTTTGTGATACCGTCGGTTTGTACCAGCATTTGCGTTTATTTTCCTACGGAAATACTGCCTTCGTCACATGGACGGTTTTGTGCGTTGCTACCACAAGAATTTATTCAGAGAAACATAGAAAACTGGTGCAGGAGTAGGCCATTCGGCCCTTCGAGTCAGCACAGCCATTCAATATGATCATGGCTGATATAGCGATGATGTATCAGATGTAGCGATGAATTGTTGTACACTGCTTCACGAGTCTCCGGAAAGTGTGCAGGAAGGAACTGCAGATGTTGGTTTAAACCGAAGAGACACAAAATGCTGGAGTAACTCAGCAGGACAGGCAGCATCTCTGGAGAGATGGAATGGGTGACGTTTCCGTCCGAAATCCTTCTTCAGACGGGTGTCTTCGATCTGAAGAAGGGTCTCGACCCGAAACGTCACCCATTCCTTCTCTCCAGAGATGCTGCCTGTCCCGCTGAGTTACTCCAGCATTTTGTGCCTATCGTCAGTGGGTGTGGGCGACCCTGGATTCGATTGACCGCTGGCCGCTTCCCTGGTGACACTCTCTTGGGACGCGAGGGACTGGTGCAAATCTTTGTTTCTTTCCCCAGTCTCCGTGACCCTGGACGTGGAAACGGCGAATAAACTACTCGAGGTGTCTGTGGACCTCAGGACCGTCAGATGGACCCGGAGACAAAGGAAACTCGCAGACACCTGGAAGAGGTTTACGGTCTGGCCGTGTGTGCTGGGATGGGTGGGGTTCGCGTCGGGGCGACATTATTGGGAGGTGGAGGTCGCAGGGAATAGAAGTTGGGGCCTGGGAGTGGCGGCAGAGTCCGTGGAGAGGAAGAGACGGGTCGACCTGACGCCAGGGAATGGATTCTGGACCATCCAAAGAACTGAAGACAGGTTCAATGTAAATGCCTCCCGTCCATTCCTCCTCCCCGCCATGCTCATCCCCGGGAAGGTGGGAGTCTATCTCAACTACGAGTCCGGGACCGTTTCTTTTTACGGCGCGGACACCAGTTTCCACCTCCACACGTTCAGCGGGAGCAAATTCACGGAGAAGCTCTACCCTTTCTTATGGACTTTCGACGAAAAAACCCCGCTGAAAATCTGAAATGACAGCAAATGCCAGGCAGGTTAGGCAGCATCTGTGGTGAGGGGTGCGAGAAGCTTTAAGCTACTTGCTCCAGAGTTTAATAATAAGAATAAGAATAACAATAACAATAACAATAACACGTTAGAGGCAGGAAACATGTTGCCAGTGTTGGGGGAGTCCAGAACAAGGGGCCACAGTTCAAGAATAAGGGGTAGGCCATTTAGAACGGAGATGATGAAAACTCCATTGCACTTCATTTGCTGTGCTGCTTTCCACCAGGAGATGGCGACAGCGAGTGGTCCAGAGGCCTGTGCAGTTTCACGGCGGCAAGTTCCGCACCTGGGGTCAGACCAGTACTGCAGGGACTCTCTGGGATAGAAGGAAGGGAATAGGGCCTCATATTTCGCCTGGGCACAGCTTGCAGCCCAGTGGTATGAACATTGACTTCTCCAACTTTAGACAGTTCCTCTGTCCCTCACTTCCCCTCCCCCTTCCCGGATCTCCCTCTATCTCCCTGTCTCCACCTATGAACATTGACTTCTCCAACTTTAGACAGTTCCTCTGTCCCTCTCTTCCCGTCCCCCTTCCCAAATCTCCCACTGTCTTCCTGTCTCCACCTATATCCTTCCTTTGTCCCGCCCCCCCCCCCCCCCCCCTGACATCAGTCTGAAGAAGGATCTCGACCCGTAACGTCACCCATTCCTTCTCTCCTGAGATGCTGCTTGACCTGCTGGGTTACTCCAGCATTTTGTGAATAAATAGGGCCGAGGAGATTGCACCACCGTGGGCTAGCAAAAACACGATGAACCGAATGGTCTCCTTTTGTGACCCAACCATTCAACTATTCTAATTTTAAAAGTTTGGCATGAATTCCGCCCATTTTTGGAACTCAAGGGGAGGAGGGGAAATTGGAGCAGGAGCATGCCGTTCGGCCCATCACCACCTAGCTGGTTGATCCTCTACCTCATTTTCTCATTGTTCCACCCCTACTCTGCTCCCGCAATCCATGTATATCTTTTGTGCCCAGAAATGTATCAAAGGGCTTCGAACTGCAATGATAATTCTGCTCCTTCTTCCACACAAATGTTGCCTGATCTGTAAATGTTTCCACCTTTTTTTACCAGTGATTACCAGTGATTTTTCAAGTGTTTCGCGCAGGTACATCGGTAGATTGGCCAGGTATGATTTCCCTTGTAGAAATTCGTGTTAACAATGCCTGATCCCACTAATCTATGTACTAAAACTCTCGTTTGTTTGTTTGTTTGTTTGTTTGTTCCTGAACTACAGCCAAAAGGTACATGGCAGCACGACAATTTTAGGCCCACCTTGCTCATCGTCGTCCTTTGGTGATAATGGAAGACATTTGATTGAAATCGGTGTTATATTTTTTAAGTTATTCACATTTTAAACTTTAAATCTATCTCCTAGGGAGGGGGGATAAGGAGGGTTGAGGGGGATGGGTTGGGGGAGGGGAAGTGGGAGGAGGAGGGATGGGAATGGAGGGGGAGAGTGGAGGGGAGGGGGAGGGGGTGGAGGAGAGGGTGTTGCACCAATGCAGGAGACGTTTCGGCCAAACAGGTCCACTTGGTCTTATTTACCAAATGTCATGTTGTCATATCTTTTATGAACTCCAGCATTTTCTCCACAATTGGTGCTACCTGGATTACTGTACTCCCACTCTCCCACATCATTAAACATATAGATTTTTAACATACATTTACCATCCTGCCATCTGCAAGACCTTTTCAGAAAATCAATGCAGGTTGTAGCCCAGGTGAATTGCTTATTCTGCATTGTATGTTCAACAGTTCAACAGTTCAACAGAGCTTTATTTGTCATTCGGTACCAAGGTACCGAACGAAACAACATAGCAGTCATACACAAAAAGGAACACAAGACACATATCCCCAACACAAACGTCCATCGCAGTGACTCCAAACACCCCCTCACTGTGATGGAGGCAACAAAACTTCCACTCTCTTCCCCACGCCCACGGACAGACAGCTCGTCCCCGACCGACCCGCACAGTCCCCGCAAGGGGATGGAAGGCCCCGCGGCCGAGTCGCACCGGGCGCTGAAACGTCTCGCGGCCGAGCCGGGCGATGGAAGACCCCATGACCGAGCCTTGCGCAGCTAAGTCCCGTGGCCCGAGCCGCGCCGTGCGATGTTAGGCCCCGCGGCCGAGCCGCACCGGGCGATGTTAAGTCCAGCGGCCGAGCCGCACCAGCGATGTAAAGTCCCGCGGCCGAGCCGCGCCAGGCGATCTAAAGTCCCGCGGCCGAGCTGCACCGGGCGATGTAAAGTCCCGCGGCCGAGCCGCACCAGCGATGTTAGGCCCCGCGGCCCAGCCGCACCGGGCACTGTTAAGTCCAGCGGCCGAGCCGCACCAGCGATGTTAGGCCCCGCGGCCAAGCCGCACCGGGCGATGGAAGGCCCCGCGGCCAAGCCGCACCGGGCGATGGAAGGCCCCGCGGCCAAGCCGCACCGGGCACTGTTAAGTCCAGCGGCCGAGCCGCACCGGGCGATGTTAAGTCCAGCGGCCGAGCCGCACCGGGCGATGGAAGGCCCCACGGCTGAGCCGCACCCCGCGCCGTGAGGAAGAGACCTTAAAGAGAAAGGTTTCCCCCACACCCCCCCCCACACCAAGGTTCCCCCCCCCACACCCACACCAACACCACCACCCCCCCACACCCACACCACCACCCCCCACACATACACAACCATAAAAACCCCCAAAACCATCCCAACACCGACACACAACAAAAAAAGGAAAAAAAGATGAACAGACTGCTAGCGAGCCGCAGCCGTTAGGCGCCGCCACTTCCACATGATAGATGAATTGAGTTGTAATATATGAATAATATATAAATATAATAATACATAATATCAGTCTGAAGAAAGGTCTCGACCCGAAATGTCGCCCATTCCTTCTCTGCTGAGATGCTGCCTGACCCGCTGAGTTACTCCAGCATTTTGTGAATAAATAATATTGGAGTATCTTTAACTGCTGGGTGGCTGTATTGAGCGGAGGATCTATCATGTGAGACCTGCTTTGATTTCTTATTTTTATATTATTGAATTGCACACGATTAACCAGTTTAGTTGAATTTTGGCGCCATTTATTATTTGCTTCCACTCACACATTGTTTTAAGCAACTCCATCATTCATGACAATAGTTTTTGCGTATATATATATATGCATTAAAATTGTGCTTCATAAAAGTTCCGTCATTTTTTTCTTCTTGATTATAAATCGTATCAGAATAACATACATTACAAAATACTGACAATGAGTTGAATATCCTTAACGATGCGTTATTTGCCTTAATCTACTGCCAATTATGGCTTCCGAATTTTTGTATGATGAAAACTACTGAAACAATATGAATAAAATCACAACCATTTTATTTCTCGGCTAAAATATCATCAATAGACAATAGGTGCAGGAGGAGGCCATTCGGCCCTTCGGCCCAGCACCGCCATTCAATGTGATCATGGCTAATCATTCTCAATCAGAACCCCAACCCTGCCTTCTCACCATAAACCCTTGACTCCGCTATACTTCAGAGCTCTATCTAGCTCTCTCTTTAATGCATTCGGAGAATTGGCCTCCACTGCCTTTTGAGGCAGAGATCAATGCAACCCAAGCAACAATGATGAACAGCTGCGTAAGCAGTTCAGATATTGTAAGCAGTTCAGATATTGGCGAGTGTATCTTAAATCTTTAGCGATACAGCAAGGAAACAGGCCCTTCGCCCTACAGAATCCGCGCCAACCAGCGACCACCCCACACGCTAGCACTATCCTAGACACTAGGAACAATTTACAATTTTAACGAACAAAATACAAATCTGAGCGTCTTTGGATTGTGGGAGGAAACCGGAGCACCCGGAGAAATACACATTAATGACTTGGATGAAGGGGTTAAAAGTACCATTAGCAAATTTGCAGGTGATACAAAGCTGGGCGGTAGTGTGAACTGTGAGGAAGATGCTGAGGTTGCAGGGTGACTTGGGCAGGTTGTGTGAGTGGGCGAATGCATGGCAGATGCAGTTTAATATGGATAAGTGTGAGGTTATCCACTTTGGTGGTAAGAATAGGAAGGCAGAGTATTATCTGAATGGTGTCAAGTTAGGAAAAGGGGACGTACAACGAGATCTGGGTGTCCTAGTGCATCAGTCACTGAAAGGAAGCATGCAGGTACAGCAGGCAGTGAAGAAAGCCAATGGAATGTTGGCCTTCATAACAAGAGGAGTTGAGTATAGGACCAACGAGGCCTTTCTGCAGTTGTACAGGGCCCTAGTGAGACCGCACCTGGAGTGCTGTAAGGCAGTATTGGTCTCCAAATTCGAGGAAGGATATTCTTATAGAGGGCGTGCAGCGTAGGTTTACTAGGTTAATTCCCGGAATGGCGGGACTGTCATATGTTGAAAGACTGGAGCGACTAGGCTTGTATACACTGGGATTTAGAAGGATGAGAGGGGATCTTATCGAAACATATAAGATTATTAAGGGGTTGGACACGTTAGAGGCACGAAACATGTTCCCAATGTTGGGGGAGTCCAGCACCAGGGGCCACAGTTTAAGAATAAGGGGTAGGCCATTTAGAACGGAGATGAGGAAAAACCTTTTTCAGTCAGATCGTTGTGAATCTGTGGAATACTCTGCCTCGGAAGGCAGTGGAGGCCAATTCTCTGAATGCATTCAAGAGAGAGTTAGATAGAGCTCTTAAGGATAGCGGAGTCAGGGGGTATGGGGAGAAGGCAGGAACGGGGTACTGATTGAGAATGATCAGCCAAGATCACATTGAATGGCGGTGCTGGCTCGAAGGGCCGAATGGCCTCCTCCTGCACCTATTGTCTATTGTCTAAAACATAGTTTTTGAGTTTTTTTTTAGTTTTTAGAGGTAACTCTAAAAACACCAGGTCCGCACCGACCAGCGATTAACACTAACGTACACCCACTCGGGACTAGTTTTTACATTTACCAAACCAATTAACTTAAAAACCTGTACGTCTTTGGGAGACCGAAGATCTCGGAGAAAACCCACGCAGGTCACGGGGAGAACGTACAAACTCACAGTACAGACTGCGACCGTAGTCGGGATCGAACCCGGGTCTCCGGCGCTGCATGTGCTGTAACGCAACAAGTCTACCGCTGCGCCACCGTGACCGCCCACCCGGACTAACGCGGTCAAAGGGGAAAACGTGCAAGCTCAGTGCAGGGAGCTCCCGTGGTCAGGATCGAACCCGTGTCTCTGGCGCTGTGAGGCAGCAACTCTACCGCTGCGCCACTGTACCACAGCTATCTGCAGTGACGGTGGGGATTATCACCGTCATGAGTCGTGGACGATATCACACGAAGAGATTTTGTTGTCTGGTTGTGAAATCTGCTGGATAAAAAAAACGTTTGGTATTTTACGAACTGGGAGGAGGTGTGGGGGGGAGGGGTGGGGGTGGCATTTCCATTAATATCCCTAGAAGGCCCCAGGAAGATAGCCCCTTCCCAATCTGAATCTGCCCACACTTCATATCCTCTTCAAATTGTTTCACTATAAAAAAAAATATTGTAGGTGACTATGAAATACTGCGGGTGTCACAAATCTGAAAGGAAAGCAAGCAATTAATACGAGAAACAGCAGAAGCCCAAGCAGTATCTGTGGAAGGAGAAGTAGTTAAGTCCAACGCCGAGTACCGAGAGAAAAAGTTAATCAAGGTGGTAGAGATACAGTTAAAAATTATTGCGTTCACACCCCCAATTCAATTCCATTTGCATGCAATTCTTTTGATTCTTCTTCTATTTCCAAGTTCCTTGTGGCTTTTAATACAATTAATAATTTGGTGGTTAAATGTAACTTGCTTAGCGTCAAGATGTGCAGGAGAAAAAAACCTGCAGATGCTGGTTTAAATCGAAGGTAGACACAAAATGCTGGAGTAACTCAGCGGATCAGGCAGCATCTCTGGGGAGAAGGAATGGTTGACGTTTTGGGTCGAGGCCCTTCTTCAGACTCCCCAGAGATGCTGCCTGACCCGCTGAGTTACTCCAGCGTTTTGTGTGGGTTTCTGTCCATATTTAACCCCCCAAAATTATTAATTGTTAAGGTCACAAGGAACCTTGAAATAAAAGTGTAGGAAAATAACTGCAGATGCTGGTACAAATCGAAGGTATCACAAAATGCTGGAGTAACTCAGACTGAAGAAGGGTCTCGACCCGAAACGTCACCCATTCCTCCAGAACCAGGGGCCACAGTTTAAGATTAAGGCGTAGGCCATTTAGAACTGAGATGAGGAAAAACTTTTTCAGTCAGAGTGTTGTGAATCTGTGGAATTCTCTGCCTCAGAAGGCAGTAGAGGCCAATTCTCTGAATGCATTCAAGAGAGAGCTAGATAGAGCTCTTATGGATAGCGGAGTCAGGGGGTATGGGGAGAAGGCAGGAACGGGGTACTGATTGAGAATGATCAGCCATGATCACATTGAATGGGGGTGCTGGCTCGAAGGTCCGAATGGCCTCCTCCTGCACCTATTGTCTCCGGAGATGCTGCCTGACCTGCTGAGTTACTCCAGCATTTCGTGATACCTTTGAAATAGAAGTTGTTCCCGACATGGGCCCTGGGACCAAAGACATTTACAGATCCAGTGCGGGCCGGGAACAGATTCTGAGACACTCGTTTCCATCCCAAGTCCCGAAGAACGGGTAAAGTTTCCCGGTGAACTTATTCCCCCTGAAGGTGTGGAGATGGGACTTGGTGTCCGCGCTGTAAAATGAAACTATCCCCGCCTCGTAACTGAGATAAACTCCCAGCCTCTCGGGGATGGGATCGGCGAGGAGACGGCCTTCCGGGGACGAGTTCGCACGAAACTCGTCGCCGACTTGCTCCATGGACCAGAGCCCGGTCATCTTCCTCAGGTTGACCACACTCCCCTTGTCCAGAGACTCGGCGGCGACCCCCAGATACCAGCCCCAGTTCCCCACCACCTCCACCTCCCAGTAATGTCTCCCCGAGGCGAATCCCTCCGAACCCAGCACACACGGCCAGTGTGTAAACCTCTTCCCGCTGTCAGGGAGACTCCTCTGGCTCCCGGTCCACCTCACACTCTTCCGATCCTCGGACACCTCGAGTTTCGAACTCACTGTTTCCACGTCCAAGGTCACAGAATCTGGGGGTGGGGGGGGGGTGGGTGGTGAACGGAGAGAGATAGAGAATATCAGTGGGTCGGGAGAGGTGAAGGGTAACAAATGTCATTTTGTCATACACACACACACACAATCCATCCAAGGACCCAAACAGTCTTTCCAGGTGAGACAGAGGTTCACCTGCACCTCCTCCAACCTCATCTATTGCATCCGCTGCTCCAGATGTCAACTTATTTACATCGGCGAAACCAAACGCAGGCTCGGCGATCGCTTCGCACAACATCTGCGCTCGGTCCGCATTAACCAATCTGATCTCCTGGTGGCTGAGCACTTCAACTCCCCCTCCCACTCCCAGTCTGACCTTTCTGTCATGGGCCTCCTCCAGTGCCATAGCGAGTCCCACCGGAAATTGGAGGAGCAGCGCCTCATATTTCGCCTGGGCAGCTTGCAGCACAGTGGTAAGAACATTGACTTCTCCAACTTTAGATAGTTCCCCTGTCCCTCTCTTCCCCTCCTCTTTCCCAGATCTCCCTCTATCTTCCTGTCTCCACCTATATCTTCCCTTTGTCCCGCCCCCCTGACATCAGTCTGAAGAAGGGTCTCGACCCGAAACGTCACCCATTCCTTCTCTCCTGAGATGTTGCCTGACCTGCTGAGTCACTCCAGCATTTTGTGAATAAATTCATGTATTGGAGATGCATGTAAAACCATGAGGCAAATGATAGAATTAATGCCGTAGAATATTTTTTCAGCGAACGGGAATCAATGGCCAGAGGGCCATTAAGCTGAGGGAATAATGATTTAAAAGGGATCACAGGCGTAACATCTTCACATAAAGGTATATGGAACGGCGGACTGAAGAACTGCCCATCATTTTTCTCCAGTGTGAATTTTGAGGAAGATGCTTTGAGGTTGCAGGGTGACTTGGACAGGTTGTGTGAGTGGCAGATGCAGTTAAATGTGGATAACTGTGAGGTTATCCACTTTGGTGGTAAGAATAGGAAGGCAGATTATTATCTGAATGTGTCAAGTTAGGAAAAGGGGACGTACAACGAAATCTGGGCGTCCTAGTGCATCAGTCACTGAAAGGAAGCATGCAGGTACAGCAGGCAGTGAAGAAAGCCAATGGAATGTTGGCCTTCATAACAAGAGGAGTTGAGTATAGGAGCAAAGAGGTCCTTCTGCAGTTGTACAGGGGCCTAGTGAGACCGCACCTGGACTACTGTGTGCAGTTTTGGTCTCCAAATTTGAGGAAGGATATTCTTGCTGTTGAGGTTTACTAGGTTAATTCCCGGAATGGCGGGACTGTCGTATGTTGAAAGACGGGAGCGACTAGGCTTGTATACACTGGAATTTAGAAGGATGAGAGGGGATCTTATCGAAACATATAAAATTATTAAGGGGTTGTACACGTTAGAGGCAGGAAACATGTTCCCAATGTTGGGGGAGTCCAGAACCAGGGGCCACAGTTTAAGAATAATGGGTAGGCCATTTAGAACGGAGATGAGGAAAAACTTTTCACCACCCGACTAAAGAACAGTTTTTTCCACCAGGCTGTCAGGATGCTGAACTCTCTCCCCTCCCTTCCTCCTCTCTCCCCTGCCCCTATGGGACCTGGACTTTAACACCCCACACACACGCACATCCAGCACCAGACACTTTTTTAAAAAAAATTTGAAGTGACTATATTTTATATTTTATGTTTTATGTTGATTGTTGTTTGCTGTGCCTTTTGTTTTATGCACTTTGTTCCTCGGGATTGTGGGAAACGGTATTTCGATTTTCTGTCTGTGTGAACTGGCTGAGGATTGACAATAAAATTGACTTTGACTTGACTTTGACTTTGATCTGTGGAATTCTCTGCCTCAGAAGGCAGTGGAGGCCAATTCTCTGAATGCATTCAAGAGAGAGCTAGATAGAGCTCTTAAGGATAGCGGAGTCAGGGGGCATGGGGAAAAGGCAGGAACGGGGTACTGATTGAGAATGATCAGCCATGATCACATTGAATGGTGGTGCTGGCTCGAAGGGCCGAATAGCCTCCTCCTGCACCTATTGTCTATTGTCCAGAGATACTGCCTGACCCGCTGAGTTATTCCAGCACTTTGTCGATACCTTCGCTATAAACCAGCATCTGCAGTTCCTTTCTCCACACTAATTATGGCCTACCTAGTCTTAATGCATTGCCTCCCCGTCGCGGTTTCACAATTACTCTGAGGCTCACAAAGGACAGATCAGAGTCAACCAGCAACGGGACTACAGGCGAGAGAGGGTGGAGGGCACAGATTTACATTGCTGGTAATATCAGTGCATTGTTAAAATAATAATAGTCAACCCAATGACATGAATCTTTGACGACACTGGGCCTGTACTCGCTGGAGTTTAGAAGGATGAGGGGGGACCTCATTGAAGCTTACCGAATAAAGAAAGGCTTGGATAAAGTGGATGTGGAAAGGATGTTTCCAATGGTGGGAGAGTCTCAGAAGCATCACAATTAAAGGATGTTTCTTTAGGAAGGAGATGTGAAGGAATTTCTTTAGTCAGAGGGTGGTAAGGTTGAGTGGGGATCTTATTTGAAACATATAAGATTATTAAGGGATTGGACATTGTGAATCTGTGGAATTCGCTGCCTCAGAAGGCAGTGGAGGCCAATTCTCTGAATGCATTCAAGAGAGAGCTAGATAGAGCTCTTAAGGATAGCGGAGTCAGGGGGTACGGGGAGAAAGCAGGAACGGGGTACTGATTGAGAATGATCAGCCATGATCACATTGAATGGCGGTGCTGGCTCGAAGGGCCGAATGGCCTCCTCTTGCACCTATTGTCTATTGCCTAATGTCTATTGTAAATCTGTGGATTTTTTTGCCACAGAAGGCACTAGAGGCCAGAATGGCCTAATTCTGATCCCATCGCTTACAACCCTATGACCCAGTGAATCAATTGATTTGGATTGAAGTTGCTTCGCTGCTGCCCTGGGATTTGAATTCATGTGTCTGAATGTATATGAAGTGTGAGTGTGTGTGGGATGTGTGTTTCTGTCATGCAGTGAGTTTAGGTTTTGTCGTGTTCTTGTACTGGTTGTGTTCATGGACCCGACTTCTCCAGCCGACTTCATGACAGTGATGTTTTCCATGCAGGTTGGTTAGGAACTAATTTAACCTAACAAAAAAAAGCTTTTCTCTGTACACGTGAAAATATACTAATTCCACTTATTTCCGTTATTTTTAAAAATCTTCATTGCACTTCATTGGTGCAAATAGATCTCTAATACATATATCGCAAAGGATGAATTTGTGTCAAAGTTACCTCGCTTAATGATGCCAAACATTTTTCCCAAAGGTACGTTCAACAAAAACGGGTGATCGAATTTTTCAACCGGCAGCTCCCCTTCTGCGACCAACAATGTACGTTCCCCATATCCACCCCTGCGAATATTGGATAGTTAGTTTTCAAATTAACGTCAATGCCTTTGTGAATTATTGCACAAAAAAAGGTGCACGGACTCAATAGACAATAAACAATAGACAATAGGTGCAGGAGGAGGCGATTCGGCCCTTCGAGCCAGCACCGCCATTCAATGTGATCATGGCTGATCATTCTCAATCAGTACCCCGTTCCTGCCTTCTCCCCATACCCCCTGACTCCGCTGTCCTTAAGATATCCGCTATCTAGCTCTCACGTGAATGTATTCAGAGAATTGGCCTCCACTGCCTTCTGAGGCAGAGAATTCCACAGATTCAAAACTCTCTGACTGAAAAAGTTTTTCTTCATCTCAGTTCTAAATGGCCCACCCCTTATTCTTAAACTGTGGCCCATTTTTCTGGACTCCCCCAACATTGGGAACATGTTTTCTGCCTCCAACGTGTCCAACCCCTTAATAATCTTATACGTTTCGATAAGATCTCCTCTCATTCTTCTAAATTCCAGTGTATACAAGCCTAGTGCGCCAGTCTTTCAACATATGATAGTCCCACCATTCCGGGAATTAACTTAGTAAACCTACGCTGCACGCCCTCAATAGCAAGAATATCCTTCCTCAAATTTGGAGACCAAAACTGCACACAATACTACAGGTGCGGTCTCACTAGGGCCCTGTACAACTGCAGAAGGATGTCTTTGCTCCAATACTCAGCTCCTCTTGTTATGAAGGCCAACATTCCATTGGCTTTCTTCACTGCCTGCTGTACCTGCATGCTTCCTTTCAGTGACTGATGCACTAGGACACCCAGATCTCGTTGTACATCCCCTTTCCCTAACTTGACACCATTCAGATAATACTCAGCCTTCGTATTCTGACCACCAATGTGGATAACGTCACACTTATCCACATTTAACTGCATCTGCCATGCATCCGCCCACTCACACAACCTGTCCAAGTCACCCTGCAACCTCATAGCATCTTCCTCACAGTTCACACTACCACCCAGCTTTGTATCATCTGCAAATTTGCTAATGGTACTTTTAATCCCTTTATCCAAGTCATTAATGTAAATTGTAAATAGCTGCGGTCCCAGCACCGAGCCTTGCGGTACCCCACTAGTTACTGCCTGCCATTCTGAAAGGGACCCATTTATCCCCTCTTTGCTTGACTCAATAAAGAATACATCCTACCTTCTCTTCCGACCAGCTTCTTCCTGAAATAAATACAACACAAAATCTCAATTGATTGAGACAAACTTACACATCCCAACAGCAGAATCCCCCAAATGATTTGACGGTGGATCTTAAATTGGCAAGACAAGTCTTAAATCATATCTGTTTGTGACAAGACCAAAACTCAAAGCCACAAATATGCCGTGGTCCTTATGAAATCTTAGCAGACCTTCAGTGGAGAGAACATGGAACGTTTTAGGAAACGGGCTGTGACTGTGCATTACCATTGAACTAAAGTGATATGTAACATCTCACCTGCAGCAATGTCACAACATTGACTTGATCCAGTTGTTTCTGTAAAATTGGGAGATCCTGCTGCATAAGATTCAAACGCACTTGAATCTCGTGAAGACTTTTCTCCATTGTATTCAGAATCACCCCCTTCTCGTCGTTGAGATACTTAAGTAGGCGTTGTTCTTTATCGATGAGAATCTGGTGGAGTTCAGCAAACAGGGACGAGATGTGGGACTGCAGAAACTGTGACTGTTCCTGGCAAATGAAGGACAGGTGTCATTACAAAGCAACACGGATGATAAATCTGCTCAAGATTTCGGCTTTCAAACGGAGGAGGCCTCACCCGAACTCCATGAATCTTCTGCTTCTGTTGCTTTTCCATTCGCTCCAACGCCAATGTATTTTGAGCAAGAGATTCCAGGGAAGATTTGATCTCAGCCTTAGATTGGAGTTGTGGAATAAAAATAAAATAAAACACAGAACGAAAGAGTCAGGTACAAAACAATGTCATGAAACTTACAAAATTCTTAAGGGGGTTGGACAGGCTAGATGCAGGAAGATTGTCCCCGATGTTGGGGAAGTCCAGAACAAGGGGGTCACAGTTTAAGGATAAGGGGGAAGTCTTTTAGGAGAGAGATGAGAAAGTTTTTTTTCACACAGAGTGGTGAATCTGTGGAATTCTCTGCCACAGAAGGTAGTTGAGGCCAGTTCATTGGCTATATTTAAGAGGGAGTTAGATGTGTCCCTTGTGGCTAAAGGGATCAGGGGGTATGGAGAGAAGGCAGGTACGGGATACTGAGTTGGATGATCAGCCATGATCATATTGAATGGCGGTGCAGGCTCAAAGGGCCGAATGGCCTACTCCTACACCTATTTTCTATGTTTCTATGTAACAGGGAAGTGGACACAATCCGATTTCTTTTACCTTGTAGATTTCAACAGCTTCGTCGACCGGCATGAAGCTGTGGGACTTGTGTTCCCGACCAGCTGCACAAACCAGGCAGATCAGTGTCTTGTCCGTGTCACAAAACAGCCTCAGTTCTTCCTGATGTTCCTCGCAGCGAAGTGTACTTCTCTTCTCCTGAGGACTCAGGCTCAGTGCTCGAGCTTTCTCGCACAGTCTCGCCAAGGCCCGACTCGCCCTGAGGGTGCGGTCTGCAAACTCCTCGCTACATTCCGGGCAGGGGTTTCTATCTTCATGTTCCCATGACTGCGTGATGCAGGAGCGGCAGAAGTTGTGGCCGCACTCCGGCGACACCGGATCGGTGAATAAGTCCAAACAGATGGGACAAAGGAGATCTTCCCTCAAACTCTCGAACTCTCGCTTCGAAGCCATGTTGATCCCCGGCAGTTTCACTTTCGTGGAGCTGCTGAACTCCTGCAGTACCGCGGGCGTTCACTGGACTCGCTGCGGCACTCGGCTCAGAGTGTGGGCAGGAACTGCAGATGCTGGTTTAAACATCGACAGAAAAAGCTGCAGTAACTCAGCGGGACAGGCAGCATCTCGGGAGAGAAGGAATGGGTGACGTTTCGGGACGAGACCCTCCTTCACGAATGGCGGGACTGTCATATGCTGAAAGACCGGAGCGACTAGGCTTGTACACACTGGAATTGTACACACTGTATATCCTTCCTTTGTCCCGCCCCCCTGACATCAGTCTGAAGAAGGGTCTCGACCCGAAACGTCACCCATTCCTTCTCTCCCGAGATGCTGCCTGATCTGCTGAGTTACTCCAGCATTTTGTGAATAACTGGAATTTAGAAGGATGGGAGGGGATCTTCTTGAAACATATAAGACTGTTATGGGGTTGGACACGTTAGAGGCAGGAAACATGTTCCCAATGTTGGGGGGGAGTCCAGAACCAGGGGCCACAGTTTAAGAATAAGGGGTAGGCCATTTAAAACGGAGATGAGGAAAAACTTTTTCAGTCAGAGTTGTGAATCTGTGGAATTCTCCGCCTCAGAAGGCAGTGGAGGCCAATTCTCTAGATGCTTTCAACAGAGAGCTAGGTAGAGCTCTTAAAGATAGCGGACTTAGGGGGTATGGGGAGAAGGCAGGAACGGGGTACGGATTGTGAATGATCAGCCATGATCGCATTGAATGGCGGTGCTGGCTTGAAGGGCCGAATGGCCTCCTCCTGCACCTATTGTCTATTGTTATTAGGAGGCAGTGGCCACAATAAGATACGTTTTACTCTACAAATTGAGAGGGAGAAGGGAAAGTCGGAAGTGTCAGTATTACAGTATAGCAAAGGGGCTTAGAGAGGCATGAGCTGGCCAAAATTGACTGGAAGGAGGCCCTAGCAGGGAAGACGGTGGAACAGCAATGGCAGTTATTCTTGGGAATAATGCAGAAGTTGCAGGAACAATTTATCCCAAAGAGGAGGAATGATTCTAAGGGGAGTAAGAGGCACCTGTGGCTGACAAGGGAAGTCAAGGAGAGCATAAAAATAAAAGAGAAGAAGTATAACATAGCAAAGAAGAGTGGGAAGCCAGAGGATTGGGACACTTTTAAAGAGCAACGGAAGATGACTAAGAAGGCAATACGGGGAGAAAAGATGAGGTACGAGGATAAACTAGCCAATAATATAAAGGAGGATAGTAAAAGCTTTTTTAGGTATGTAAAGAGGAAAAAAATAGTCAAGGCACATGTGGATCCCTTGAAGACAGAAGCTGGGGAATTTATTATGGCGAAGAAGGAAATGGCAGACGAGTTGAACCGGTACTTTGGATCTGTCTTCACTAAGGAGGATACAAACAATCTCCCAGATGTTCGAGTGGCCAGAGATCCTAGGGTGACAGAGGAACTGCACATTAGGCAAGAAAACGTTTTGGGTAGACTGATGGGACTGAAGGCTGATAAATCCCCAGGGCCTGATGGTCTGCATCCCAGGGTACTTAAGGAGGTGGCTCTAGAAATTGTGGAAACATTGGTGATCATTTTCCAATGTTCTATAGATTCAGGGTCACTTCCTGTAGATTGGAGGGTAGCTAATGTTATCCCACTATTTAAGAAAGGAGGGAGAGAGAAAACGGGAAATTATAGACCAGTTAGTCTGACATCAGTGGTGGAGAAGATGCTGGAGTCAATTATAAAAGATGAAATTGCGGAGCATTTGGATAGCAGTAACAGGATCGTTCCGAGTCAGCATGGATTTACGAAGGGGAAATCATGCTTGATTAATCCCAATCGGTCACCATTCAGGTAATACTCTGCTTTCCTGTTCTTGCCGCCAAAGTGGATAACCTCACATTTATCCACATTATATTGCATCTGCCATGCATTTGCCCACTCGCCTAATCTACCCAAGTCACTCTGCAGCCTCCTAGCATCCTCCTCGCAGCTAACACTGCCACCCAGCTTCATGTCATCCGCAAACTTAGAGATGTTGCATTCAATTCCCTCGTCCAAATCATTAATATACACTGTAAATAACTGGGGTCCAAGCACTGAGCCTTGCGGTACCCCACTAGTCACTGCCTGCCATTCCAAAAAGGACCCGTTTATTCCTACTTTTTGCTTCCTGTCCGCCAACCAATTTTCTATCCACCTCAAAACTTAACCCTCAATACCGTGTGCTTAAGTTTGTACACCAATCTCCTATGTGGGACCTTGTCGAAGGCCTTCTGATAGTCCAGATATAACACATCGACTGGTCCTCCCTTATCCACTCTACTAGTTACATCCTCGAAAAATTCTATAAGATTCGTCAGACATAATTTGCCTTTGGTAAATGCTGACTTTGTCCAATGATTTCACCACTTTCCAAATGTGATGCTATCACATCTTTAATAACTGACTCTAGCATTTTCCCCACTACCGATGTTAGGCTAACTGGTCTATAATTCCCCGTTTTCTCTCTCCCTCCCTTTTTAAAAAGTGGGGTTACATTAGCTACCCTCCAGTCCTCAGGAACTACTCCAGAATCTAAAGAGTTTTGAAAAATTATCACTAATGCATCCACTATTTCTGAGGCTACTTCCTTAAGCACTCTGGGATGCAGCCTATCTGGCCCTGGGAATTTATCTGCCTTTAATCCATTTAATTTACCTAACACCACTTCCCGACTAACCTGGATTTCCCTCAGTTCCTCCATCTCATTAGACCACCGGTCCCCCGCTATTTCCGGCAGACGGTTTATATCTTCCTTAGTGAAGACAGAACCAAAGTATTCGTTCAATTGGTCTGCCATCTCCTTGTTCCCTATGATCAATTCACCTGTTTCCGACTGCAAGGGACCTACATTTGCCTTAACTAATCTTTTTCTCTTGACATATCTATAAAAGCTTTTGCAGTCTGTTTTTATGTTCCTTGCCAGTTTTCCCTCATAGTCTATTTTCCCTTTCCTAATTAAGCCCTTTGTCCTCCTCTGCTGGACTCTGAATTTCTCCCAGTCCTCTGGTATGCTACTTTTTCTGGCTAATCTGTATGCTTATTAAGGGGTTGGACACGTTAGAGACAGGAAACATGTTCCCAATGTTGGGGGAGTCCAGAGCAAGGGGCCACAGTTTAGGAATAAGGGGTAGGCCATTTAGAACTGAGATGAGGAAAAACCTTTTCAGTCAGAGAGTTGTGAATCTGTGGAATTCTCTGCCTCAGAAGGCAGTGGGGACCAATTCTCTGAATGCATTCAAGAGAGAACTAGATAGAGCTCTTAAGGATAGCGGAGTCGGGGGGATCGGGAGAAGGCAGGAACGGGGTACTGATTGAGAATGATCAGCCATGATCACATTGAATGGCGGTGCTGGCTCGAAGGGCCGAATGGCCTCCTCCTGCACCTGTTGTCTATTGTCTATAACATGCCATTAGCTTTCTTCACTGCCTGCTGTACCTGCACGGCAACTTTCAGTGTGTGATGTACAAGGACAATAGACAATAGACAATAGGTGCAGGAGTAGGCCATTCAGCCCTTCGAGCCAGCACCGCCATTCAATGCGATCATGGCTGATCACTCAATCAGTACCCCGTTCCTGCCTTCTCCCCATACCCCCTCACTCCGCTATCCTCAAGAGCTCTATCCAGCTCTCTCTTGAAAGCATCCAACGAACTGGCCTCCACTGCCTTCTGAGGCAGAGAATTCCACACCTTCACCACCCTCTGACTGAAAAAGTTCTTCCTCATCTCCGTTCTAAATGGCCTACCCCTTATTCTCAAACTGTGGCCCCTTGTTCTGGACTCCCCTAACATTGGGAACATGTTATCTGCCTCTAATGTGTCCAATCCCCTAATTATCTTATATGTTTCAATAAGATCCCCCCTCATCCTTCTAAATTCCAGTGTATACAAGCCCAATCGCTCCAGCCTTTCAACATACGACAGTCCCACCATTCCGGGAATTAACCTAGTGAACCTACGCTGCACGCCCTCCATAGCAAGAATATCCTTCCTCAAATTTGGAGACCAAAACTGCACACAGTACTCCAGGTGCGGTCTCACCAGGGCCCGGTACAACTGTAGAAGGACCTCTTTGCTCCTATACTCAACTCCTCTTGTTACGAAGGCCAACATTCCATTGGCTTTCTTCACTGCCTGCTGTACCTGCATGCTTCCTTTCATTGACTGATGCACTAGGACACCCAGATCTCGTTGAACTCCCCCTCCTCCTAACTTGACACCATTCAGATAATAATCTGCCTTTCTATTCTTACTTCCAAAGTGAATAACCTCACACTTATCTACATTAAACTGCATCTGCCATGTATCCGCCCACTCACACAACCTGTCCAAGTCACCCTGCAGCCTTATTGCATCTTCCTCACAATTCACACTACCCCCCAACTTAGTATCATCTGCAAATTTGCTAATGGTACTTTTAATCCCTTCGTCTAAGTCATTAATGTATATCGTAAATAGCTGGGGTCCCAGCACCGAACCTTGCGGTACCCCACTGGTCACTGCCTGCCATTCCGAAAGGGACCCATTTATCCCCACTCTTTGCTTTCTGTCTGTCAACCAATTTTCTATCCATGTCAGTACCCTACCCCCAATACCATG
>NC_135971.1:9899746-9932535 GCF_053455715.1 Rhinoraja longicauda | reverse complement strand
ATCTGTATATCTGTTCAGGTGGCTGTATGTTTTCAGTAAAGTTTCCATTATTCATATCACTTGTTGTATCCAACTAACATGTAGCGATCTCTATTACGTCAGAAAAATAAATTATATCAACATTACCTTCTGGACTACCACAGGACAATTCTCCCAACACTCTCTTCAGTAAGAAGGGGCGATCGAATTTTGAAACTTCCGGTGCCCCATCTTCTGCAGACAACGTGTGATACTCATCACTAGCCCTGTAAATATAAGCAGCCGGGTTACAGAATGAACAACAATGATTTGCTGGATTATTTTTTAAATCATGCACGGCATCAGCATAGAACATTTCCTACCTCCTCTTCCGAAGAATTTCCTCCTGAAATCAATAAAAGCCAAATTTAAGTTGATTTACACTGACCATAACAACCCAACAGCAGGATTTTCTACTAATTCTTGCAACCTGCTGGAAATTCTGCAGTATCACACCTTCAACCCACTCCTCCACATCCCCTTCACCCCTCCACTCCCTCTCCTCTCTCCTTCCCCATCCCCTCCCCATCCCCTTCAACCCTCCTCCTCCCTCCCTCCCTCCCTCTCTCCCTCTCTCCCCCACTAGCGCCTTCACCCCTACCTGCCCCCTCCCTTCCCTCTCCATCCCTCCCTCCCCCTCACCCCCATCTCCTTCATCCCTCACCTCCACCCTCTATCCTCCTCCCAGCCCGCTCCTCCCGCTCCACCCCACACCTCCCGCCCCCCTCGGCCCAACCTTGGAGCGGTTGCCGGGCGGGTAGTGCCCCCGTGGCCGTGTGCCAGCAAGGGGGGGAGAGGGGAAAAGCAGTGACTTCGGCTCCGTTACTCCACCGTGGCCGAAGCGGCTCCTGCAGTTCGGCTGCAATCTGCGGCGGGGAACGCTGGCGACGGCACGGACCCGTTGCCGGGCGGGTAGCGTCTACCGGGGCCGCGGGTGGGCGAGAGTAGACAGGGAGAAGGCAGCATTTCTCCTGCTACGGGCGACGGCCATTTGTTGGACCCTCGGCCACAGCCTCTGTGGCGCGCTGCAGCATGGGAAGTTGGTCAGGCACGCGGCACACCGGGACGGGCAACATTCCTCTCGCTGGTCCTCCGGGGGGCGGCGCATTTATTAAAGTTTATAAGGTAAATTGTTTTAAAAAAGTAGCGAAAGTGGGTTTATTCACGCCAGAAGGGAATGGTGAGTAGGGTGGGCCTAATATTCAGGCGCAATCGTGCACCGTTTTGGCAGTGTAGAGGGCATGGTACACACATACACACAAACAAACCGAGAGTTTTAGTGACGGACGGATGGATGGATGGATGGGTGGGTGGGTGGGTGGGTGGGTGGGTGGGTGGGTGGATGGATGGATGGATGGATGGATGGATGGATGGATGGATGGATGGATGGATGGATGGATGGATGGATGGATGGATGGATGGATGGATGGATGGATGGATGGATGGATGGATGGATGGATGGATGGATGGATGGATGGATGGATGGCTGGCTGGCTGGCTGGCTGGCTGGCTGGCTGGCTGGCTGGCTGGCTGGCTGGCTGGCTGGCTGGCTGGCTGGCTGGATGGATGGATGGATGGATGGATGGATAGATATCTGGAAGAAGTGCCAAGGTGTGTAACTGAATGTTAACTCCCATTAGTTACACCTCTCACACCTGCTGCACCGGGCACACTCACAGCATGCAACTGTACCTAGATTTTAGTGTCAGTTTAAAGGTAATATTTAACTTTGGAAACAGGAACAATCAAATATTTATAGACAATAGACAAAAGGTGCAGGAGGAGGCCATTCGGCCCTTCGAGCCAGCACCGCCATTCAATGTGATCATGGCTGATCATTCTCAATTAGTACCCCATTCCTGCCTTCTCCCCATATCCCCTGACTCCGCTATCCTTAAGAGCTCTATCTAGCTCTCTCTTGAATGCATTCAGAGAATTCGCCTCCACTGACCTCTGAGGCAGAGACTTCCACAGATTTACACCTCTCTCTGACTGAAAAACTTTTTCTTCATCTCAGTTCTAAATTTCCGACCATAAACTGTGGCCCCTTGTTCTGGACTCCCCCAACATTGGGAACATGTTTCCTCCCTCTAACTTGTCCAACCCCTTAATAATCTTATACGTTTCAATAAGATCTCCTCTCATCCTTCTAAATTCCAGTGTATAGAAGCCTAGTCGCTCCAGTCTTTCAACATATGACAGTCCCGCCATTCCGGAATTAACCTAGTAAACCTACGCTGCACGCCCTCAATACCAATAATATCCTTCCTCAAATTTGGAGAGCAAAACTGCACAGAGTACTCCAGGTGAGGTCTCACTAGGGCCATGTACAGCTGCAGAAGGACCTCTTTGTTCCTATACTCAACTCATCTTGTTATGAAGGGCAACTTTCCATTGACTTTCTTCACTGCCTGCTGTACCTGCATGCTTCCTTTCAGTGACTGATGCACTAGGACACCCAAATCTCGGTGTACGTCCCCTTTTCCTAACTTGACACCATTCAGATAATACTCTGCCTTCCGATTCCTACCATCAAAGTGGATATCCTCACACTTATCCACATTAAACTGCATCTGCCATGCATCCGCCCACTCACACACCCTGTCCAAGTCACCCAGCAACATGATAGCATCTTCCTCACAGTTGACACTACCACGCAGCTTTGTATCATCTGCAAATTTGCTAATGGTACTTTTAATCCCTTCATCCAAGTCATTAATGCATATTTATTGTCGAGGTCTCCATTTATTCCCAAGATGTTATACATTTTCTGTGTGCACTTGGATTGATCTAAACTGAAAAAAATTCTCACCGTTAAAAATGTCACACTGTCTTTTTGATCCATCCGTTCCTGCATCTTTGTGAGTTTCTCCTGCATGGAATTTAACTTCTCTTGAATTGCTTGAAGATTGTCCTCCATTATATCTAGGCTCTTCGCCTCTTCGCGCGGGTTCAGCAGGTGAGGGGAAAATAATCCTGAACTTCGCGCGGGTTCAGCAGCGGCCGCGGGCGGCGGGTCCTGAGTTCCCCCGAGTCCGAAAGACCGCCGAGTAATTGTGTCTTGTGCAGGGGGCGCCTGGAAATGGGCGTTAAGGAAAGGTACAATCACGAGAGGGGAACTAAAAATATGGAGGGGAGATTGAGGGGGTTGGGAGGTGGGGGAGGGGGGAGAATGCACAAACTGTGGGGCGCAGGTCGCTGCTCATTATGTGAAACCGTTAAATTCATGGTTGAATCCCGCAGCCGTGCGCTGCCCGGAGAGGATTTAACAGATTATTATACTCGTGACTTTTAACTGATCAGGAGGGCAACGCGTAACTTTTGATCGAAACCTATAAAATTCGACCCATTATCAGTCAGGATGTCCAACGGTGGAAACGAAAGACACAAAGTGCTGGATTAGCTCAGCTGGTCTCGTCGTAACTCTGGAGAACACGGGTGGGTGAATAGATAAGAGGCGAAGGGTTTGGACCCGGAACGTCGCCTATCAACGTTCCCCAGAACCGTGCCCACCTGCTGAACTGCACCTTATGTGTGTTTTCTTTGCAAATCAGCAGTTCCTCGTGTTACGGTGCCAACTGATGCAACTCCTCGGCTTAAGGTCTGAGATTCTGCTCTACGGTATATGTTGGGATTATGTATCCAGATTATTATCCCTTCTGTTTTATGCCAGCCATCTTGATTCATACGCCCCAGTTCGTCTCAACTAACAAACATCAGAATGTTTTCACGTGTTGATATATCATTGCATTTGATCGGTTACCGGGCCACGGAATCATTCGATACGAGGAGGACTGATGAGATGACACAGGGAGCGAAGGTGGAGTGAAATGGATCGAGAGGAGCAGTGGGGCGGGTTGTAACACACGGAATTCTAGCTGAAGTTGGGTGACAGGCGAATGGTGGAGCCTCAGTAGGTAACCGCTACACAGCAACGCACAACTCCTACATTTCTGATTCTGACACGTAATTCCACACGGAAATCAAACAGGTAACATGTTGGTAGCAGTCAAAGGAAACGGTTTATTTTCCCCTCACCACACAGCACTTGCCCGTTCATTCCACGTTCTTCCTCTTCACCGACAGTATCCCAGCCCGGCATTTCATCCCATCATCTAATCATAATTGCATGTGTTCCGGTCCCATCCCATAGCCACCTATCCACGTGAAGACGGCGGCACGGTGGCGCAGCGGTAAAGTTGCTGCCTTACTGCGAATGCAGCGCCGGAGACTCAGGTTCGATCCTGACTACGGGCGCCGTCTGCACGGAGTTTGTACGTTCTCCCCGGGACCTGCGTGGGTTTTCTCCGAGATCTTCGGTTTCCTCCCACACTCCAAAGACGTACAGGTATGTAGGTTAATTGACTGGGTAAATGTAAAAATTGCCCCTAGTGTGTGTAGGATAGTGTTAATGTGCGGGGATCGCTGGGCGGCGCGGACTCGGTGGGCCGAAGGGCCTGATTCCGCGCTGTATCTGTAAATCTAAAAATCTAACACAATATGTCATCCCTATCATTCTATGTTATCCCACATTCTCGCGCACTAACTGGATAGTGTCGGCAATTTACAGAGGCCAATTAACCTACAAACCCGCACTTTATTTTGGGGTGTAAGGGGAAATTGGACAACCGGAGGAAACCCACGCGGTGAGAGAGGTTAAACCAGCAAACTGCACACAGACGGCACCCGGGGTTCAGGATAGAACCCGGGTCTCTGGCGCTGTGAGGCAGCAGCTCTACCCAGTGTGCCTGCTCTCTGCCCTTGCCCTTTCTAAGAAACGCCGCTTTTTCTTCCCCCCCCCCCCCCCCCCCCCCCCAGCAGATGCTGCTCGACCCGCTGCGTCTCTCCGGCAGTTTGTTTCTTCTGCTCTTCTTTCCTGCTCCAGACATAATCAGGCAGATTTAGTGTTTTGTGTAGGAAGGAACTGCAGATGCTGCTTTACACCGAAGATGGACACAAGATGCTGGAGTGAATCAGTGGGTCAGGCGGCACCTCGGAACAAAAAGAATTTTCGACGTTTCAGGTTGAGACCCTTCTTCAGAATGTGAGTCAGCGGAGAGGGATACTGGCGGTTTGGAAAAGGTACAAACGAAATACGAGCCGGCACCGATGACCAATGACCACTAGAGCAGTGGAAGAGGAGATAACGAAGGAATACGAACATTGAAGCTATCAAGACCACTCAGACCGAGGGACCGGAAGAGTGCGAAAGCAAGAGTTAATTGAAATTAGAAAAATCAATATTCATGCCGCTGTTTGTAAGCTGCCCAAAGGCTGTTCCTCCAACTTGCGTGTGGTCTCATTCAGACAGTGGAGGAGGCCCAGGACAGACAGGGCACTCCGGGAATGGGAAGGGGAGTTACAATGTTTGGCAAACGGGAGATCGCGGAGGCCAAGTTTCAATGTCTTGTCAACTACTCCCTGTAGTGGAGTTCGCCTGGAGTTGCCACGACACCTTAACATATAACAACATATAACAACTACAGCATGGAAACAGGCCTGTCCGGCCCTACCAGTCCACGCCGACCATTCTCCCTGACCTAGTCTCATCTACCTGCACTCAGACCATAACCCTCCAATCCCCTCCTATCCATATACCTATCCAATTTACTCTTAAATAATAAAATCGAGCCAGCCTCCACCACTTCCACCGGAAGCCCATTCCATACAGCCACAACCCTCTGAGTAAAGAAGTTCCCCCTCATGTTACCCCTAAACCTTTGTCCCTCAATTCTGAAGCTATGTCCCCTTGTTGGAATCTTCCCCACTCTCAAAGGGAAAAGCCTACCCACGTCAACTCTGTCCGTCCCTCTCAAAATTTTAAAAACCTCTATCAAGTCCCCCCTCAACCTTCTACGCTCCAAAGAATAAAGACCCAACCTGTTCAACCTCTCTCTGTAGCCTAAGTGCTGAAACCCAGGCAACATTCTAGTAAATCTCCTCTGTACCCTCTCCATTTTGTCGACATCCTTCCTATAATTTGGCGACCAGAACTGCACACCATACTCCAGATTTGGCCTCACCAATGCCCTGTACAATTTCAACATTACATCCCAACTTCTATACTCGGTGCTCTGATTTATAAAGGCAAGCATACCAAACGCCTTCTTCACCACCCTATCCACATGAGATTCCACCTTCAGGGAACAATGCACAGTTATTCCCAGATCCCTCTGTTCCACTGCATTCCTCAATTCCCTACCATTTACCCTGTACGTCCTATTTTGATTTGTCCTACCAAAATGCAGCACCTCACACTTATCAGCATTAAACTCCATCTGCCATCTTTCAGCCCACCCTTCCAAAAGGCCCAAGTCTCTCTGTAGACTTTGAAAATCTACCTCACTATCAACTACTCCACCTATCTTAGTATCATCTGCATATTTACTAATCCAATTTGCCACACCATCATCCAGATCATTAATGTAAATGACAAACAACAGTGGACCCAACACAGATCCTTGGGGCACTCCACTAGACACTGGCCTCCAACCTGACATACAATTGTCAACCGTTACCCTCTGGTATCTCCCATTCAGCCATTGTTGAATCCATCTTGCAACCTCACTATTAATACCCAACGATTTAACCTTCTTAATCAACCTTCCATGTGGAACCTTGTCAAATGCCTTACTGAAGTCCATATAGACAACATCCACAGCCTTGCCCTTATCAATTTCCCTGGTAACCTCTTCAAACAATTCAAGAAGATTAGTCAAACATGACCTTCCAGGCACAAATCCATGTTGACTGTTTCTAATCAGGCCTTGATTATCCAAATAATTATATATATTGTCCCTAAGTATCTTTTCCATTAATTTTCCCACCACAGACGTCAAACTAATAGGTCTATAATTGCTAGGTTTACTTTTAGAACCTTTTTTAAACAAAGGCACAACATGCGCAATGCGCCAATCTTCCGGCACCATCCCTGTTTCTAATGACGTTTGAAATATTTCCGTCATAGCCCCTGCTATTTCTGCACTAACTTCCCTCAATGTCCTAGGGAATATCCTATCAGGACCTGGAGACTTATCCACTTTTATATTCTTCAAAAGTGTCCGTACCTCCTCTTCTTTAATCCTCCTAATTCCTCCTAATTCCCATCACTACTCTACTTGTGCCCTCGCCCTGTCTGAAGGAGTGTCTCGACCCGAAAAACGTCACCCATTCATTCTCTCCGGAGACGCTGCCTGTCCCGCTGATTTACTCCAGCTTTTTGTGTCCATCTCCGCCGGTTGAAACCACCATCTGCAGTTCCTTCTTGCCCACTCCTCCCCTTTAGTGTTCGTTCCCTGACACTGCAGCGCGGCGATTGGACAATGGCGGCATCTCAGGTGCTCAGCGCCTCCCCGTAAGTGAAATCAGGAAGTGGCGAGAATCGATATGGCTGCCGAACGGCAGGTTGAGAGTTTACGCCAAGAACTAATTTGTCCCGTCTGCCTGGATATCTTCACCGACCCGGTTTCCCTGCAGTGCGGACACAACTTCTGCCGCTCCTGTATCACACAGAGTTGGGACAAGGACGGGAGAAACAACTGCCCGGTATGCAGAGCGGAGTTTGCAGACCGCACCCTGATTGGGAATTGGGCCTTGTCAAACCTGGCTGAGAAAACTCACAAATTAAACCTGACTCCGAAAGTGAAGCAAAGTAAACTTCACTGCGAGAAACATCAGGAAGAACTGAAGCTGTTTTGTGAAACTGACAAGATATTGGTCTGTGTGATTTGTCGAGACGCGCGGGAACACAGAGAGCACCGCTGCATACCCGTAGAGGAAGCTGTTGAAAACTACAAGGTAAAAGTAAACATCCTATGATCATATTGATTCTACATCGTTTTTCGCATATCCAACTCTTTAATTTTCCTTTTTTTACAAACCCATATTCAGGCTCAGATAAAATCTTCCCTGGAATCTCTCACGAAAAAAAATTCAGAGACACAGGAAATGGAACAATTGCAGAAAACAAAGATTTCTGGATTCATGGTAAGGTCTTCTCCTGTGCTGTGTGGTGCCGTGAAGATTTGTTCCCCTTGAGACAACATAACAATATCCCCATTTCTCTAAAACAGGAACAGTTCCGCAGTCTGCAGTCCCACATCACATCTGAATTCACTAAAAAGCGTCAGATTCTCGCTGAGGAAGAGCAGCGCTTACTCAAAGATCTCAGGGAAGCAGAGGCGAAGAGCCTAGATATAATGGAGAAAAATCTTCAAGCAATTCAAGAGAAGTTAAATTCTATGCAGGAGAAACTCGCAAAGATGCAGGAACGGATGGATCAAAAAGACAGTGTGATATTCCTAATGGTGAGAATTTATTTTCAGTTTAGGCCAATCCAAATGCACACAATAAATGCACAACCTCTCGGGAATAAGCGGAGACTTTGACGCTAAATGTTTGATGGTTCCTCTGTTTCCCAAGTTAAACATTGTCTTTAAACTGACACTAAAATCTTGGTACACCTGCGTGCTGTGTGTGTGCCTGGTGTAGCGGGTGTCTGAGGCAGTGCATTAATTAATGGGAACTAACATTCAGTTACGCACCTTGGCACTTATGCCAGATATACCATCTAAATCCTCTTTGTATAATCAGTGTTTGATAACTTTAGGTGTTTTGCATGACCCATTGTATGAAATCCTTTGATAATATAAAAAAACATTATCAACACATTAATTTTAGAGTTGCAAATTAATATGTCCCGTGTGGTTCACCTTTCCTGTCTATTGAAATATTTTTCACATAATACATGTTCTTCCTCTTTCATCTTTGTCCTGTGGTTCCTCATCCTATCTGCACCGTTCCCGTTCTCTGTGCGTCAGAAGGTGTGATACTGCAGAATTTCCAACAGTTTGCAAGAATTAGTAGAAAATCCTGCCGTTGGATTGTGTGTGGTCAGTGTATATCAATTACAATTTGGCTTTTATTGATTTCAGGAGGAAATTCGTCGGACGAGGAGGTAGGAAATGTTCTTTACTGAAACAATGCATGATTTTAAAAATTAACTCAGAAATTCATTGTTGTTCATTCTGTAACCCCGCTGCTTATATTTACAGGGTTAGTGATGAGGAACACATGTTGTCTGTAGAAGATGGGGCACTGGACGTTGCAAAATTCGATCGCCCCTTTTTACTGAAGAGAGTGCTGAGCAAATTGTCCTGTGGTGGTCCGCAAGGTAATATTGACTTAATTTATTTTTCTGATGTAATAGAGATCGCTAGATGTGAGCTGGATACAAAGAGTGATATGAATAATGGACACTTTAATGAAAACATACAGCCATCTGTTGAAAACAACAGCAGGGGGACCAACATTCTGGCAGGCAGGTTTGCTAGTGCTACAAGTGTGGCTTTAAACTAAGTAGTAGGGGGGAGGGGTTGACAAATTGGGAATATGAAGATGGAGTTAAAGGGGAAGCGAATACAGGAGAAATTGCAAAGGAATCTCGAATGAATGGGAAGAGAAGTTCTAGAAGGAATAAGAGAGTAAGATCAGGGCCAATTGTGACCGGTGTGAGAGGGGAGGTGAATACCGAAGTTAAAGTGTTGTATTTAAATGAGCGTGTAGTGAGTCCAGACGAGTGGTTTTATCTAAATCCTTTATTAGTATAAAACCCGTAACAAACGCGACAGACTTCTTTCTGGACAAACACTAACTTCACTTACTAATCTAATCTCTAATCTCACGTTTGGCGCCAAGCATTTAAATACCCCGCGCTCCCTCACCCCGTGACCGTAACCCAATCCGAGGGTTCTATTACCTGGCCAATCCCTATGTCCCTACATGACCCCCCCCCAGAACCCTCGAAACCATACCTCACGGGCGGCCGAACCTCCCGCCCAGAACGTGTACGGATGGGGGAAACCGATACCCCCAGCGTGACAGGAGGCGGGGGGGACGCCGCCACTGGAGGCGATGTGGGGTCCACTGGAGCGGAGGGTGCAGGTGACGTGGGGCACTTGATGAACAACGGCAGCCCGGGACCAACCATAGGCGGCGGAGGCCCAAGAGGTGGTAAACTGGGCGCCGCTGACGGGACCAGTCGAGCAGCCACAGGCCGGCCCCGGCGCGGCGGCTGAGCCACCGACACGGGGAGGTCCTGATCTAAATGGGCCGGCTTGAGACGGGACACTGAAACCAGCTCCTGACGATTTCCTACCTGCAAGGTGAAGGTTACAGTTCCTCTTTTAAGCACCTGGAACGGGCCCTGGTAAACCGGCTGAAGAGGGGGACGGTGGCAATCTTTCCGAAGAAACACGAAATCACAGCTCCGCAATTCCGAAGGAACGTGAACTGCTGTGCTTCCGTGACTAGAGGTGGGGACTGGAGCCAGAGAACCCACCCGTTCTCGAAGGGAGCCCAAGACTGACGTGACGGATGGCGGCAAGGCGGGAGTAAAAGGGAGAATATCGCCCGGCACCCGCAGGGGCGAACCGTAGACGAGCTCGGCCGAAGATGTGCCCAGCTCAGCCCGCGGGGCCGTACGGATGCCGAGGAGGACCCAAGGCAGCTGGTCAGCCCAATCGTAGCCAGTCAGGCGAGCACAGAGGGACGCCTTCAGCTGCCGATGGAAACGCTCAACCATCCCGTTGGCTTGGGGATGATAGGCGGTGGTCTGCTGTAATCGAGCAGCATAAAGCTGCGCCAGCGCGGCCCAGAGAGACGAGGTGAACTGGGCTCCCCGATCTGTAGTGATGATAGCCGGGACCCCGAAACGAGCCACCCAATGCAACGCCAGGGCCCGTGCACAGGAGGCCGCCGAGGTGTCCGACAACGGGAGCGCCTCCGGCCAACGAGTGAACCGATCAACCACCGTCAGTAGATGAGTGTAACCCCTAGAATAGGGCAATGGACCCACCAAATCCACATGGATGTGGAAAAAACGGGCGGGGGGAACCTCGAATGTCTGGTGCGGGGGCTGGACATGACGATGGACTTTGGAGGTCTGGCACGGAATGCAGGCGCGTGCCCAGGCTGCCACCTGCTTCCGCAGGCCATGCCAGACAAACCGGTCGGCCACCATGGCTGAAGTCGCCCTGATGGACGGATGTGCCAGGCCATGAATGGCCTCAAAAACCTTACGCCGCAGAGCGGCAGGCACCACCGGGCGAGGGCGTGGGAGAGTAACGTCGCACCACAACTTGGTACCTGTGGGGCCACACGCCACCTGCTCTAAACGCAGTCCCGAGGTTGTGGAGGCGTACACCGCGGCAGTTCCTTCCAGGCGCTGAGCCTCCGCTAGCTCCTGGAAATCCACATGTTTACCAACCACGGCTACGGAGGGAATGGCCGGCCGGGACAGAGCATCAGCAACGGCATTCAGCCTACCCGCAATATGACGGACATCGGTCGTAAACTCCGAAATGAGGGTTAGGTGCCGCTGCTGGCGAGCCGACCACGGATCAGAAACCTTAGCAAAAGCGAATGTCAAAGGTTTGTGATCCGTGTAGGCCACGAAAGAACGGCCTTCTAAAAAGTAACGGAAGTGCCGGACTGCTAAATAAAGGGCCAGGAGCTCCCTATCGAACGCACTGTACTTGAGCTCCGCTCGAGAGAGCTGCCTGCTGAAAAACGCAAGAGGCTGCCATTCACCGTCAACCTGCTGCTCCAAAACCCCACCCACCGCCACGTCTGAGGCGTCCACCGTCAGAGCTGTGGGGGCGGAGGAGCGCAGGTGCACCAGCATGGTGGCATTGGCGAGGGCCTGTTTGACCGCAACAAAAGCCGTCTCCGCAGCTACGGACCATACCAACTCCGCGGGGTTACCTGCGAGACATTGAAAAAGGGGACGCATAACCCGAGCTGCTGCAGGCACGAACCGATGATAAAAATTGACCATGCCCACAAATTCCTGCAAGCCCTTGATGGTAGTCGGGCGGGGGAAAGAGCGGACCGCGTCCACCTTAGCTGGTAAGGGAGTGGCACCGGCCGGAGTAACCCGATGACCCAAAAAATCCACCGCGGACAGGCCGAATTGGCACTTGTCCGGATGGAGAATCAGGCCATGGTCTTGCAGCCTCTGGAACACGGTGCGGAGGTGGACCAAGTGCTCCTGGACCGAACGGCTGGCAATCAAAATATCGTCTAGATAAATAAAGACAAACGGCAACCGTCGACCCACCCGGTCCATCAGACGCTGGAATGCCTGGGCTGCATTTTTAAGGCCGAAAGGCATACGCAACCACTCAAACAGTCCGAACGGGGTGATGGTCGCTGTTTTCGGAATATCCGGCGGGTGGACCGGGATCTGATGGTATCCCCGCACCAAATCAATTTTTGAAAATATTGTCGCCCCCTCCAGGCTAGCTGAAAAGTCCTGAATGTGTTGGAATCGGGTAGCGGTCCGGCCGTGTTGCCGCGTTGAGTCGACGGAAGTCACCACATGGTCTCCACCCCCCAGATGCTTTGGAAACCATGTGCAAAGGGGATGCCCACGGACTACTCGAAGGCTGAATAATTCCCAACCTCTCCAAGTTTAGGAACTCCTCTCGCGCCCTGGCCAGCTTGTCGGGTGGGAGGCGCCGTGCCCGGGCAAAAACCGGCGGCCCTTCGGTTGGAATGAAATGGACGACCCCGTGCTTCTCCGAAGGTGAATCAAAACGCTGGACGAGGAGCTGCGGGAAGTCGGCCAGGACCGCATCGAACTGACCAGGAGCCGTGGTAATGGACTGGATGACTAGGCTGGGTGGGGCGGCGCTTGTAGCAGCCTCTGGCCCAGTATCCCGAGGCCGTACATCAGCCGAGGGTTGTAGGCCCCTCCCTCGGACGTCTGCGACCAAGGAAAACGCCCATAGGAAATCTGCCCCCAATATGGCCTGGCCCACATCCGCAACGATGAATTCCCAACGGTAAGTCCTGGACTCGAAGGACAAGGACATGGCCCTTTTACCGTATGTCCGGATGGTGCTACCATTCACTGCAATTAGGGGCGGGCCCTTTTCCCCCACTCGAACTTCACAGTCATAGGGGGGGCACAATACTTACGACCGCTCCCGTATCCACCAGGAAAACGATCCCGGTACTCTGATCCGTAGCGTAGAGGCGGTGGTTACGGCCAACCGAGACTGCCTCTACAGTCGATCGGCCCTGGCGTTTCCCGGAAACGAACACGGGGATCTACAGCTTCGTGCCTCGCTGCCCCACCGCCGATGGAAAGAGCACCAGCCACGCCTATCCGGCTCTGTTGGTCGAGCCCACTGCCAATGAACAGGCGCCGCCGCCCTCTCTTGGCGGGCCGGCTGCGCAATAGCGGCCGATGCGTCGCTCTCCCGGCTGCCGCTGGGCCTCGAGACCCGGTTAACGGAGCCGTCTCGGGCGTTGCGTTCCCTCACGAGCGTGTCTGCCTTCTCGGCGAACGCTACTGGATCTTCAAAAGGGACGTCCGCCAACACCAACCTGACGTCCCCAGGTAGCTTCTCCCGGAAGGCCGCCTCGAATATCATGCACGGCTGATGGTCGCCCGCCAAAGCCAGCATCTCGGACATCAGCTCCGACGGCAGCCGCTGCCCCAGGTCTGGCAAATGGAGGAGCTTCAGAGCCCGCTGGCTCTGGGCCCAGCCGAAGGTCCGCAGCAGGAGCTTCTTGAGCCCCACGTACTGGTCCGTTTGGGGTGGACTGGTCAGGTATCGGCTAACCCGCGCAGCCACCTCCGCCTGCAGACAGCTCACCACATGATGGTACTTCTCCTGGTCTTCCTCCACCTTTTTGAGATGGAACTGTGATTCTGCCTGCACAAACCACAGGTGCGGCTGATGGGCCCAGAACGGCGGTAGATGGATTTCGCCCGCGCTCGCTCCCGCCTGCGACATGCTGCTGCTTTCTTCCTACGTTCGAGGTCACCAATGTAGTGAGTCCGGACGAGTGGTTTTATCTAAATCCTTTATTAGTATAAAACCCGTAACAAACGCGACAGACTTCTTTCTGGACAAACACTAACTTCACTTACTAATCTAATCTCTAATCTCACGTTTGGCGCCAAGCATTTAAATACCCCGCGCTCCCTCACCCCGTGACCGTAACCCAATCCGAGGGTTCTATTACCTGGCCAATCCCTATGTCCCTACAAGCGAAGTATAAAAAATAAAGTGGATGAGCTTGAGGCTCAGTTAGACATTGGCAAGTATGATGTTGTGGGACTCACTGAGACATGGCTACAAGAGGGCCAGGGCTGGGAACTGAATATTCAGGGGTACACAACATATAGAAAAGACAGACAGGTAGGCAGAGGGATGGGGTCGCTCTGTTGGTAAGGAATGATATTCACTCCCTTGCAAGGGGTGACATTGAATTAGGAGTGGTAGAATCAGTATGGATAGAAATGAGGAATTGTAAGGGTAAAAAGACCCTAATGGGAGACATCCACAGGCCGCCAAACAGTAGCCTCGACATAGGGTGCAAGTTGTATCAGGAGCTAAAATTGGCAAGTCGCAAATGTAATGCTACGGTGGTTATGGGGGATTTCAACATGCAGGTAGACTGGGAAAATCAGGTTGGTAATGGACCCCAGGAAAGAGAGTTTGTGGAGTGCCTCCGAGATGGATTCTTACATCAGCTTGCACTGGAGCCTACCAGGGAGAAGGCAATTCTGGATTTAGTGTTGTGTAATGAACCTGATCTGATAAGGGGACTCGAGGTAAAAGAGCCATTAGGAGGCAGTGACCACGATATGATAAGTTTTACTTTACAAATTGAGAGGGAGAAGGGAAAATCGGAAGTGTCAGTATTACAGTAAAGCAAAGGGGGTTACAGAGGCATGAGGCAGGAGTGGCCAAAATTGACTGGAAGGAGGCCCTGGCAGGGAAGACTGTGGAACAGCAATGGCAGGTATTCCTGGGAATAATGCAGAAGTTGCAGGATCAATTTATCCCAAAGAGGAGGAAAGATTCGAAGGGCAGTAAGAGGCACCCGTGGCTGACAAGGGAAGTCAAGGACAGCATAAAAATAAAAGAGAAGAAGTATAACATAGCAAAAAAGAGTGGGAAGCCAGAGGATTGGGACTCTTTTAAAGAGCAACAGAAGATAACTAAAAAGGCAATACTGGGAGAAAAGATGAGGTACGAGGGTAAACTAGCCAATAATATAAAGGAGGATAGTAAAAGCTTTTTTAGGTATGTGAAGAAGAAAAAAATAGTCAAGGCAAATGTGGGTCCCTTGAAGACAGAAGCAGGGGAATTTATTATGGGGAACACGGAAATGGCAGACGAGTTGAACCGGTACTTTGGATCTGTCTTCACTAAGGACGGTACAAACAATCTCCCAGATGTTCTAGTGGCCAGAGATCCTAGGGTGATGGAGGAACTGGAGGAAATCCACATTAGGCAGGAAAAAGTTTTGAATAGACTGATGGGACTGAAGGCTTATAAATCCCCAAGGCCTGATGGTCTGCATCCCAGGGTACTTAAGGAGGTGGCTCTAGAAATCGTGGATGCATTGGTGATCATTTTCCAATGTTCTATAGATTTAGGGTCAGTTCCTGTGGATTAGAGGGTAGCTAATGGTATACCACTTTTCAAGAAAGGAGGGAGAGAGAAAACGGGAAATTATAGACCAGTTAGTCTGATATCAGTGGTGGGGAAGATGCTGGATTCAATAGACAATAGACAATAGACAATAGGTGCAGGAGTAGGCCATTCAGCCCTTCGAGCCAGCACCGCCATTCAATGCGATCATGGCTGATCACTCTCAATCGGTACCCCGTTCTTGCCTTCTCCCCATACCCCCTCACTCCGCAATCCTTAAGAGCTCTATCCAGCTCTCTCTTGAAAGCATCCAACGAACTGGCCTCTACTGCCTTCTGAGGCAGAGAATTACACACCTTCACTACTCTCTGACTGAAAAAGTTCTTCCTCATCTCCGTTCTAAATGGCCTACCCCTTATTCTTAAACTGTGGCCCCTTGTACTGGACTCCCCCAACATTGGGAACATGTTTCCTGCCTCTAATGTGTCCAATCCCCTAATTATCTTATATGTTTCAATAAGATCCCCCCTCATCCTTCTAAATTCCAGTGTATACAAGCCCAATCGCTCCAGCCTTTCAACATACGACAGTCCCGCCATTCCTGGAATTAACCTAGTGAACCTACGCTGCACGCCCTCCATAGCAAGAATATCCTTCCTCAAATTTGGAGACCAAAACTGCACACAGTACTCCAGGTGCGGTCTCACCAGGGCCCGGTACAACTGTAGAAGGACCTCTTTGCTCCTATACTCAACTCCTCTTGTTATGAAGACAAAATGGAGAGGGTACAGTGGAGATTTACTAGAATGTTGCCTGGGTTTCAGCATTTAGGCTACAGAGAGAGGTTGAACAGGTTGGGTCTTTATTCTTTGGTGCGTAGAAGGTTGAGGGGGGACTTGATAGGGGTTTTTTAAATTTTGAGAGGGACGGACAGAGTTGACGTGGGTAGGCTTTTCCCTTTGAGAGTGGGGAAGATTCCAACAAGGTGACAAAGCTTCAGAATTGAGGGACAAAGGTTTAGGGGTAACATGAGGGGGAACTTCTTTACTCAGAGGGTTGTGGCTGTATGGAATGGGCTTCCGGCGGAAGTGGTGGAGGCTGGCTCGATTTTATTATTTAAGAGTAAATTGGATAGGTATATGGATAAGAGGGGATTAGAGGGTTATGGTCTGAGTGCAGGTAGATGAGACTAGGTCAGGGCGAATGGTCGGCGTGGACTGGTAGGGCCGGACAGGCCTGTTTCCATGCTGTAGTTGTTATATGTTATATATGTGTTAACATTCCATTGGCTTTCTTCACTGCCTGCTGTACCTGCATGCTTCCTTTCATTGACTGATGCACTAGGACACCCAGGTCTCGTTGAACTCCCCCTCCCCCTAACTTGACACCATTCAGATAATAATCTGCCTTTCTATTCTTACTTCCAAAGTGAATAACCTCACACTTATCTACATTAAACTGCATCTGCCATGTATCCGCCCACTCACACAACCTGTCCAAGTCACCCTGCAGCCTTATTGCATCTTCCTCACAATTCACACTACCCACCAGCTTAGTATCATCTGCAAATTTGCTAATGGTACTTTTAATCCCTTCGTCTAAGTCAATTATAAAAGACGAAATTGCGGAGCATTTGGATAGCAGTAACAGGATCGTTCCGAGTCAGCATGGATTTTCGAAGGGGAAAACATGCTTGACTAATCAGCTGGAATTTGTTGAGGATGTGACTAGGAAAATTGACAGGGGAGAGCCGGTGGATGTGGTGTACCTCAACTTTCAGAAAGCCTTTGACAAGGTCACACATAGGAGATTGGTGGGCAAAATTAGAGCACATGGTATTGGAGGTAGGGTACTGACATGGATAGAAAATTGGTTGACAGACAGAAAGCAAAGAGTGGGGATAAATGGGTCCCTTTCAGAATGGCAGGCAGTAACTAGTGGGGTACCGCAAGGCTCGGTGCTGGGACCGCAGCTATTTACTATATACATTAATGACTTGGATGAAGGGATTAAAAGTACCATTAGCAAATTTGCAGATGATACAAAGCTGGGTGGCAGTGTGAACTGTGAGGAAGATGCTATGAGGTTGCAGGGTGACTTGGACAGATTGTGTGAGTCGGTGGATGCATGGCAGATGCAGTTTAATGTGGATAAGTGTGAGGTTATCCACTTTGGTGGTAAAAATAGGAAGGCAGATTATTATCTGAATGGTGTCAAGTTAGGAAAAGAAGACGTACAACGAGATCTGGGTGTCCTAGAGCACCACTCTCTGAAAGGAAGCATGCAGGCACGGCAGGCAGTGAAGAAAGCCAATGGAATGTTGGCCTTCATAACGAGAGGGGTTGAGTATAGGAGCAAAGAGGTCCTTCTGCAGTTGTACAGGGCCCTAGTGAGACCGCACCTGGGGTACTGTGTGCAGTTTCGGTCTCCAAATTCGAGGAGGGATATTCTTGCTGTTGAGGGTGTGCAGCGTAGGTTTACTAGGTTAATTCCTGGAATGGCTGGACCGTCATATGTTGAAAGACTGGAGCGACTAGGCTTGTGTACACTGGAAGTTAGAAGGATGAGAGGGGATCTTATCGAAACGTATAAGATTATTAAGGGGTTGGACACGTTAGAGGCAGGAAACATTTTCCCAATGTTGGGGGAGTCCAGAACCAGGGGGCACAGTTTAAGAATAGGGTGTAGGCTTTTTAGAATGGGGATGAGGAAAAACATTTTCCGTCAGAGAGTTGTGAATCTGTGGAATTCTCTGCCTCAGAAGGCAGTGGAGGCCAATTCTCTGAATGCATTCAAGAGAAGGCTAGATAGAGCTCTTAAAGATATGTTAAGTCGGGGTTATGGGCAGAAGGCAGGAACAGGGTACAGATTGAGATTATTCAGCCATGATCACATTAAATGGCGGTGCTGGCTCGAAGGGCCGAATGGCCTACTCCTGCACCTATTGTCTATTGTCTGTTGAACAGCTATTCAACAACAAGCACCTCATCACTATGTACGTACGATAATATTATGCCTCTGATCATTATTCCAAGCAACTCTCTCTCTTTCTCGTTGAGCTTGTTGACTTCAACTCTGTTCATGGACATCCCCTGTTCCATGAATATTCCTTGCCGCTTCTCATTTTATTTGCTCTCTCGCACGTGGATGGTTCTCTTTAATATACTTACTCCTAAACTCGGCGGAATTCATTCACATCGCGGTAAAACTATCCTAGACGCGCAGGGCAGCAAAAACGAGCCAGTCTTGCGCTTTAATAAAAGCTCTATATTCGACACAACGTTGCACCCTGATTGTAACCTTTACTTGATCGCATATATTTCTCTCTCAGTCACAGGAACAGGGTCTATCTCAGTAGGTGTTCATTCCTTGCATGAAGTTGTAAACCTGTCTAGAATATCATGAAAAGTGTTACCACCCCACTGACACTGTATTAATGCACACCCCTCATTTCGATTGCAGCGTCTGTGCCCAATTTATCTCTGCCTCCTCCCTCCCTCTCGGGTTTATACATCAGCTTTTCTCCGTACTCAGGAATTTACTTTCCACACTGTGATCTCTCCTCCTTCAATCAATCTCCGCCACAAAACGAATTAATCGCGTGGCATAAAAATGTTGTCCATCCGATATAGTACGGTGCAACTCCGGGAATGTGTTTGTTGTCCGCCCGCCTGTGCCTGAGGCCGAGCGGCCTCTCCCCCGGTCCCGGGGCCGCGCTGCCCGAGCCTCCCCCCGACACCCGGGGACTCTCTGATTCTCTGCTTCTCCCCCCAGTCTCCGTCACCCTGGATGTGGAAACAGCGCATCCGCAGCTCGAGGTGTCTGAGGATCGGAAGAGGGTGAGATGGACCCGGACCCGGAGGAGTCTCCCTGACACCGGGAAGAGGTTTACACACTGGCCGTGTGTGCTGGGATCGGAGGGATTCACATCGGGGAGTCATTACTGGGAGGTGGAGGTGGAGCGGAGTGAGGGCTGGAGTCTGGGAGTCGCCGCAGAGTCTGTGGAGAGGAAGAGACCGGTCACACTGACCCCGGAGACTGGAGTCTGGAGCATCACGTGGCGGTCGTTTGGCGGGTTTCTTGCACTCATCTCCGCTGGATCCCGTCTCCCCGCCCGTCCCATCCCCGGGAGGGTGGGAGTTTATCTCAGTTACGAGTCCGGGAGAGTTTCATTTTACGACGCGGACACAAAGTCCCATCTCCACACCTTCACTGGGAATAAATTCACGGAGAAACTTTATCCTTGCTTCAGGCCTTGGGCACCAGGCCAGTGGATGAGAATCTGCTCCGGTTCCGCTCCGGGTGTGTAAAAGGGTCGGGTCACGGGACCGGCGTCAGGAGAGGGGCTCAGGGGCTGTGGGGCAGAAACCCAGTGGACAACAGGTCGGCGCTGAACGGCTCCCATTTAATCCCCAAATTCCGGGTCGCGAAAGCCCAATGATCGCGGAAATAAAACCAGGGGGAATGTAAATGTGGGAAGAGAGAAATAAACAGCAACTGAAATCAGAGCTGTCGATCCGTTCATTTTAACGCGTTAACCGCGTCCGGCAACGGAACAGAAATTACTTTTGTGAAAATATAAAGACTGAAACAATCGTCTTTCGCGCGGGTTCAGCAGCGGTCGCGGGCGGCGGGACCTGAGTTCCCCAGAGTCCGAAAGTCCGCCGAGTAATTGCGTCTTGTGCAGGGGGCGCCTGGAAATGGACGTTAAGGAAACGTGCAATTAAGAGAGGGGAACTAAAAATATGGAGGGGAGATTGAGGGGGTTGGGAGGCCGGGGGGTGAGGGGGGGGGTGGTGCACAGAATGTACGGCACAGGTCGCTGCTGATTATGTGAAAACGTTAAATTCATGGTTGAATCCCGCAGCCGTGCGCTGCCCGGAGAGAATTTAACAGATTATTATACTCGTGACTTTTAACTGATCAGGAGGGCAACGTGTAACTTTTGATCGAAACCTATAAAACGAGACCCATTATCGGTCAGGATGTCCAACGGTGGAAACGAAAGACACAAAGTGCTGGATTAGCTCAGCAGGTCACGTCGTAACTCTGGAGAACACGGGTGGGTGAATAGACAAGAGGTGAAGGGGTTGGACCCAAAACGTCGCCTATACATGTTCCCCAGAACCGTGCCCACCTGCTGTACTGCTCCTTATGTGTGTTTTCTTTGCAAACCAGCAGTTCCTCGTGTCACGGTGCCAACTGATGCAACTCCTCGGCTTAAAGTCTGAGGTTCTGCGCCACGGTATATGTTGGGATTATGTATCCAGATTATTATCCCTTCTGTTTCAAGGCCAGTCATCTTGATTCAAACGCTCCAGTTCCTCTCAACTAACAAACATCAGAATGTTTTCACGTGTTGATATATCATTGCATTTGATCGGTTACCGGGCCAGGGAATCATTCGATACGACGAGGACTAATGAGATGACACAGGGAGCGAAGGTGGAGTGAAATGGATCGAGAGGAACAGTGGTGCAGGTTGTAACACACGGAACTCTAGCTGAAGTTGGGTAACAGGCGAATGGTGGAGCCTCAGTAGGTAACCGCTACACAGCAACACACGACTCATACATTTCTGTCTGAAGAAGGGTCTCGACCCGAAACGTCACCCATTCCTTCTCTCCCGAGATGCTGCCTGACCTGCTGAGTTACTCCAGCATTTTGTGAATAAATCGATTTGTACCAGCATCTGCAGTTATTTTCTTATCATACATTTCTGATTCTGACAAGTAATCTCACACGGAAATCAAATAGGTAACATGTTGGTAGCAGTCAAAGGAAAGGGTTTATTTTCCCCTCACCACACAGCACTGGCCCGTTCATTCCACTTTCTTCATCTTCACCGACAGTATCCCAGCCCGGCATTTCATCCCAGCATCTAATCATAATTACATGTGTTCCGGTCCCATCCCGTACCCACCTATCCACGTGAAGACAATATGTTATCCACAATCAGTAACCTGTGCCTGCCTTCTCCCCATATCCCTTGATTCCACCAGCCCCTAGAGCTCCATCTAACTCTCTCTTAAATCCACCCAGTGATTTGACATCCACTGCCCTCTGTGGCGGAGAATTCCACAAATTCACAACTCTCTGTGTGAAAAAGATCCTTCTCGCCTCAGTTTTAAATGGCTCCCCTTTATTCTAAGACTGTGTCCCCTGGTTCTGGACTCCCCCAACATTGGGAACATTTTTCCTGCATCTAGCTTGTCCAGTCTGTTTAAAATTTTATATGCCTCTATAAGACCCCCTCTCATGCTTCTAAACTCCAGTGAATACAAGCCGAATCTTTTCAATCTTTCCTCATATGACAGTTCCGCCATCCCAGGGATCAATCTCGTGAACGTACGCTGCACTGCCTCAATTACAAGGATGTCATTCCTCAAATTAGGAGACCAAAACTGTACACAATACTCCAGAAGTGGTCTTACCAGAGCCCTATACAACTGCAGAAGAACCTCTTTACTCCCACACTGAAATCTTCTCGTTATGAAGGCCAACTTTCATTAGCTTTCATTAGCTTTCTTCACTGCCTGCTGTACCCGCACGCCAACTTTCAGTGTGTGGTGTACAAGGACACCCAGGTTTCGCTGCACTTCCCCCTTATCTAACCTGACACCATTGAGATAATAATCTGCCACATATGCAGATGACGTCTTCAGTGTCTATATAACCCCACATCTTGAGAGTGGCTTTGCAACGACCAAATCCAGCTCTCAGTCTGTTGAGGCATTTCCATTCAGCCCAGCTTGATTCGGCTCCAGGAGGAAGTTCTTCTTTGGCACTTATGGACATGGATGGCGTTGATGGGATATTGGCTAGTCTCTCTTCACATAATGCAACTCTAGTACCTTCAGCGTCGGCATTTGGTTCAACTTCGTTGAGGAAGCTTTTCCTAGACATTAGCCGACTCTTTGCGGGTTCATGGCCTAAGATTGAAAAGACTAGGCCTGCATTCACTGGAGTTTAGAAGGATGTGAAGGGATCTTATAGAGACATATAAAATTATAAAAGGACTGGACAAGCTTGATGCAGGAAAAATGTTCCCAATGTTGGGCGAGTCCAGAACCAGGGGCCACAGTCTTACAATAAAGGGGGAGGGGGCGGCATTTAAAAATGAGATGAGAAGGATCTTTTTCACCCAGAGAGTTGTGAACTTGTGGAAATCTCTGCCACAGAGGGCAGTGGAGATCAAATCACTGGATGAATATAAGATTATTTCACAAAATGCTGGAATAACTCAGCAGGTCAGGCAGCATCTCAGGAGAGAAGGAACGGGCGACGTTTCGGGTCGAGCCCCTTCTTCAGACTGATGTCAGGGGGAGGGGACACAGGAAGGATATAGGTGGAGACAGGAAGATAGAGGGAGAACAGGGAAGGGGGAGGGGGAAAGAGGGACAGAGGAACTATCTAAAGTTGGAGAAGTCAATGTTCATACCGCTGGGCTGCAAGCTGCCCAAGCGCAATATGAGGTGCTGTTCCTCCAATTTCTGGTGGGCCTCACTATGGCACTGGAGGAGGCCCATGACAGAAAGGTCAGACTGGGAGTGGGAGGGGGGGTTGAAGTGCTGAGCCACCGGGAGATCAGGTTGGTTAAGGTGGACTGATCGAAGGTGTTGAGCGAAACGATCGCCGAGCCTGCGTTTGGTTTCGCCGATTTAAAGAAGTTGACATCTGGAGCAGTGGCTACAATAGATGAGGTTGGAGGAGGGTCATGTGAACCTCTGTCTCGCCTAGAAAGACTGTTTGGGTCCTTGGATGGAGTTGAGGGGTAGGTAAAGTGACAGGTGTTGAATCTCGTGCCGTTGCAGGGGAAAGTGCCCGGGGATGGGGTGGTTTGGGTAGGAAGGGACGAGTGGAACAGGGAGCAAGGAGTTACGGACGGAACGGTCTCTGCGGAACGCAGAAAGGGGAGGGGATGGGAAGATGTGGCCAGTAGTGGGGTCCCGTTACATTAATTTAAGAGAATTAAGGATGAATTTAAGAGAGAGTTAGATAGAGCTCTGGGGGTTAGTGGAATCAAGGGATATGTGGAGAAGTGGGGCACATGTTACTGATCGTGGATGATCAGCCATGATCAGAATGAATGGCGGTGCTGCCTCGAAGGGCCGAATGTCACCTATTTTCAATGTTTCTACGTTTCTAATAGGGGAATGTTGTACATCTGTGGTCTTGCGATGACGTTCTCTACCGCTTGCTTCACTGTGACGAATCTCTGGTGGCGCTACACCAGATAGTATGTTTCGGTTATCAGTTGATGCTGGTCTAAGACATCCAGTGATAAGGCGGCAGGTTGTATTGATGGCTGGATCAATCTTCTCAGCGTGGGCTGACCTTTCCCAGACTGGCATGCATAATCTGCTGTTGAGTAGCAAAGGGCCAAGGCGGTTGATCTTAGAGTGTCAGGAATTGCATCCCATCCTGTTCCAGTAAGTTTGCAGACAATGTTGTTTCAACCACATACTTTAGCTGTTGTCTTCTCAACATGGGTCTTGAAGGCGGGACAACGATCTGAGGTACCTCCTAGATATACTGGGCGATTCCTCAGTTTTGAATAGGGGTACCAGACGTTCAGTCAGCGTTTGGCTTCTCGGCTGCGCAGTGTCCACTTACTTCCAACGAAATCCACTGTGGGGGAACAAGTGTTAAGATATTAAAAGATTCACATAGTGGCTGAGAATTGAAGTGTGTCGAGGCATGAGAGACCCGGGCAGAGTGAACACCAGAGAGAGAGAGGGAGACACACACGCCAAGCGCTGGAGTAACTGGGCTGGTCACGCAGCATCTCTGGAGAAAAGGGATGGGCGAGTTTTTCCTCAGGATTAGAGGGTATTAGCTACAAGCTGAATTAGGACAAACCTGAATTATGTTCTCTGGAATGACGGAGTGTACACAATAATGGGCGGACACTAGATAGGGTGCATAATCAGGGTGCAAATGTTTAAGTTTAGTTTACTTTACCAAGTAACAAAAGTGAAAATATTTTGCTGCATGCTAACCTGTCATTTACAGTGTATGAGTTTGGAGATATATGGCGCAAACTGCCCCTTTCGGCACACCGGGTCCGCAACGACCAGCGATCCCCGCACACTAACACTATCCGACGCCCACCAGGAACATTTTTTACATTCACCAAGCCAATTAACCTAGATACCTATACGTCTTTGGAGTGTGGGAGGAACCGAAGATCGGTCTGAGAAAACTCACGCAGGTCACGGGGAGAACGTACAAACTCCGTACAGACAGCACCCTAGTCGGGATCGAACCCCTATCTCCGGCGCTGCATTCTCTGGTGGGCAGCAACTCGACCGCCCGGTACAGATACATGATCAAGGGGATAGTGTTTAGTGCAGGAGAAGTCCAGTAAAGTCTGGTTAAAGATAGTCCACGGGTCTCCAATGAGGCGTGTAGTTGCTCAGGGCCGCTCTCGAGTTGCTGATAGGATGGTTCAGGTGTTTAAGAAGAGTGGCGCAAATTTTAAAGGACATATGCTGGGCAATGGGGTAACGTTTTCACGCACAGAGCAGTGGGTGAACTGGCCTTTTAGCCCAGTCCATGGATATGCAGGGAATGGAGAGATATTGATCGCATGCAGGCAGAGCAGATTAGATAACTTGGCATCGTGTTCAGCACGAACATTGTGGACCGAAGGGCCTGTTCCCGTGGGGTGCTGTTCCATGTTCGGCGTTCGATGTCAATAAAGATTCCCTCTCATTGGCGGTGCAGACTTGATCGGCCGAATGGCTGAATTCTGCATCGATCACATGCGCATTCCTCATATGACAGTCCCGCCATCCCGGGGAACAATCTCGTAAACCTACGCTGCGCTGCCTCCATTATAAGGATGTCCTTCCTCAAATTAGGAGACCAAAACGGTACATAATTCTCCAGATGTAGTCTTAACAGGGCTCTATACAACTGCAGAAGAACCTCTTTACTCCTATCCTGAAATCGTCTCGTTATGAAGGCCAACATGCCATTGGCTTTCTTCACTGCCTGCTGTACCTGCACGGCAACTTTCATTGACTGGTGTACAAGCACACCCAGGTCTCGCTGCACTTCCCCCTTACCTAACCTGACACCATTGAGATAATAATCTGCCACACATGCAGATGACGTCTTCAGTGTCTACATAACCCCACATCTTGAGAGTGGCTTTACAACGACCAACACCAGCTTTCAGTCTGTTGAGGCATTTCCATTCAGCACAGCCTGATTCAGCTTGATTTAGCTTGATTCAGCCCGGGTTGAATTTAATTGTCGGTCGGATGGGAAGCGATTGGAAATAGGATTATTTTACTCAACAAGAGATGGCGGTCTGGAATCCACTGCCTGAAAGAGTCGACAAGACAAAAAATAAACGCTCCTTAAAATTTGAAAAAACTACAGATGAGTATTGAGCCTACGATGTGAGGAATTGGCAGCTGGGAGAAATATCACCCATAAGGCCATAAGGCATTGGAGCAGAATTAGGTCATTCAGCTCATCAAGACTACTCCGTCATTCAATGTTCGTTGTTCTATTTAACCCCATTTTCCTGCCTCCTCTCTGTAATCTTTGACATCTACCTATCTACCTGTGGAGATCTGTCCTTTTCCTTTGTTCCAGCTACTATATTCCGCATAAGCTTTGCAGCATTGTGTGCTAGGCACATGCTAGAGGCTCTCTCACTTTCTTTCCCACACCTGCTTGAGGCTATGTAATCACAAAAATGCTGAGCTTGCTAAAGCTAGTAGTAATCAGTAGCCCTAGACCGCAGAATGTTCCAGCTCGTCTTCAGGAGACAAAAACACAAATGTATAAAGAACATAAACCATAAACACCACACCAACTAAAAACCTTGAACAATAGCATGTTAGGACCTTATTTGGGAAAACTGACTTTGTTCCAACTCTCAGCCGTATAAGGGAAAACTGACTTAATTCCAATATTGATTGGTTGTGCTAATTGTAAATAACTGTATTCTGCGGTTTGGGGGATAAAAGGGGCTTCATTCTAGGGGCTGGTGTGACATGTTTCCACTGGCCCCGGAGTCCGCAACTCTGTGTGTGCTTTTAGAAACTTGTCCGAGATATCTCTAATAAACTAACAGGTAAAGACTGTGCCGTTTCTGATTATTGTCATCCAACTGACTGCGAACGAGAAGTCGAACTCGACATTTGGTGGCAGCGGTGGGATTCCACAACAAAGATCGATGCATAGTGGCTGAGACTTGAGGGCACGAGGATCGAAGAACGGTGGAATTGGCCAGTAGAGTGAGTATTTTATTTGGTCACTCTATTTTCCCCGTCTTTGTGACTCCTCTATGACCCACCGATCACCGCTGATGTGTTAATCTGCGTGACGGAATTTCGGGGGTCAGTTGGACGGACAGGTGGGTAAGGATTTTTAGGAAGGATCGTTGAGTCTAAACGGTAAACGAGGGTTAAAGGCCCTGAGGTTTCAATCCTCTAAAGATTAAAAAAGGTCTAACGCGTTAGCAGCTAATAAGGTGTACCGTGTCTCATTAGGGGACATAGAATAAAAAGTATAATAAGACTCAACCAATAATGATCCTCGGGTAAATTACAGAACATAAGTGTGTTAATTATAGAGCATAAGTGTGATTTGTGTATTGTGTGTGTTGTATATAAAGAGTTGAAATTAAAGAGTTGTATATCGGACAAGGGAGTACTTCTCCGCCTAACACCCAGCCTTAGACCGGTTGTTAAGAGGGGAAATCCCCCACGCGAAGGTCAGGACCCTGAAGTGGGTTGCCAAGGCACGAGAGGAAGCTCAGGGAATATACAACTCCTTTTGATTATACAAATGGGGAATGTAATAGATACCACCTCGGACGACAGGTCCCCTCTTAACCTTTTATGTGATAAGCTCCCGGAATATGCTAAACGATTCCGACTATTATCGGGGGGCCCTTAATAAGAAACTAGGACCTACTCTGTGGCCATTAGGAGGGTCAGATGACCTGGAGACTGTCCAAAAAGCCCAGGATCTTATCTGGACCCGAAACCGCAGTAAGGAAGCAAAACTTCTGATCCAGAAGTGGCGGGAGTTTTGCCAAGAAAAAAAGGGATAAGGAGATTTTATCTAGTTGGCAGGACAACGCCGTAAAATTGGGCATTAAGTTGACAGACGAAGGAAGCCCTAAAACTGTTGACATTTTAAAAAAGGAGGTGGGAGAAGAAAAACGGAAACGTGCGACCGTAACTAAACAAAATAAAGATGTACAATCAAAAGATGTACAATCAAAAGAATTGCGCAATTCAATGGCTGGAATAGGTTTTGGGGGGGATGACGACTCCATATGGGAGGAGGGTCTATTGTATCTCACCGTTACTAGCCAAACACCACCTCCGGTTTTGAGACTCCCAACCGGTGGCGGGCTTCTCTATCCCAGCCTGAGTAGAAGTTTCCAATCAGGAATTCAGGACCATGCTCAGAGCCCCAGTGCATCCCCTATATATCCTACCGTTGATAGCCCCCTCCACCTGGCTATACAGATGTGACTTTTCACCGGGGACCATGTGAGGGGACAAGGAGTAAAGATCATCCAAAAATGACTGCAGATTCGAACACCGCACTCCCGCAGCATGTACAGACTAAACGATCGACACGTCCCAGATCAGGGAGCCCCTCTCATAAGGGGGATACGGACACAGACTCGTCTGGGTCTAGTGATGAGGAAGATACTAATCGGCAACTCCCTGTACGCCATGTGCCCAATCCAAGAGCCGGGGTAGTTCCGCCCGGTGGAGGTGCAGCCGCACCCGATACCATAGAAGTGTACATCCCTTGGAAACCGCATGAAATTGTTTCCCTCCTTAATGGTGCTCCGGATAGAAAAAAATCCCCCCAAGCATTCTGCGACTGGCTACGTACTACAATATCGGTGTATCAGGCTGATAGCAGAGATTTATGGTCCCTGGTCAGACAGGTCCTGAATCGAAAGGAATGGCTGAAGTTTGTCGAGATAATAGGGGGGCATCAGGATCATGCGGCTATGGCAAATGCTGTCGGTAATGCCCCAAATATGAGAGAAGATGCCATCATTAACGCCTGTCATGGGGTCCTCAGAAAACCCATTAATAAAATCTTGGACACCAAACCAAAAAGAAATGAGGCGGTGGAAGATTTCCTGGACAGGTTTAGTGAAATCTACGATGTCCACTCGGGAGATGAGGCATTTAGGGACAACTTGGCGTCCCCACAATTCAATTCTATACTCCTACATTGCGTGCCTGCAGCAGTAGTATCCCTTGTAAAAGCCAACAACCTAGAATGGAGCGCTTCTACTCCAGATGTCCTAAAACGAACCGTTAAAGCTTTATGGAAAGATACACATGGCACTGAGGGAAAGGATGTACAGACAAAAATAAAAACTGAATATGTTCTGAAGACGGGCAGTGTACCGGACCATGCAGGGTATCAAATGCAACCACCAGTTTACCGGCCCGGGTGGACCCCTTGGTGGATCCCGAATGGACCACCCTGTACCCCGCGCGGCCAGTCATTTGTCCCCCGTGGAATGGCCAAGAGGGGACGAGGAGCGCACACGTTAGCGCCCGGAACCTGCTACTCCTGTGGGGGGAGAGGGCACTTCAAACGCGAATGTCCCAGTAATGATGAGTTTCATAGGGGCAGAGGACGGGCGTATGGGAATTTAAGGGGCTACGACAGACGAAACAGCCCAGGACCGTTTGACAACCCACAGGGGTTGCAGGGGCCGATGCAGAACTACCCTGCTATTTACTATAACCCCAACCCCTGGACACCCGGTCAGGAATGACTGGGCCAAATGAGAGTGAGCTTCAGAAGCCAGGATGAGCCCACCCTCGAATTAAAGATACAGGACACATGGCACACTTTCCTCATTGATACGGGAGCTGCGGTCTCTTCCGTCCAAAGCCATCTCAACTTACCCAAGTCCACACACGTCCAGCGCCTTGTCGGGTTTGAGGGGCGACCTCAAGATTACCCAGTATCTGAACCAGTGCCCGTCACACATCGCCAACTTTCCATCAGCCACCGGTTCGTTATTACTAACGGTATTGACTGTAACCTAATGGGCAGGGACTTAATGTGCGCCCTCGCACTAATGATCTCTTGCGAACCAGGGGGAATTGAGGTCTCTATACCAACCCGCCAACTATATATTACCACGGTGCCTCAGTGGTGGACTCTAGATTTAAATGACTCTCCAGGGCATCTTACTCTGGCCTATGATAAAAGCGGGTACAACAAGGATTTGGAAGATTTTTACGCCCCTCAGAAGGGTACGCGATGGACCATTCAATTGACAGCTTTAGTTACCGGTCCACCTGGGGAGGCCGAGTATGCCACTGTGCCCCTCGCCTTATGGAAACAGGAAGCCTCCATCGCTCCCCACGTCACCCGAGAGGTTAATATGCCGTACCACGCCAAAGATCTCGGACCCTTGGTATGGGATGCGGTGCGACAGGGCGATCCCAACTCTTTTACAACACAAAACCTCCCCGGAGAACTTACTATACACTTTTACAAGTCGCCCAAACCACAAGAGACAACCTTGCACCATCATCAGGGTCGGAGCGTGCTTGAGTACGCACACCCACAAGTCTGGGCAGAAGATTCCACTCAGGTGGGTTGCACGGATGTTCCACCCGTGGAGATTGACCTTAAGGTGGGCGCTGTACTGCCGTCTATCCAGCAGTACCCATTGAAACGCCAGGCCATCCCTTGCATTGACGCCTTAATCAATGGATTGGTCCAACAGAGGATTCTAGTACTGTGTTACTCCCCTTGTAACACTCCCATTCCAGCAGTGCCAAAGGCAGGCAAGTCAAACCAGTATCGACTCGTACAAGACCTGCGGGCCATTAATAATATCGTCCAGCCGCTGCATGCACTTGTTCCCAACCCGGCCCACATATTGGCCTCAGTTCCTCCCCTAGCCAAAGTCTTCGCCACTATTGACCTCCAACATGCATTCTTCGCCGTTCCCCTGCATTCGTCCAGCCAATACCTCTCCGCCTTCACCTACAATGGACAACAATACACCTGGACCAGACTACCGCAAGGGTTTGTCCACTCACCCACCCTATTCTCCAGGTGCCTACACCGACAATTACAGGAGTTGGAATTGGCAAACGGATCTGCCCTGATTCAGTATGTAGATGACCTACTGATAGCCAGCCCAGACGAACAGAGCAATCGTGAGGATGTCATACTGCTCCTTAACTTCCTCCAGCAGCTCGGATACGTGGTCTCCAAAGAAAAGGTAAAAGTGGCCCAGGGGGAGGTTAAGTTCCTCGGCATTTTATTATCAGCTTACGAACGCAAATTAGAGAACGATCGTATCCAACTTATTTGTGTCACACCAGCCCCCCGCACGGCAAAGCAAGTGCGCCGGTGGCTGGGAATGGTTAATTACTGTCGTCAATGGATACCTAATGTAACCAACCAGACCAAATTGCTTACCCCATATACCAACTTGGCAGGCGACTTTGTACTATCTGATCAGGCGCTAGAAGCATTTAAGACATTGAAATGCCAGTTAGTACAAGCCCCAGCTCTGGGGCGACCATTATACGATCGTCCCTTTCAGCTATACTGCACAGTTTTCCATGACTGTGCTTCCGCGATCCTTACTCAACAGCATGGTGATCGCCACCGTCCAGTAGCATACTATTCCTCCAAACTAGACCCTGTCGCTTTAGGCTACCCGCGATGTACCCAGATCCTCACGGCCATCTACAATAGTCTCCAGTCTGCAGCTAATATCACGCTCCAACAAGACATCACAGTCTATAGCTGTCACTCGGTTACCGCCTTACTCGGTCAGTTACAGACCCAACACCTGACTTCAGCACGACAAAACCGTTATGAGATCTTTCTGTTAAATAACCCCCAGCTGACTTTTAAATATTGCTCTAACATCAATCCTGCTACATTTCTCGATCATCCACCTCTCGAACAAGTAACCTCTAACCATGATTGTCTCCAGTTGATCCAAGAAGACACTAGCCCGCGGGCTGATCTCTCCGACACACCGCTCACCAATCCTGATCTGGTCATGTACACTGATGGCAGTTCCTCCCTGGATGAGCGCGGTCAGCATCTCTCTGGCTATGCAGTAGTTACAGACAATAATCGCCTTTTAGAATCTGGGGCTTTTGATCTACCTGTGTCTGCCCAAAAGGCCGAGCTTTATGCCCTGATTCGGGCTTGTATTATGGGGGAGGGATTAAGCGTTAACATATATATAGACTCTCGATACGCTTTCGGCGTGGTGCACGATTTTGCCCAACTTTGGAAGAACCGGGGATTTCTCACTTCCTCAGGCACTCCCATTTCTAATCAAGCCCTCGTTTCTACCCTCCTCTTAGCCATTCAATTGCCCCTAAGTATCGCTGTTATTAAATGCTCTGCCCATACCTCTGGCACATCCCCCGTCGATCTCGGAAATCAGAATGCTGACCATGCAGCCAAACAAGCTGCACGAAGTAGGACTAATGTTGTGTCAAAAATGATGAGATTGTCCAATAACCCCCCCAAGGGACGGTCAGCCTCTGAAAAACCTATGCCAACCATCCAAGAAATACTTCGGTTACAGGAGGACGCTCCTGATGTAGATAAGGCTTTATGGGTCAATTCTGGTTGTAGAATTGACGAAGTGACGGGGCTATGGACCACACCTGTGGGTCAGACCTGTATGACTGATACAATAGCCCTATGGGTGGTTGAATGTATCCATCTGGCCACTCACTGCGGGGCACAAGCAACAAGCTCATTGCTTCTTAACACCTGGTGGCACCCTCAGCTCCAAGAATTGGCATCCCGTGTGAGTGCACGGTGCCTTGTGTGTCTCCGCCATAACACGGGTCAAGGGGCCCAGTGTTCCCCGGGCAAGACCCCGCTGCCCGAGGGTCCCTTTGAGACCCTACAGATGGATTACATTGAACTTCCACGGTGTCAAAGTTATAAATATGTACTTGTTATAGTGGATGTCTTTAGTAAATGGATCGAGGCTTATCCGACCTCTGATAACAAAGCCTCCACGGTGGTTAAAGTGTTACTTAAAGAAATCATTCCTCGTTTTGGCATTCCTGCTCGCCTTAGTTCTGATAATGGTCCGCATTTCATTGCAGCAGTTAACAAGGAAATGTGCGCCCAGCTGGGCATACATCAGCAACTATACTGCGCGTACCGGCCACAAGCTGCTGGCCTAGTCGAACGAGCTAATCAGACTTTAAAAACCAAACTCGCTAAACTAATTGAACAAACTGGTTCTTCTTGGCTAAAACTGTTGCCTGTAGCTCTTTTTCAGATTCGCAC
>NC_135971.1:9892246-9894746 GCF_053455715.1 Rhinoraja longicauda | reverse complement strand
GGAGAAAATGTTCCCGATGTCGGGGGAGCCCAAAACCAGGGGTCACAGTTCAACAATATGGGGTAGGCCATTTAGGACTGAGATGAGGAAAATGTTTTTCTCCCAGAGAGTTGTGAATCTGTGGAATTCTGTGCCACAGAAGGCAGTGGAGGCCGATTCACCGGATGTTTTCAAGAGATAGTTAGATTTAGCTCTTAAGGGCTAACGGAATCAAGGGATATGGGGAGAAAGCAGGAACGGGGAACTGATTCTGGATGATCAGCTATGATCATGTTGAATGGCGGTGCTGGCTCGAAGGGCCAAATGGCCTACTCCTGCAACTAGTTTTACTGCCGCCCTGATGAGTTTCACTTTGTGTATAACGCGTTATCGCGGTATCACAAAATGCTGGAGTAACTCAGCAGGTCAGGCATCATCTCGGAGAGAAGGAATGGTGATGATTCTGGGTCGAGACACTTCTTCAGACTGAACTCTTTATCACGACCCCACAGGCAATAAAGGACCAGTGTGGGGTTCACCTTTCATGAATCATCGTTGTTTCAAACCCTCCAATTTGACGACATTGAAAAAATCATCTACGCATTCATTTCCTCCCGCGGAGACTACTGCAACTTCCTATACACTGGGATCAGCCAATCATCCCTGTCCCGCCTGCAATTGGTCCAAAAACGCCGCAGCTAGACTCCTGACGGACTAAAGTTTTGTCTGCCTTTTCTGCGAATGTTTCAAGGCCATTTTTCAACGTAAAAAGCCCCCTTGTCTTTTTACAATATCGTATTATGTAAACGTCGTTCACCAGAATAATTCCCGGGATGGCGGGACTGGCGTATGATGAAAGAATGGGTTCGACCGGGCTTGTATTCACTGGGATTTAGAAGGATTAGTAGGGTTCTTATAGAATCATGTAAAATTCTCAAGGGATTGGACAGGCTAGATGCAGGGAGAAAATGTTCCCGATGTCGGGGGAGCCCAAAACCAGGGGTCACAGTTCAAGAATATGGGGTAGGCCAATTAGGACTGAGATGAGGAAAATGGTTTTTCTCCCAGAGAGGTTGTGAATCTGTGGAATTCTCTGCAACAGAAGGCAGTGGAGGCCGATTCACTGGATGTTTTCAAGAGAGAGTTAGATTTAACTCTTAGGGCTAACGGAATCGAAGGGATATGGGGAGAAAGCAGGAACGGGGAACTGATTCTGGATGATCAGCTATGATCATGTTGAATGGCGGTGCTGGCTCGAAGGGCCAAATGGCCTACTCCTGCACTAGTTTTACTGCCGCCCTGATGAGTTTCACTTTGTGTATAACGCGTTATCGCGGTATCACAAAATGCTGGAGTAACTCAGCAAGTCAGGAATCATCTCGGAGAGAAGGAATGGGTGACGATTCGGGTCGAGACACTTCTTTCAGACTGAACTCTTTATCACGATCCCACAGGCAATAATGGACCAGTGTGGGGTTCACCTTTCATGAATCATCGTTGTTTCAAACCCCTCCAATTTGACGACATTGAAAAAATCATCCACGCATTCATTTCCTCCCGCGGAGACTACTGCAACTCCCTATACACTGGGATCAGCCAATCATCCCCTGTCCCGCCTGCAATTGGTCCAAAACGCCGCAGCGAGACTCCTGACGGGTGCCCGTAAAAGGGGACCACATCACCCTGATTCTGGCCTCTCTCCATTGGCTCCCAGTACAGTACAGAATCAACTTCAAGCTCCTCCTATTCACATACAAAGCCCTAAACGGGCTTGCCCCCCCCAACCCCCCCCCCCCCCCCCCCCATTATCAAAAATCTTTTAACCCACACTCTATCTCCAGGTCCCTCAGGTCGGCCGACTTGGGGCTACTCACTATCCCGCGGTCTAGGCTTAAGCTCAGGGGTGACCGCGCTTTTGCGGTTGCAGCTCCTAGGACTGTGGAACAGCATCCCTCTCCCCATCAGAACTGCCCCCTCCATCGACTCCTTTAAGTCCAGGCTCAAAACCTATTTCTACTCCCTAGCGTTTGAGGCCCTCTAAGGGGGCGATGTGAACTGTTTATGTATGCATTGGTGAGACCACACCTGGAGTATTGCGTACAGTTTTGGTCTCCTAATCTGAGGAAAGACATTCTTGCCTTAGAGGGAGTACAGAGAAGGTTCACCAGATTGATTCCTGGGAGGGCAGGGACTTTCATATGAGAAAGACAATAGACAATAGACAATAGACAATAGGTGCAGGATAGGCCCATTCAGCCCTTCGAGCCAGCACCGCCATTCAATGCGATCATGGCTGATCACTCTCAATCAGTACCCCGTTCCTGCCTTCTCCCCATACCCCCTCTACTCCGCTATACTTAAGAGCTCTATCCAGCTCTCTCTTGAAAGCATCCACAAACTGGCCTCCACTGCCTTCTGAGGCAGAGAATTCCACACCTTCACCACTCTCTGACTGAAAAAGTTCTTCCTCATCTCCGTTCTAAATGGCCTACCCCCTTATTTCCTAAAGTGTGGCCCCCTT
>NC_135971.1:9850978-9891746 GCF_053455715.1 Rhinoraja longicauda | reverse complement strand
TTCTGCAGCTGTGGAGGAGAGGGATGGACGGAGACGGGCAATGTTTTTGAGGTGGAAGAAGGCTGTCTTTGTGATGTGTTTGATGTGTTTGTCGAAGGAGAGGGTTTGATCAAGGATGATTCCAAGATTCCGGATGTGAGGTGAGGTGAGTATAGAAGTAAAGAGGTTCTTCTGCAGATGTATAGAGCCCTGTTAAGACCACATCTGGAGAATTGTGTACCGTTTTGGTCTCCTAATTTGAGGAAGGACATCCTTATAATGGAGGCAGCGCAGCGTAGGTTTACGAAATTGATCACCGGGATGGCGGGACTGTCATATGAGGAATGCGCATGTGATAGATGCAGAATTCAGCCATTCGGCCGATCAAGTCTACTCCGCCAATGAGAGGGAATCTTTATTGACATCGAACGCCGAACATGGAACAGCACACCACGGGAACAGGCCCTTCGGTCCACAATGTTCGTGCTGAACACGATGCCAAGTTATCTAATCTGCTCTGCCTGCATGCGATCAATATCTCTCCATTCCATGCATATCCATGGACTGGGCTAAAAGGCCAGTGCACCCACTGCTCTGTGCGTGAAAACGTTACCCCATTGCCCAGCATATGTCCTTTAAAATTTGCGCCACTCTTCTTAAACACCTGAACCATCCTATCAGCAACTCGAGAGCGGCCCTGGGCAACTACACGCCTCATTGGAGAGCCGTGGACTATCTTTAACCAGACTTTACTGGACTTCTCCTGCACTAAACACTATCCCCTTGATCATGTATCTGTACCGGGCGGTCGAGTTGCTGCCTACCAGAGAATGCAGCGCCGGAGATCGGGGTTCGATCCCGACTAGGGTGCTGTCTGTACGGAGTTTGTACGTTCTCCCCGTGACCTGCGTGAGTTTTCTCAGACCGATCTTCGGTTCCTCCCACACTCCAAAGACGTATAGGTATCTAGGTTAATTGGCTTGGTGAATGTAAAAAATGTTCCTGGTGGGCGTCGGATAGTGTTAGTGTGCGGGGATCGCTGGTCGTTGCGGACCCGGTGGGCCGAAAGGGGCAGTTTGCGCCATATATCTCCAAACTCATACACTGTAAATGACAGGTTAGCATGCAGCAAAATATTTTCACTTTTGTTACTTGGTAAAGTAAACTAAACTTAAACATTTGCACCCTGATTATGCACCCTGTCTAGTGTACCGCTCATCATTGTGTACACTCCGTCATTCCAGAGAACATAATTCAGGTTTGTCCTAATTCAGCTTGTAGCTAATACCCTCTAATCCTGAGGAAAAACTCGCCCATCCCTTTTCTCCAGAGATGCTGCGTGACCAGCCCAGTTACTCCAGCGCTTGGCGTGTGTGTCTCCCTCTCTCTCTCTGGTGTTCACTCTGCCCGGGTCTCTCATGCCTCGACACACTTCAATTCTCAGCCACTATGTGAATCTTTTAATATCTTAACACTTGTTCCCCCAAGTGGATTTCGTTGGAAGTAAGTGGACACTGCGCAGCCGAGAAGCCAAACGCCGACTGAACGTCTGGGGTACCTCAGATCGTTGTCCCGCCTTCAAGACCCATGTTGAGAAGACAAAAGCTAAAGTATGTGGTTGAAACAACATTGTCTGCAAACTTACTGGAACAGGATGGGATGCAATTCCTGACACTCTAAGATCAACCGCCTTGGCCCTTTGCTACTCAACAGCAGATTATGCATGCCCAGTCTGGGAAAGGTCAGCCCACGCTGAGAAGATTGATCCAGCCATCAATACAACCTGCCGCCTTATCACTGGATGTCTTAGACCAGCATCAACTGATAACCGAAACATACTATCTGGTGTAGCGCCACCAGAGATTCGTCACAGTGAAGCAAGCGGTAGAGAACGTCATCGCAAGACCACAGATGTACAACATTCCCCTATTAGAAACGTAGAAACATTGAAAATAGGTGACATTCGGCCCTTCGAGGCAGCACCGCCATTCATTCTGATCATGGCTGATCATCCACGATCAGTAACATGTGCCCCACTTCTCCACATATCCCTTGATTCCACTAACCCCCAGAGCTCTATCTAACTCTCTCTTAAATTCATCCTTAATTCTCTTAAATTAATGTAACGGGACCCCACTACTGGCCACATCTTCCCATCCCCTCCCCTTTCTGCGTTCCGCAGAGACCGTTCCGTCCGTAACTCCTTGCTCCCTGTTCCACTCGTCCCTTCCTACCCAAACCACCCCATCCCCGGGCACTTTCCCCTGCAACGGCACGAGATTCAACACCTGTCACTTTACCTACCCCCTCAACTCCATCCAAGGACCCAAACAGTCTTTCTAGGCGAGACAGAGGTTCACATGACCCTCCTCCAACCTCATCTATTGTAGCCACTGCTCCAGATGTCAACTTCTTTAAATCGGCGAAACCAAACGCAGGCTCGGCGATCGTTTCGCTCAACACCTTCGATCAGTCCACCTTAACCAACCTGATCTCCCGGTGGCTGAGCACTTCAACTCCCCCTCCCATTCCCAGTCTGACCTTTCTGTGATGGGCCTCCTCCAGTGCCATAGTGAGGCCCACCAGAAATTGGAGGAACAGCACCTCATATTGCGCTTGGGCAGCTTGCAGTCCAGCGGTATGAACATTGACTTCTCCAACTTTAGATAGTTCCTCTGTCCCTCTTTCCCCCTCCCCCTTCCCAGTTCTCCCTCTATCTTCCTGTCTCCACCTATATCCTTCCTGTGTCCCCTCCCCCTGACATCAGTCTGAAGAAGGGGCTCGACCCGAAACGTCGCCCGTTCCTTCTCTCCTGAGATGCTGCCTGACCTGCTGAGTTACTCCAGCATTTTGTGAAATAATCTTATATTGATCCAGTGATTTGATCTCCACTGCCCTCTGTGGCAGAGATTTCCACAAGTTCACAACTCTCTGGGTGAAAAAGATCCTTCTCATCTCATTTTTAAATGCCCCCCCCCCCCTTTATTCTAAGACTGTGGCCCCTGGTTCTGGACTCGCCCAACATTGGGACCATTTTTCCTGCATCTAGCTTGTCCAGTCCTTTTATAATTTTATATGTCTCAACAAGATCCCTTCACATCCTTCTAAACTCCAGTGAATGCAGGCCCAGTCTTTTCAATCTTAGGCCATGAACCCGCAAAGAGTCGGCTAATGTCTAGGAAAAGCTTCCTCAACGAAGTTGAACCAAATGCCGACGCTGAAGGTACTAGAGTTGCATTATGGGAAGAGAGACTAGCCAATATCCCATCAACGCCATCCATGTCCATAAGTGCCAACGAAGAACTTCCTAATGGAGCCGAATCAAGCTGGGCTAAATGGAAATGCCTCAACAGACTGAGAGCTGGTGTTGGTCGTTGCAAAGCCACTCTCAAGATGTGGGGTTATATAAACACTGAAGACGTCATCTGCATATGTGGCACATTATTATCTCAATGGTGTCAGGTTAGATAAGGGCGAAGTGCAGCGAAACCTGGGTGTCCTTGTACACCACACACTGAACGTTGGCGTGCACGTACAGCAGGCAGTGAAGAAAGCTATTGAAAGCTAATGAAAGTTGGCCTTCATAACGAGAAGATTTCAGTGTGGGAGTAAAGAGGTTCTTCTGCAGTTGTATAGGGCCCTGGTAAGACCACTTCTGGAGTATTGTGTACAGTTTTGGTCTCCTAATTTGAGGAATGACATCCTTGTAATTGAGGCAGTGCAGCGTAGGTTCACGACATTGATCCCTGGGATGGCAGAACTGTCATATGATGAAAGATTGAAAAGATTCGGCTTGTATTCACTGGAGTTTAGAAGCATGAGAGGGGTCTTATAGAGACATATAAAAATTTTAAAGGACTGGACAAGCTAGATGCAGGAAAAATGTTCCCAATGTTGGGGAGTCCAGAACCAGGGGCCACAGTCTTATAATAAAGGGGCCATTTTAAACTGAGGCGAGAAGGATCATTTTCACACTGTGAGTTGTGAATTTGTGGAATTCTCTGCCACAGAGGGCAGTGGAGGTCAAATCATTGGGTGGATTTAAGAGAGAGTTAGATGGAGCTCTGGGGCTGGTGGAATCAAGGGATATGGGGAGAAGGCAGGCACAGGTTACTGATTGTGGATAACATATTGTCTTCACGTGGATAGGTGGGTACGGGATGGGACCGGAACACATGTAATTATGATTAGATGCTGGGATGAAATGCCGGGCTGGGATACTGTCGGTGAAGATGAAGAAAGTGGAATGAACGGGCCAGTGCTGTGTGGTGAGGGGAAAATAAACCCTTTCCTTTGACTGCTACCAACATGTTACCTATTTGATTTCCGTGTGAGATTACGTGTCAGAATCAGAAATGTATGAGGACCAAGGACAAGGATCCCCCTCGTTCTCACCTTCCACCCCACCAGCCAGCGGATCCAACATATCATCCACCAACATTTCCGTCACCTACAACAGGACCCCACCACTGGCCATATCTTCCCATCCCCTCCCCTCTCTGCATTCCGCAGAGACCGTTCCCTCCGCAACTCCCTGGTCCACTCGTCCCTTCCTACCCAAACCACCCTAACCCCGGGCACTTTCCCTTGCAACCGCACGAGATGCAACACCTGTCCCTTTACCTCCCCCCTCAACTCCATCAAAGGACCCAAACATTCTTTCCAGGTGAGACAGAGGTTAAAAAACCAAGCGCAGGCTCGGCGATCGCTTCGCTGAACACCTGCGCTCGGTCCGCATTAACGCCACTGATCTCCCGGTGGCCCAGCACTTCAACTCCCCCTCCCATTCCCAGTCTGAACTCTCTGTCATGGGCCTCCTCCAGTGCCATAGTGAGGCCCGCCGGAAATTGGAGGAGCAGCACCTCATATTTCGCCTGGGCAGTTTGCGGCCCGGTGGTATGAACGTCGACTTCTCCAACTTCAGATAGCTCCTCTGTCCCTCCCTTCCCCTCCTCCTTCCCAGATCTCCCTCTATCTTCCTGTCTCCACCGATATCCTTCCTTTGTCCCACCCCCGACATCAGTCTGAAGAAGGGTCTCGACCCGAAACGTCACCCATTCCTTCTCTCCCGAGATGCTGCCTGACCTGCTGAGTTACTCCAGCATTTTGTGAATAAATCAGAAATGTATGAGTCGTGTGTTGCTGTGGAGCGGTTACCTACTGAGGCTCCACCATTCGCCTGTCACCCAACTTCAGCTAGAATTCCGTGTGTTACAACCGGCCCAATGTTCCTCTCGATCCATTTCACTCCACCTTCGCTCCCTGTGTCATCTCATCAGTCCTCATCGTATCGAATGATTCCCTGGCCCGGTACCCGATCAAATGCAATGATATATCAACACGTGAAAACATTCTGATGTTTGTTAGTTGAGAGGAACTGGGGCGTATGAATCAAGATGACTGGCCTTGAAACAGAAGGGATAATAATCTGGATACATAATCCCAACATATACCGAAGAGCAGAACCTCAGACCTTAAACCGAGGAGATGCATCAGTTGGCACCGTGACACGAGGAACTGCTGGTTTGCAAAGAAAACACACAAGGTGCAATTCAGCACGGTTCTGGGGAACATGGATAGGCGATGTTTCGGGTCCAAACCCTTCACCTCTTGTCTATTCACCCACCCGTGTTCTCCAGAGTTACGAGGTGACCTGCTGAGCTAATCCAGCACTTTGTGTCTTTCGTTTCCACCGTTGGACATCCTGACTGATAATGGGTCTCGTTTTATAGGTTTCGATCAAAAGTTACACATTGCCCTCCTGATCAGTTAAAAGTCACGAGTATAATAATCTGTTAAATTCTCTCCGGGCAGCGCACGGCTGCGGGATTCAACCATGAATTTAACGTTCGCACATAATCAGCAGCGACCTGTGCCGCACATTCTGTGCACCCCCCCCCCCCCCCACCCCCCGGCCTCCCAACCCCCTCAATCTCCCCTCCATATTTTTAGTTCCCCTCTCTTAATTGCACGTTTCCTTAACGTCCATTTCCAGGCGCCCCCTGCACAAGACGCAATTACTCAGCGGACTTTCGGACTCGGGGGAACTCAGGACCCGCCGCCCGCGGCCGCTGCTGAACCCGCGCGAACGGCGATTATTTCAATCTTTATATTTTCACAAAAGTAATTTCTGTTCCGTTGCCGGACGCGGTTAACGCGTTAAAGTGAACGGATCGACACCTCTGATTTCAGTTGCTGTTTATTTCTCTCTTCCCACATTTACATTCCCCCTGGTTTTATTTCCGCGATCATTGGGCTTTCGCGACCCGGAATTTGGGGATTAAATGGGAGCCGTTCAGCGCCGACCTGTTGTCCACTGGGTTTCTGCCCCACAGCCGCTGAGCCCCTCTCCTGACGCCGGTCCCGTGACCCGACCCTTTTACACACCCGGGGCGGAACCGGAGCAGATTCTCATCCACTGGCCTGGTGCCCAAGGCCTGAAGCAAGGATAAAGTTTCTCCGTGAATTTATTCCCAGTGAAGGTGTGGAGATGGGACTTTGTGTCCGCGTCGTAAAATGAAACTCTCCCGGACTCGTAACTGATATAAACTCCCACCCTCCCGGGGATGGGACGGGCGGGGAGACGGGATCCAGCGGAGATGAGTGCAAGAAACCCGCCGAACGACCGCCACGTGATGCTCCAGACTCCAGTCTCCGGGGTCAGTGTGACCGGTCTCTTCCTCTCCACAGACTCTGCGGCGACTCCCAGACTCCAGCCCTCACTCCGCTCCACCTCCACCTCCCAGTAATGTCTCCCCGATGTGAATCCCTCCGATCCCAGCACACACGGCCAGTGTGTAAACCTCTTCCCGGTGTCAGGGAGACTCCTCCGGGTCCGGGTCCATCTCACCCTCTTCCGATCCTCAGACACCTCGAGCTGCGGATGCGCTGTTTCCACATCCAGGGTGACGGAGACTGGGGGGAGAAGCAGAGAATCAGAGAGTCCCCGGGTGTCGGGGGGAGACTCGGGCAGCGCGGCCCCGGGACCGGGGGAGAGGCCGCTCGGCCTCAGGCACAGGCGGGCGGACAACAAACACATTCCCGGAGTTGCACCGTACTATATCGGATGGACAACATTTTTATGCCACGCGATTAATTCGTTTTGTGGCGGAGATTGATTGAAGGAGGAGAGATCACAGTGTGGAAAGTAAATTCCTGAGTACGGAGAAAAGCTGATGTATAAACCCGAGAAGGAGGGAGGAGGCAGAGATAAATTGGGCACAGACGCTGCAATCGAAATGAGGGGTGTGCATTAATACATTGTCAGTGGGGTGGTAACACTTTGCATGATATTCTAGACAGGTTTACAACTTCATGCAAGGAATGAACACCTACTGAGATAGACCCTGTTCCTGTGACTGAGAGAGAAATATATGCGATCAAGTAAAGGTTACAATCAGGGTGTAACGTTGTGTCGAATATAGAGCTTTTATTAAAGCGCAAGACTGGCTCGTTTTTGCTGCCCTGCGCGTCTAGGATATTTTTACCGCGATGTGAATGAATTCCGCCGAGTTTAGGAGTAAGTATATTAAGGAGAACCATCCACGTGCGAGAGAGCAAATAAAATGAGAAGCGGCAAGGAATATTCATGGAACAGGGGATGTCCATGAACAGAGTTGAAGTCAACAAGCTCAACGAGAAAGAGAGAGAGTTGCTTGGAATAATGATCAGAGGCATAATATTATCGTACGTACATAGTGATGAGGTGCTTGTTGTTGAATAGCTGTTCAATAGACAATAGACAATAGGTGCAGGAGGAGGCCATTCGGCCCTTCGAGCCAGCACCGCCATTTAATGTGATCATGGCTGAATAATCTCAATCTGTACCCTGTTCCTGCCTTCTGCCCATAACCCCTGACTTAACATATCTTTAAGAGCTCTATCTAGCTCTTTCTTGAATGCATTCAGAGAATTGGCCTCCACTGCCTTCTGAGGCAGAGAATTCCACAGATTCACAACTCTCTGACGGAAAATGTTTTTCCTCATCCCCATTCTAAAAAGCCTACACCCTATTCTTAAACGGTGCCCCCTGGTTCTGGACTCCCCCAACATTGGGAAAATGTTTCCTGCCTCTAACGTGTCCAACCCCTTAATAATCTTATACGTTTCGATAAGATCCCCTCTCATCCTTCTAACTTCCAGTGTACACAAGCCTAGTCGCTCCAGTCTTTCAACATATGACGGTCCAGCCATTCCAGGAATTAACCTAGTAAACCTACGCTGCATACCCTCAACAGCAAGAATATTCCTCCTCGAATTTGGAGAACAAAACTGCACACAGTACCCCAGGTGCGGTCTCACTAGGGCCCTGTACAACTGCAGAAGGACGTCTTTGCTCCTATACTCAACCCCTCTCGTTATGAAGGCCAACATTCCATTGGCTTTCTTCACTGCCTGCTGTACCTGCATGCTTCCTTTCAGAGAGTGGTGCACTAGGACACCCAGATCTCGTTGTACGTCTTCTTTTCTTAACTTGACACCATTCAGATAATAATCTGCCTTCCTATTTTTACCACCAAAGTGGATAACCTCACACTTATCCACATTAAACTGCATCTGCCATGCATCTACCGACTCACACAATCTGTCCAAGTCACCCTGCAACCTCATAGCATCTTCCTCACAGTTCACACTACCACCCAGCTTTGTATCATCTGCAAATTTGCTAATGGTACTTTTAATCCCTTCATCCAAGTCATTAATGTATATAGTAAATAGCTGCGGTCCCAGCACCGAGCCTTGCGGTACCCCACTAGTTACTGCCTGCCATTCTGAAAGGGACCCATTTATCCCCACACTTTGCTTTCTGTCTGTCAACCAATTTTCTATCCATGTCAGTACCCTCCCTCCAATACCATGTGCTCTAATTTTGCCCACCAATCTCCTATGTGTGACCTCGTCAAAGGCTTTCTGAAAGTTGAGGTACACCACATCCACCGGCTCTCCCCTGTCAATTTTCCTAGTCACGTCCTCAACAAATTTCAGCTGATTAGTCAAGCATGTTTTCCCCTTCGAAAATCCATGCTGACTCGGAACGATCCTGTTACTGCTATCCAAATGCTCCGCAATTTCGTCTTTTATAATTGACTTAGACGAAGGGATTAAAAGTACCATTAGCAAATTTGCAGATGATACTAAGCTGGGGGGTAGTGTGAATTGTGAGGAAGATGCAATAAGGCTGCAGGGTGACTTGGACAGGTTGTGTGAGTGGGCGGATACATGGCAGATGCAGTTTAATGTAGATAAGTGTGAGGTTATTCACTTTGGAAGTAAGAATAGAAAGGCAGATTATTATCTGAATGGTGTCAAGTTAGGAGGAGGGGGAGTTCAACGAGATCTGGGTGTCCTAGTGCATCAGTCAATGAAAGGAAGCATGCAGGTACAGCAGGCAGTGCAGAAAGGCAATGGAATGTTAACACATATGTAACATATAACAACTACAGCATGGAAACAGGCCTGTCCGGCCCTACCAGTCCACGCCGACCATTCGCCCTGACCTAGTCTCATCTACCTGCACTCAGACCATAACCCTCTAATCCCCTCTTATCCATATACCTATCCAATTTACTCTTAAATAATAAAATCGAGCCAGCCTCCACCACTTCCGCCGGAAGCCCATTCCATACAGCAACAACCCTCTGAGTAAAGAAGTTCCCCCTCATGTTACCCCTAAACCTTTGTCCCTCAATTCTGAAGCTATGTCCCCTTGTTGGAATCTTCCCCACTCTCAAAGGGAAAAGCCTACCCACGTCAACTCTGTCCGTCCCTCTCAAAATTTTAAAAACCTCTATCAAGTCCCCCCTCAACCTTCTACGCTCCAAAGAATAAAGACACAACCTGTTCAACCTCTCTCTGTAGCCTAAATGCTGAAACCCAGGCAACATTCTAGTAAATCTCCGCTGTACCCTCTCCATTTTGTCTTCATAACAAGAGGAGTTGAGTATAGGAGCAAAGAGGTCCTTCTACAGTTGTACCGGGCCCTGGTGAGACCGCACCTGGAGTACTGTGTGCAGTTTTGGTCTCCAAATTTGAGGAAGGATATTCTTGCTATGGAGGGCGTGCAGCGTAGGTTCACTAGGTTAATTCCAGGAATGGCGGGACTGTCGTATGTTGAAAGGCTGGAGCGATTGGGCTTGTATACACTGGAATTTAGAAGGATGAGGGGGGATCTTATTGAAACATATAAGATAATCAGGGGATTGGACACATTAGACATGTTCCCAATGTTGGGGGAGTCCAGTACAAGGGGCCACAGTTTAAGAATAAGGGGTAGGCCATTTAGAACGGAGATGAGGAAGAACTTTTTCAGTCAGAGAGTGGTGAAGGTGTGTAATTCTCTGCCTCAGAAGGCAGTGGAGGCCAGTTCGTTGGATGCTTTCAAGAGAGAGCTGGATAGAGCTCTTAAGGATTGCGAAGTGAGGGGGTATGGGGAGAAGGCAGGAACGGGGTACCGATTGAGAGTGATCAGCCATGATCGCATTGAATGGCGGTGCTGGCTCGAAGGGCTGAATGGCCTACTCCTGCACCTATTGTCTATTGTCTATTGTCTATTGAATCCAGCATCTTCCCCACCACTGATATCAGACTAACTGGTCTATAATTTCCCGTTTTCTCTCTCCCTCCTTTCTTGAAAAGTGGTATACCATTAGCTACCCTCCAATCCACAGGAACTGACCCTAAATCTATAGAACATTGGAAAATGATCACCAATGCATCCACGATTTCTAGAGCCACCTCCTTAAGTAACCTGGGATGCAGACCATCAGGCCTTGGGGATTTATAAGCCTTCAGTCCCATCAGTCTACCCAAAACGTTTTCCTGCCTAATGTGGATTTCCTCCAGTTCCTCCATCACCCTAGGATCTCTGGCCACTAGAACATCTGGGAGATTGTTTGTACCCTCCTTAGTGAAGACAGATCCAAAGTACCGGTTCAACTCGTCTGCCATTCCCTTGTTCCCCATAATAAATTCCCCTGCTTCTGTCTTCAAGGGACCCACATTTGCCTTGACTATTTTTTTCTTCTTCACATACCTAAAAAAGCTTTTACTATCCTCCTTTATATTATTGGCTAGTTTACCCTCGTACCTCATCTTTTCTCCCAGTATTGCCTTTTTAGTTATCTTCTGTTGCTCTTTAAAAGAGTCCCAATCCTCTGGCTTCCCACTCTTTTTTGCTATGTTATACTTCTTCTCTTTTATTTTTATGCTTTCCTTGACTTCCCTTGTCAGCCACGGGTGCCTCTTACTGCCCTTCGAATCTTTCCTCCTCTTTGGGATAAATTGATCCTGCAACTTCTGCATTATTCCCAGGAATACCTGCCATTGCTGTTCCACAGTCTTCCCTGCCAGGGCCTCCTTCCAGTCAATTTTGGCCACTCCTGCCTCATGCCTCTGTAACCCCCTTTGCTTTACTGTAATACTGACACTTCCGATTTTCCCTTCTCCCTCTCACTTTGTAAAGTAAAACTTATCATATCGTGGTCACTGCCTCCTAATGGCTCTTTTACCTCGAGTCCCCTTATCAGATCAGGTTCATTACACAACACTAAATCCAGAATTGCCTTCTCCCTGGTAGGCTCCAGTGCAAGCTGATGTTAGAATCCATCTCGGAGGCACTCCACAAACTCTCTTTCCTGGGGTCCATTACCAACCTGATTTTCCCAGTCTACCTGCATGTTGAAATCCCCCATAACCACCGTAGCATTACATTTGCGACTTGCCAATTTTAGCTCCTGATACAACTTGCACCCTATGTCGAGGCTACTGTTTGGCGGCCTGTCGATGTCTCCCATTAGGGTCTTTTTACCCTTACAATTCCTCATTTCTATCCATACTGATTCTACCACTCCTAATTCAATGTCACCCCTTGCAAGGGAGTGAATATCATTCCTTACCAACAGAGCGACCCCACCCCCTCTGCCCACCTGTCTGTCTTTTCTATATGTTGTGTACCCCTGAATATTCAGTTCCCAGCCCTGGTTCTCTTGTAGCCATGTCTCAGTGAGTCCCACAACATCATACTTGCCAATGTCTAACTGAGCCTCAAGCTCATCCACTTTATTTTTTATACTTCGCTCATTTAAATACAACACTTTAACTTCGGTATTCACCTCCCCTCTCACACCGGTCACAATTGGCCCTGACCTTACTCTCTTATTCCTTCTAGAACTTCTCTTCCCATTCATTCGAGATTCCTTTGCAATTTCTCCTGTATTCGCTTCCCCTTTAACTCCATCTTCATATTCCCAATTTGTCAACCCCTCCCCCCTACTGCTTAGTTTAAAGCCACACTTGTTGCACTAGCAAACCTGCCTGCCAGAATGTTGGTCCCCCTGCTGTTGTTTTCAACAGATGGCTGTATGTTTTCATTAAAGTGTCCATTATTCATATCACTCTTTGTATCCAGCTCACATCTAGCGATCTCTATTACATCAGAAAAATAAATTAAGTCAATATTACCTTGCGGACCACCACAGGACAATTTGCTCAGCACTCTCTTCAGTAAAAAGGGGCGATCGAATTTTGCAACGTCCAGTGCCCCATCTTCTACAGACAACATGTGTTCCTCATCACTAACTCTGTAAATATAAGCAGCGGGGTTACGGAATGAACAACAATGAATTTCTGAGTTAATTTTTAAAATCATGCATTGTTTCAGTAAAGAACATTTCCTACCTCCTCGTCCGACGAATTTCCTCCTGAAATCAATAAAAGCCAAATTGTAATTGATATACACTGACCACACACAATCCAACGGCAGGATTTTCTACTAATTCTTGCAAACTATTGGAAATTCTGCAGTATCACACCCTCTGACGAACAGAGAACGGGAACGGTGCAGATAGGATGAGGAACCACAGGACAAAGATGAAAGAGGAAGAACATATATTATGTCAAAAATATTTCAATAGACAGGAAAGGTGAACCACACGGGACATATTAACTTGCAACTCTAAAATTAATGTGTTGATAATGTTTTTTTATATTATCAAAGGATTTCATACAATGGGTCATGCAAAACACCTAAAGTTATCAAACACTGATTACACAAAGAGGATTTAGATGGTATATCTGGCATAAGTGCCAAGGTGCGTAACTGAATGTTAGTTCCCATTAATTAATGCACTGCCTGAGACACCCGCTACACCAAGCACACACACAGCACGCAGGTGTACCAAGATTTTAGTGTCAGTTTAAAGATAATGTTTAACTTGGGAAACGGAGGAACCATCAAACATTTAGCGTCAAAGTCTCCGCTTATTCCCGAGAGGTTGTGCATTTATTGTGTGCATTTGGATTGGCCTAAACTGAAAATAAATTCTCACCATTAGGAATATCACACTGTCTTTTTGATCCATCCGTTCCTGCATCTTTGCGAGTTTCTCCTGCATAGAATTTAACTTCTCTTGAATTGCTTGAAGATTTTTCTCCATTATATCTAGGCTCTTCGCCTCTGCTTCCTTGACATCTTTGAGTAAGCGCTGCTCTTCCTCAGCGAGAATCTGACGCTTTTTAGTGAATTCAGATGTGATGTGGGACTGCAGACTGCGGAACTGTTCCTGTTCTAGAGAAATGGGGATATTGTTATGTTGTCTCAAGGGGAACAAATCTTCACGGCACCACACAGCACAGGAGAAGACCTTACCATGAATCCAGAAATCTTTGTTTTCTGCAATTGTTCCATTTCCTGTGTCTCTGAATTTTTTTTCGTGAGAGATTCCAGGGAAGATTTGATCTGAGCCTGAATATGGGTTTGTAAAAAAAGGAAAATTAAAGAGTTGGATATGCGAAAAACGATGTAGAATCAATATGATCATAAGATGTTTACTTTTACCTTGTAGTTTTCAACAGCTTCCTCTACGGGTATGAAGCGGTGGTCTCTGTGTTCCCGCGCGTCTCGACAAATCACACAGACCAATATCTTGTCAGTTTCACAAAACAGCTTCAGTTCTTCCTGATGTTTCTCGCAGTGAAGTTTACTTTGCTTCACTTTCGGAGTCAGGTTTAATTTGTGAGTTTTCTCAGCCAGGTTTGACAAGGCCCAATTCCCAATCAGGGTGCGGTCTGCAAACTCCGCTCTGCATACCGGGCAGTTGTTTCTCCCGTCCTTGTCCCAACTCTGTGTGATACAGGAGCGGCAGAAGTTGTGTCCGCACTGCAGGGAAACCGGGTCGGTGAAGATATCCAGGCAGACGGGACAAATTAGTTCTTGGCGTAAACTCTCAACCTGCCGTTCGGCAGCCATATCGATTCTCGCCACTTCCTGATTTCACTTACGGGGAGGCGCTGAACACCTGAGATGCTGCGATTGTCCAATCGCCGCGCTGCAGTGTCAGGGAACGAACACTAAAGGGGAGGAGTTGGCAGGAAGGAACTGCAGATGGTGGTTTCAACCGGCGGAGATGGACACAAAAAGTTGGAGTAAATCAGCGGGACAGGCAGCGTCTCCGGAGAGAATGAATGGGTGACGTTTTTCGGGTCGAGACACTCCTTCAGACAGGGCGAGGGCACAAGGTGTCGTGGCAACTCCAGGCGAACTCCACTACAGGGAGCAGTTGACAAGACATTGAACCTTGGCCTCCGCGTTCTCCCGTTTGCCAAACATTATAACTCCCCTTCCTATTCCCGGAGTGCGCTTTCTGTCCTGGGCCTCCTCCACTGTCTGAATGAGACCACACGCAAATTGGAGGAACAGCCGTTGGGCAGCTTACAAACCAGCGGCATGAATATTGATTTTTCTAATTTCAATTAACTCTTGCACTCTTCCGGTCCCTCGGTCTGAGTGGTCTTGATAGCTTCAATGTTCGTATTCCTTCGTTATCTCCTCTTCCACTGCCAACAACGGACCACTGTGGGCTCTAGTGGTCATTGGTCATCGGTGCCGGCTCGTATTTCGTTTGTACCTTTTCCAAACCGCCAGTATCCCTCTCCGCTGACTCACATTCTGAAGAAGGGTCTCAACCTGAAACGTCCAAAATTCTTTTTTTTCCGAGGTGCCGCCTGACCCACTGATTCACTCCAGCTTCTTGTGTCCATCTTCGGTGTAAAGCAGCATCTGCAGTTCCTTCCTACACAAAACACTAAATCTGCCTGATTATGTCTGGAGCAGGAAAGAAGAGCAGAAGAAACAAAGTGCCGGAGAGACGCAGCGGGTCGAGCAGCATCTGCTGGGGGGGGGGGGGGGGGGGGGGAGAAAAAGCGGCGTTTCTTAGAAAGGGCAAGGGCAGAGAGCAGGCACACTGGGTAGAGCTGCTGCCTCACAGCGCCAGAGACCCGGGTTCAATCCTGAACCCCGGGTGCTGTCTGTGTGCAGTTTGCTGCTTTAACCTCTCTCACCGCGTTGGTTTCCTCCGGTTGTCCAATTTCCCCTTACACCCCAAAATAAAGTGCGGGTTTGTAGGTTAATTGGCCTCTGTAAATTGCCGACACTATCCAGTTAGTGCGCGAGAATGTGGGATAACATAGAATGATAGGGATGACATATTGTGTTAGATTTTTAGATTTACAGATACAGCGCGGAATCAGGCCCTTCGGCCCACCGAGTCCGCGCCGCCCAGCGATCCCCGCACATTAACACTATCCTACACACACTAGGGGCAATTTTTACATTTACCCAGTCAATTAACCTACATACTTGTACGTCTTTGGAGTGTGGGAGGAAACCGAAGATCTCGGAGAAAACCCACGCAGGTCCCGGGGAGAACGAACAAACTCCGTACAGACCGCGCCCGTAGTCAGGATCGAACCTGAGTCTCCGGCGCTGCATTCGTTGTAAGGCAGCAACTCTACCGCTGCGCCACCGTGCCGCCGTCTTCACGTGGATAGGTGGCTATGGGATGGTGGGATGGGACCGTAACACATGCAATTATGATTAGATGATGGGATGAAATGCCGGGCTGGGATTCTGTCGGTGAAGAGGAAAAAAGTGAAATGAACGGGCCAGTGCTGTGTGGTGAGGGGAAAATAAACCGTGTCCGTTGACTGCTATCAACATGTTACCTGTTTGATTTCCGTGTGGAATTACGTGTCAGAATCAGAAATGTAGGAGTTGTGCGTTCTGTGTAGCGGTTACCTACTGAGGTTCCACCATTCGCCTGTCACCCAACTTCAGCTAGAGTTCCGTGTGTTGCAACCTGCCCCACTGTTCCTCTCGATCCATTTCAGTCCACCTTCGCTCCCTGTGTCATCTCATCAGTCCTCCTCGTATCGAATGATTCCGTGGCCTGGTAACCGATCAAATGCAATAATATATCCACACGTGAAAACATTCTGATGTTTGTTAGTTGAGACGAACTGGGGCGTATGAATCAAGATGGCTGGCATAAAACAGAAGGGATAATAATCTGGATACATAATCCCAACATATACCGTAGAGCAGAATCTCAGACTTTAAGCCGAGGAGTTGCATCAGTTGGCACCGTGACACGAGGAACTGCTAATTTGCAAAAATAAAACACACATAAGTGCAGTTCAGCAGGTGGGCACGGTTCTGGGGAACATGGATAGGCGACGTTTCGGGTCCAAACTCTTCGCCTCTTATCTATTCACCCACCCGTGTTCTCCAGAGTTACGACGAGACCAGCTGAGCTAATCCAGCACTTTGTGTCTTTCGTTTCCACCGTTGGACATCCTGACTGATAATGGGTCGAGTTTTATAGGTTTCGATCAAAAGTTACGCGTTGCCCTCCTGATCAGTAAAAAGGCACGAGTATAATAATCTGTTAAATCCTCTCCGGGCAGCGCAGGGCTGCGGGATTCAACCATGAATTTAACGTTTTCACATAATGAGCAGCGACCTGCGCCCCGCAGTTTGTGCATTCTCCCCCCCCCCCCCCCCCCGCCTTCCAACCCCCTCAATCTCCTCTCCATATTTTTAGTTCCCCTCTCGTGATTGTACGTTTCCTTAACGCCCATTTCCAGGTGGCCCCTGCACAAGACACAATTACTCGGCGGACTTTCGGACTCGGGGGAACCCGCGCGATGAGGCGAAGAGCCTAGATATAATGGAGGAAAATCTTCAAGCAATTCAAGAGAAGTTAAATTCCATGCAGGAGAAACTCACAAAGATGCAGGAACGGATGGATCAAAAAGACAGTGTGACATTTTTAATGGTGAGAATTTTTTTCAGATTAGATCAATCCAAGTGCACACAGAAAATGTATAACCTCTTGGAAGATGCTATCATGTTGCTGGGTGACTTGGACAGGGTGTGTGAGTGGGCGGATGCATAGCAGATGCAGTTTAATGTGGATAAGTGTGAAGATATCCACTTTGATGGTAGGAATAGGAAGGCAGCGTATTATCTGAATGGTGTCAAGTTAGGAAAAGGGGACGAACATCGAGATCTGGGTGTCCTAGTGCATCAGTCACTGAAAGGAAGCATGCAGGTACAGCAGGCAGTGAAGAAAGGCAATGGAAAGTTGGCCTTCATAACAAGATGAGTTGAGTATAGGAGCAAAGAGGTCCTTCTGCAGTTGTACAGGCCCCTAGTGAGACCTCACCTGGAGTACCGTGTGCAGTTTTGCACTCCAAATTTGAGGAAGGATATTCTTGCTATTGAGGGCGTGCAGCGTAGGTTTACTAGGTTAATTCCCGGAACGGCGGGACTGTCATATGTTGAAAGACTGGAGGACTACGCTTCTATACACTGGAATTTAGAAGCATGAGAGGAGATCTTATCGAAACGTGTAAGATTATTAAGGGGTTGGACACGTTAGAGGCAGGAAACATGTTCCCAATTTTGGGGGGAGTCCAGAACAAGGGGCCACAGTTTATGTTCGGAAATTTAGAACTGAGATGAAGAAAAAGTTTTTCAGTCAGAGAGAGTTGTAAATCTGTGGAAGTCTCTGCCTCAGAGGTCAGTGGAGGCCAATTCTCTGAATGCATTCAAGAGAGAGCTAGATAGAGCTCTTAAGGATAGCGGAGTCAGGGGGTATGGGGAGAAGGCAGGAATGGGGTATTAATTGAGAATGATCAGCCATGATCACATTGAATGGCGGTGCTGGCTCGAAGGGCCGAATGGCCTCCTCCTGCACCTTTTGTCTATTGTCTATAAATATTTGATTGTTCCTGTTTCCCAAGTTAAATATTACCTTTAAACAGACACTAAAATCTAGGTACAGTTGCATGCTGTGAGTGTGCCTGGTGTAGCGGGTGTGAGAGGTGTAACTAATGGGAGTTAACATTCAGTTACACAGCTTGGCACTTATGCCAGATATCTATCTCTCTATCTCTCCATCCATCCATCCATCCATCCATCCATCCATCCATCCATCCATCCATCCATCCATCCATCCATCCATCCATCCATCCATCCATCCATCCATCCATCCATCCATCCACCCATCCATCCGTCACTAAAACTCTCGGTTTGTTTGTGTGTATGTGTGTACCATGCCCTCTACACTGCCAAAACGGTGCACGATTGCGCCTCAATATTAGGCCCACCCTACTCACCATTCCCTTCTGGCGTGAATAAACCCACTTTCGTTACTTTTTTTAAACAATTTACCTTATAAACTTTAATAAATCCGCCGCCCCCCGGAGGACCAGCGGGAGGAATGTTGCCCGTCCCGGTGTGCCCCGCGCCCGACCTCCTTCCCATGCTGCAGCGCGCCACAGATGCTGTGGCAGAGGGTCCAACAAGATGGCCGTCGCCCGTCGCAAGCAGCAGGAGAAATGCGGCCGTGCTCGGTGCCTTCTCCCTGTCGACTCTCGCCCACCCGCGGCCCCGGGAGACGCTCCCCGCCCGGCAACGGATCCGTGCCGTCGCCAGCGTTCCCCGCCGCAGATTGCAGCCGAACTGCAGGAGACGCTTCGGCCACGGTGGAGTAACAGAGCCGAAGTCACTGCTTTTCCCCTCTCCCCCCTTGCTGGCACACGGCCACGGGGGCACTACCCGCCCGGCAACCGCTCCAAGGTTGGGCCGAGGGGGGCAGGAGGTGTGGGGTGGAGCGGGAGGAGCGGGCTGGGGGGAGGATAGAGGGTGGAGGTGAGGGATGAAGGAGATGGGGGTGAGGGGGAGGGAGGGAGGGAGGGGAGGAGGGAAGGGAGGGAGCGGGTAGGGGTGAAGGCGCTGGTGGGGGAGAGAGGGAGAGAGGGCGGGAGGGAGGGAACGGGAAGGGTTGAAGGGAATGGGGAGGGGATGGGGAAGGAGAGAGGAGAGGGAGTGGAGGGGTGAAGGGGATATGGAGGAGTGGGTTGAAGGTGTGATACTGCAGAATTTCCAGCAGGTTGCAAGAATTAGTAGAAAATCCTGCTGTTGGGTTGTTATGGTCAGTGTAAATCAACTAAAATTTGGCTTTTATTGATTTCAGGAGGAAATTCTTCGGAAGAGGAGGTAGGAAATGTTCTCTGCTGAAGCCGTGCATGGTTTAAAAAATAATCCAGCAAATCATTGTTGTTCATTCTGTAACCCGGCTGCTTATATTTACAGGGCTAGTGATGAGTATCACACGTTGTCTGTAGAAGATGGGGCACCGGAAGTTTCAAAATTCGATCGCCCCTTTTTACTGAAGAGAGTGTTGGGAGAATTGTCCTGTGGTAGTCCAGAAGGTAATGTTGATATAATTTATTTTTCTGACGTAATAAAGATCGCTACATGTTAGTTGGATACAAAAAGTGATATGAATAATGGAAACGACTGAAAACATACAGCCACCTGAACAGATATACAGATCTCTCTCTCTCTCTCTCTCTCTCCCTCTCTCTCTCTCTCTCTCTCTCTCTCTCTCTCTCTCTCTCTCTCTCTCTCTCTCTCTCTCTCTCTCTCTCCCTCCCTCCCCTCCCTCCCTCCCTCCCTCCCTCTCCCTCTCTCTCTCTCTCTCTCTCTCTCTCTCTCTCTCTCTCTCTCTCTCTCTCTCTCTCTCTCTCTCTCTCTCTCTCTCTCTCTCTCTCTCTCTCCCTCTCTCTCCCTCTCCTTCTCTCTCTCTCTCTCCTCTCTCTCTCTCTCTCTCTCTCTCTCTCTCTCTCTCTCTCTCTCTCTCTCTCTCTTTCTCTCTCTCTCTTTCTCTCTCCCTCTCTCTGGTGTTCACTCTGCCCGGGTCTCTCATGCCTCGACACACTTCAATTATCATGCCTCCTTTAATTGCTCCCCCAATTGCTCCCCCAAAGTGGATTTCGTTGGAAGTAAGTGGAAACTGCGCAGCCAAGAAGCCAAACGCCGACTGAACGTCTTGAAAATTGCGACCACCCAGTATATCTAGGATGTACCTTAGACCGTTGTCTCGCCTTCAAGACCCATGTTGAGAAGACAAAAGCTAAAGTCTGTGGAAGAAACAACATTGTCTGCAAACTTACTGGAACAAAATGGGACGCAATTCTAAGATCAACCGCATTGGCCCTTTGCTACTCAACAGCAGAGTATGCATGCCCAGTCTGGGAAAGGTGAGCCCACGCTAAGAAGATTGATCCAGCCATCAATACAACCTGCCGCCTTCTCATTGGATGTCTTAGACCAACATCAACTGATAGCCTATACATACTATCTGGTGTAGCGCCACCAGAGATTCGTCACAGTGCAGCAAGCGGTGGAGAACGTCATCGCCAGACCACAGATGTACAACATTCCCCTATTAGAAACATAGAAACATTGAAAATAGGTGACATTCGGCCCTTCGAGGCAGCACCGCCATTCATTCTGATAATGGCCGATCATCCACGATCAGTAACCCGTGCCCCACTTCTCCACATATCCCTTGATTCCACTAACCCCCAGAGCTCTATCTAACTCTCTCTTAAATTTATCCTTAATTCTCTTAAATTAATGTAACGGGACCCCACTACTGGCCATATCTTCCCATCCCCTCCCCTTTCTGCGTCCCGCAGAGACCGTCCCGTCCGTAACTCCTTGCTCCCTGTTCCAATCGTCCCTTCCTACCCAAACCACCCCATCCCCGGGCACTTTCCCCTGCAATGTTGGGGGAGTCCAGAACCAGGTGCCACAGTCTTTGAATAAAGGGGAGGCCATTTAAAACTGAGGCGAGAAGGATCTTTTTCACACAGAGAGTTGTGAATTTGTGGAATTCGCTGCCACAGAGGGCAGTGGAGGTCAAATCACTGGGTGGATTTAAGAGAGAGCTAGATGGAGCTCTAGGGGCTGGTGGAATCATGGGATATGATGAGAAGGCAGGCACGGGTTACTGATTGTGGATAACATATTGTCTACACGTGGATAGGTGGCTATGGGATGGGACCGGAACACATGCAATTATGATTAGATGCTGGGATGAAATGCCGGGCTGGGATACTGTCGGTGAAGATGAAGAAAGTGGAATGAACGGGCCAGTGCTGTGTGGTGAGGGGAAAATAAACCGTTTCCTTTGACTGCAACCAACATGTTACCTGTTCGATTCCTATGCGTAATTACGTGTCAGAATCGGAAAGGTACGAGTCGTGTGTTGCTGTGTAGCGGTTACCTACTGAGGCTCCACCATTCGCCTGTCACCCAATTTCAGCTAGAGTTCCGTGTGTTACAACCTGCCCCACTGTTCCTCTCGATCCATTTCACTCCACCTTCGCTCCCTGTGTCATCTCATCAGTCCTCGTCGTATCGAATGATTCCCTGGCCCGGTAACCGATCAAATGCAATGATATATCAACACGTGAAAACATTCTGATGTTTGTTAGTTGAGAGGAACTGGAGCGTATGAATCAAGATGACTGGCCTTGAAACAGAAGGGATAATAATCTGGATACATAATCCCAACATATACCGTAGAGCAGAACCTCAGACCTTAAACCGAGGAGTTGCATCAGTTGGCACCGTGACACGAGGAACTGCTGGTTTGCAAAGAATACACACATAAGGAGCAGTACAGCAGGTTGGCACGGTTCTGGGGAACATGGATAGGCGACGTTTCGGGTCCAAACCCTTCACCTCTTGTCTATTCACCCACCCGTGTTCTCCAGAGTTACGACGTGACCTGCTGAGCTAATCCAGCACTTTGTGTCTTTCGTTTCCACCGTTGGACATCCTGACTGATAATGGGTCTCGTTTTATAGGTTTCGATCAAAAGTGACGCGTTGCCCTCCTGATCAGTTAAAATTCACGAGTATAATAATCTGTTAAATCCTCTCCGGGCAGCGGACGGCTGCGGGATTCAACCATGAATTTAACGTTTTCACATAATCAGCAGCGACCTGTGCCGCGCATTCTGTGCATTCTCCCGCCCCCCCCTCCCAACCCCCTCAATCTCCCCTCCATATTTTTAGTTCCCCTCTCTTAATTGCACGTTTCCTTAACGCCCATTTCCAGGCGCCCCCTGCACAAGATACAATTACTCGGCGGACTTTAGGACTCGGGGGAACTCAGGACCCGCCGCCCGCAGCCGCTGCTGAACCCGCGGGAAGGGCGATTGTTTCAATCTTTATATTTTCACAAAAGTAATTCCTGTTCCGTTGCCGGACGCGGTTAACGCGTTAAAATAAACGGATCGACAGCTCTGATTTCAGTTGCTGTTTATTTCTCTCTTCCCACATTTACATTCCCCCTGGTTTTATTTCCGCGCTCACTGGGGTATTTACGACGCGGAAATTGGGGGTTAAATGGGAGCCGTTCAGCGCCGACCTGTTGTCCACCCGGTTTCTGCCCCACAGCCCCTGAGCCCCGCTCCTGACGCCGGTCCCGGGACCCGACCCTTTTACACACCCGGAGCGGAACCGGAGCAGATTCTCAGCCACTGGCCTTTATGCCAAGTCGCGAAAAAAGGATAAAGTTTCTCCGTGAATTTGTTCCCAGTGAAGGTGTGGAGATGGGACTTGGTGCCCGCGTCGTAAAATGAAACTGTCCCGGACTCGTAACTGAGATAAACTCCCACCCTCCCGGGGATGGGTTGGGCGGGGAGAGGGGATGGACGAGAGGTGACTGCATTAAACTCATCAACATCCCGCTCGATGCTCCAGACTCCAGTCTCCGGGGTCAGTGTGGCCGGTCCCTTCCTCTCCACAGACTCCGCGGCGACTCCCAGACTCCAGCACTCACTCCCCGCCACCTCCACCTCCCAGTAATGTCTCCCCGATGTGAATCCCTCCGATCCCAGCACACACGCCCTGTCTGTAAACCTCTTCCCGGTGTCAGGGAGACTCCTCCCGGTCCAGGTCCGTCTCACCCTCTTCCGATCCTCAGACACCTCGAGCCGCGGATGCGCTGTTTCCACATCCAGGGTGACGGAGACTGGGGGGAGAAGCAGAGAATCAGAGAGTGTCCGGGGGTCGGGGGGAGCTCGGGCAGCGCGGCCCCGGGACCGGGGGAGAGGCCGCTCGGCCTCAGGCACAGACGGGCGGACAATAAACACATTTCCCAGAGTTGCACCATTCTATATCGGATGGCCCACATTTTTATGCCACGAGTTTAATTCGTTTTGTGGCGGAGAATGATTGAAGAAGGAGAGATTGCAATGTGGAAAGTGAATTCCTGAGTACGGAGAAAAGCTGATGTATAAACCTGAGAGGGAGGGAGGAGGCAGAGATAAATTGGGCACAGACGCTGCAATCGAAATGAGGGGTGTGCATTAATACATTGTCGGAGGGGTGGTAAGACTTGTCATGATATTCCAGACAGGTTCACAACTTCTTGCAAGGAATGATCACGAAGAGAAATAGAACGTGTTCCTGCGACTGAGAGAGAAATATATGCGATCAAGTAACGGTTACAATCAGGCTGTAACTTTGTGTCGAATATAGAGTTTTTATTAAAGCACAGACTGGCTCGACTCTGCTGCCCTGCGAGTCTGGGTTAGTTTTATCCCGATGTGAATGGATTCCGCTGACTCTCGGAGTAAGTATATTAACGATAACCATCTACATGCGAGAGAGCAAATAAAAAGAGAAGCGGCTAGGAATATTCATGGAACAGGGGATGTCCATGAACGTTGAAGTCAACGAGCTCATCGAGAAAGAGAGAGAGTTGCTTGGAATAGTGATCAGAGGCATAATATTATCGTAGATACGTAGTGATGAGGTGTTGGTTGTTGAATAGTTGTTCAGGTGGCTGTATGTTTTCATTAAAGTGTCCATTATTCATATCTTTGTATCCAACTAACATGTAGCGATCTCTATTACACCAGAAAAATAAATTATATCAACATTACCTTCTGGACTACCACAGGACAATTCGCTCAACATTCTGTTCAATAAAAAGGGACGATCGAATTTTGCAACTTCCAGACCTCCATCTTCTACAGACAACGTATGAACCTCGTCACTAATCCTGTAAATATAACCAGCTGGGTTATATTTAAAATGAATAACAATGATTTTCCGAGTTATTTCTTAAAATCATGCATGGTTTCAGTTAAGAACATTTCTTACCTCCTCTTCCTATTAATTTTCTCCTGAAATCAATAAAAGACAAATTTTAATTGGTTTACACTGACCATACACAATCTAACAGCAGGACTTTCTACTAAATTTTGCAACCTGTTGCAAATTCTGCAGTCTCACACCTTCTGACGCACAGAGCGCGGGAACGGTGCAGAGAGGACGAGGGAACACAGGACAAAGATGAAAGAGGAAGAACATGTATTCTGTCAAAAATAATTCAATAGACAGGAAAGGCGAACCACACTGGACATATTAACTTGCAACTCTAAAATGAATATATTGATAAAAGTTTTTACATTAGCAAAGGATTTCACTCAATGGGTCAAGCAAAGTACCCCAAAATTATCAAACACTTATTATACAAACAGGATTTAGATTATTCTAGACCAAGTGGACCCGTTGGGTCCAAACCTCCCCTGCATTGGTGTAATACCCTCTCCTCCCCTTCACCCCATCCCCCTCCACCTGCCATCCCCATCCCCATTCACCCTCGCTCCCATCCACCCATTCCCCATTCCCTTCACCCCTTCCCCATCCCTCCCCCCTCCCCCATCCACCCGACACCTCCCCATTCCTCCTCCCTCCCCTACCCATCGCCTTCAACCCTCCCCATCTCTGCCATCCCCCCTCCCTCCCCTCTGCACCCCGCACTCATTCCCCTCCCCTCTCCCCCTCCTTCCCTCTCCCCCCTCCCCCCCCCTTCGGCCCAACCGTGGAGCCGTTGTCGGGCGGGGAGTGCCTCGGGAATCGTCTCCAGCAGCTCGGCTGCGATCTGCAGCGGGAAACGTTGGCAACAGCACGGACCCGTTGCCGGGCGGGGAGCGTCTCCCGGGGCCGCGGGTGGGCGAGAGTGGACAGGGAGAAGGCACTGACCTCGGCCCTATTTCTCCTGCTGCGGGCGGCGGTCGACGGCCATCTTGTTGGACCCTCTCCCACAGCCTCTGCGGCGCGCAGCACCATGGGAGGAAGGTCAGGCGCGGGGCACACTGGGAAGGGCGCCGGTCCTCCCACTGGTCCACCGGGGGAGGGGGGGGGTTAGGGGCGGATTTAATAAAGTTTATAAGGTAAATCGTTTTTTAAAAGTAACGAAAGTGTGTTTATTTACGCCAGAGGGGAAAGGTGAGTAGGGTGGGCCTAAATTGTGGCGCTATAGTGCACCGTTTTGGCAGTGTAGAGGGCATGGTACACACATACACACATACACACAAACAAACCGAGAGTTTTAGAGATAGATAGATAGATAGATAGAGAGATAGATAGATAGATAGATAGATAGATAGACAGAAAGACAGACGGACAGACAGACGGACGGACGGACGGACCGACGGACGGACCGACCGGCGGGCGGGCGGGCGGGCGGATAGACGGATAGACGGATAGACCGATAGACAGATAGACAGATAGACAGATAGATAGATAGATAGATAGATAGATAGATAGATAGATAGATAGATAGATGGATGGATGGATGGATGGATGGATGGATGGATGGATGGATGGATGGATGGATGGATGGATGGATGGCTGGATGGATGGATGGATGGATGGATGGATGGATATCTGGCATAAGTGCCAAGGTGTGTAACTGAATGTCAATTCCCATTAATTACACCTCTCACACCCGCTACAACAGGCACATTCACAGCATGCAAATGTACGTAGATTTTAATGTCAGTTTAAAGGTAATATTTAATTGGGAAACAGGAACAATCAAATATTTATAGACAATAGACAATAGGCGCAGGAGGAGGCCCTTCGGCCCTTCGAGCCAGCACCGCCATTCAATGTGATCATGTCTGATCATTCTCAACCAGTACCCCGTTCCTGCCTTCTCCCCATACCCCCTGACTCCGCTATTCTTAAGAGCTCTATCTAGCTCTCTCTTGAATGCATTCTGAGAATTGTCCTCCACTGCCCTCTGAGGCAGAAAATTCCACAGATTCACAACTCTCTGACTGAAAAAGTTTTTCCTCATCTCAGTTCTAAATGGTCTACCCCTTATTCTTTAACTGTGGCCCCTTGTTCTGGACACCCCCAACATTGGGAACATGTTTCCTGCCTCTTATACGTTTCGAAAAGATCTCCTCTCATCCTTCTAAATTCCACTGTATACAAGCCTAGTCGCTCCAGTCTTTCAACATATGACAGTCCCGCCATTCCGGGAATTAACCTAGTAAACCTATGCTGCACGCCCTCAATAGCAAGAATATCCTTCCTCAAATTTGGAGAGCAAAACTGCACACAGTACTCTAGGTGAGGTCTCACTAGGGCCCTGTACAACTGCAGAAGGACCTCTGTGTTCCTATACTCAACTCCTCTTGTTATGAAGGCCAACATTCCATTGGCTTTCTTCACTGCCTGCTGTACCTGCATGCTTCCTTTCAGTGACTGATGCACTAGGACCCCAGATCTCGTTGTACGTCCCCTTTTCCTAACTTGACACCATTCAGCTAATACTCTGCCTTCCTTTTCTTAACATCAAAGTGGATATCCTCACACTTATCCACATTAAACTGCATCTGCCATGCATCCGCCAACTCACACACCCTATCCAAGTCACCCTGCAACCTGATAGCATCTTCCTCAGTTGACACTACCACCCAGCTTTGTATCATCTGCAAATTTGCTAATGGTACTTTTAATCCCTTCATCCAAGTCATTAATGTATATTTAATGTCGAGGTCTCCACTTATTCCCGAGAGGTTATACATTTTCTATGTGCACTTGGATTGCCCTAAACTGAAAAGAAATTCTCACCAAAAATGTCACACTGTCTTTTTGATCCATCCGTTCCTGCATCTTTGTGAGTTTCTCCTTCATGGAATTTAACTTCTCTTGAATTGCTTGAAGATTTTTCTCCATTATATCTAGGCTCCTCGCCTCTGCTTCCCTGAGATCTTTGAGTAAGCGCTGCTCTTCCTCAGCGAGAATCTGACGCTTTTTAGTGAATTCCGATGTGATGTGGGACTGCACACTGCGGAACTGTTCCTGTTTAGAGAAACGGGGATATTATTATATTGCCTCAAGGGGAACAAAACTACACGGCATCACACAGCACAGGAGCAGATCTTACCCAAACTTCAGAAATCTTTATTTTCTGCAATTGTTCCATTTCCTTTATCTCTGAATTTTTTTTCGACAGAGATTGCAGGGAAGATTTGATCTGAGCCTAAAAATGGGTTTGCAAAAACATAAAGCGAAATGAAAGAGTTGTACATGACAAAAAACGATGTAGAATGAATGTGATCATAAGATGTTTGATTTTACCTTGTAGTTTTCAATAGCTTTTTCTACCGGTATGAAGCGGTGGTCTCTGTGTTCCCGCGCGTCTCGACAAACCACACAAACCAATATCTTGTCAGATTCACAAAACAGCTTCAGTTCTTCCTGATGTTTCTCGCAGTGAAGTTTACTTTCCTTCTCTTTCGGATTCAGCTTTAATTTGCGAGTTTTTTCAGCCAGGTTTGACAAGGTCCAATTCACCTTGAGGGTGCGGTCAAGAAACTCCTCTCTACATTCCGGGCAGGAGTTTCTCCCCTCTCTTTCACAGAACTGTGCGATGCATGAGCGGCAGTAGCTGTGTCCGCACTGCAGGGAAACCGGATCGGTGAAGATATCCACGCAGACGGGACAAATTAGTTCTTCTGCTAAACTCTCAACCTTCTGTGCCAAAGCCATTTTACCTTCTGGTTTTTCCTAGTTCAACGTTCTTGTGCAAAGTGCGCTCTGCCGTATCAGATAAGCAACACTAAACGCGAGAGTCAAAGTCCCTTGATTACCCCCAATAAATTCCACTTGTGGGAGCGGATGATAAACGTTAGGAGTGCCTCAATACGACCGGCTCGGGATAAAATGGCTGTAAGAAACAGTTGAAGGAATCTGATAAAAAATGAACCGCACACTCTGCTTTCTACCAAAGATAGACACGATATATATTTGAAATTCAGTAATCCTTGCTGCCGGCTTCTGGCCCATCTATGTTCCCTTGTGTTTTTGTTTCCCATATCTTGGCTCCATTCCATACCATTGCATTGCCAACTGCACCTTCACTCTGCTTCCAACGTGGACTCCGGTCTGGACTCAGGTTTTATCTTTCACCATAGCTGCTACTCCGCCGTCACCTTTCAACATGATGGTTCCAGCCTCACCTTTCCCTGGGCCAACATTCCATCTAAAGAATTGGCGAAAAGACTCAAAAGGGCCAGAAGAATCGGAATTGGATTTTGCAAATGACCATACCGACAAATTGATAAATATCGTTATCTTATTCAGGAATATTTAGGATGACACCAAACAAACCCTCTCCGAAAAAAAGGCTTCCTTTGCTGCAAAATAGTTCGTTATGTTTCAATAGGCAACGTCTTCCTTTATAAGGCTCAAAATAAGACACAGGGGAAGTGATAATGGGAATACAGAAATGGCAGAGGAATTGAAGAGCTAGATAACTACAGCAACGTGCCTGAAATTCAAGAGAGCCAGGCCGTGGGAGTTAGTGCAGTGGCTATGACTCAGGAGAAGGTGAGGAGGGAACCTCATTGAAACATGGAATAGTGAAAGGCTTGGATAGAGTGGATGTGGAGAGGATGTTTTCACCAGTGGGCGAGTCTATGACTAGTCACAGCCTCAGATTTAACGTTCTTTTAGGAAGGAGATGAGGAGGAATTTCTTCACTCAGGGTGGTGAATCTGTAGATTTCTTTGCACAGAAGGCTGTGGAGGGCAAGTCAATGGATATTTTTTTCAGGCGGAGATAGATGGATTGTTGATGAGCACGGGTGTCAGGAGTTATGGGGAGAAGGCAGGACAATTGGGTTAGGAGAGAGAGAGAGAGATAGATCAGCCATGATTATTGGCGAAGTAGACTTGACGGTCTGAATGGCTTACTTCTGCAATTGCCCTTATGGCCTTACACCATATTGAAGTGACTTAGTGGGTCAGGCAAAATCTCCGGAGAACATGAACACTTCTGGAGATCCATCTTCTCCAGAGAAGCTGCCAGACCCGCTGAGTCACTCCAGCACTTTGTGGATTTTTGCTAAACATGCACCTGCGGTTTCTTCTGACTATATACCTTCTTTTTTTGTTTTCTTCCAGAAACGATTCACAATCAACGACGCCGTCTGATAGACACAAAAATGCGGGAGTAACTCAGCGGAACAGGCATGCGTGACGTTTCTGGTCAGGACCCTTCTTCAGACTGAGAGTCTAGGAAGAGGGAGACATAGAGGTGTGGAAGGCTCAGGTGTGAAAACAAGAGATCAAAGTAGACGCCGTCTACTCATTCAATCGTGTCTTCGCATTTTGCAATTTCATGTCTCTTTCCTCTTTGCTTCTACATGATGCCAAGTTAATAAATTAATAAATAACTAACTGAGGAGGAAAGTGGTTCCGTGTGTATATATACACCCCCCCCACACACACACACACACACACACACACATTCTGCCTGTCCCGTTGAGTTACTCCAGCTTTTTGTGACAGACAGACAGACAGACAGACAGACAGACAGACAGACAGACAGACAGACAGACAGACAGACAGACGGACGGACGGACGGACGGACGGACGGGCGGGCGGGCAGGCAGGCAGGCAGGCAGACAGGCAGGCAGGCAGGCAGACAGATAGACAGATAGATAGATAGATAGATAGATAGATAGATAGATAGATAGATAGATAGATAGATAGATAGATAGATAGATAGATAGATAGATAGATAGATAGATAGATAGATAGATAGATAGATAGATAGATAGATAGATAGATAGATAGATAGATAGATAGATAGATAGATAGATAGATAGATAGATAGATAGATAGATAGATAGATAGATAGATAGATAGATAGATAGATAGATAGATAGATAGATAGATAGATAAAGAAAATAACTGCAGATGCTGGTACAAAATCGATTTATTCACAAAATGCTGGAGTAACTCAGTAGGTCAGGCAGCATCTCGGGAGAGAAGGAATGGGTGACGATTCGGGTCGAGACCCTTCTTCAGACTGATGTCAGGGGGCGGGACAAAGGAAGGATATAGGTGGAGACAGGAAGATAGAGGGAGATCTGGGAAGGAGGAGGGGAAGGGAGGAACAGAGGAGCGATCTGAAGTTGGAGAAGTCGACGTTCATACCACCGGGCTGCAAACTGCCCAGGCGAAATATGAGATGCTGCTCCTCCAATTTCCGGCGGGCCTCACTATGGCTGGCACTGGAGGAGGCCCATGACAGAAAGGTCAGACTGGGAATGGGAGGGTGAGTTAAAGTGCTCGGCCACGGAGAGATCAGTTTTGTTAATGCGGACCGAGCGCAGGTGTTCAGCGAAGCGATCGCCGAGCCTGCGCTTGGTTTCGCCGATGTAAATAAGTTGACATCTAGAGCAGCGGATGCAATAGATGAGGTTGGAGGAGGTGCAGGTGAACCTTTGTCTCACCTGGAAAGACTGTTTGGGTCCTTGGATGGAGTTGAGGGGGGAGGTAAAGGGACAGGTGTTGCATCTCGTGCGGTTGCAAGGGAAAGTGCCCGGGGTTGGGGTGGTTTGGGTAGGAAGGGACGAGTGGACCAGGGAGTTACGGAGGGAACGGTCTCTGCTGAACGCAGAGAGGGGAGGGGATGGGAAGATGTGGCCAGTAGTGGGGTCCCTTTGTAGGTGACGGAAATGTTGGTGGATGATATGTTGGATCCGCTGGCTGGTGGGGTGGAAGGTGAGAACGAAGGGGATTCTGTCCTTGTTGCGAGTGGGGGGAGGGGGAGCAAGAGCGGAGCTGCGGGATGTAGAAGAGACCCTAGTGAGAGCCTCATCTATAATGGAGGAGGGGAAGCCCCGTTTTCTGAAGAACGAGGACATCTCGGAAACCCTAGTGTGAAACACCTCATCCCGGGCGCAGATGCGGCGTAGACGGAGGAATTGGGAGTAGGGGATAGACTTTTTGCAGGGGACCGGGTGGGAAGAAGTGTAGTCCAGATAGCTGTGCGAGTCGGTGGGTTTGTAGTAAATGTCCGCCACTAGTCTGTCTCCTGTGATGGAGATGGTGAGGTCCGGAAACGGGAGAGAGATGTCGGAGATAGTCCAGGTATATTTAAGGGCCGGATGGAAATTGGAGGTGAAGTGTATGAAGTCAGTGAGTTCTGCATCGGTGCAAGAGGTAGCACCAATGCAGTCGTCGATGTAGCGGAGGTAGAGTTCGGGGGTGGGGCCAGTGTACGTCTGGAACAGATAGATAGGATGGACGGACGGACAGCATAAAAATAAAAGAGAAGAAGTATAACATAGCGAAGAAGCGTGGGAAGCCAGAGGATTGGGACTCTTTTAAAGAGCAACAGAAGATAACTAAAAAGGCAATATAGGGAGAAAAGATGCTAGCCAATAATATAAAGGAGGATAGTAAAAGCTTTTTTAGGTATGTGAAGAGGAAAAAAATTGTCAAGGCAAATGTGGGTCCATTGAAGACAGAAGCAGGGGAATTTATTATGGGGAACAAGAAAATGGCGGATGATTTGAACCGGTACTTTGGTTCTGTCTTCACTAAGGAAGATACAAGCAATCTCCCAGATGTTCGAGTGGCCAGAGATCCTACGGTGATGGAGAAACTGAAGGAAATTCACATTAGGCAGGAAATGGTGTTGAGTAGACTGATGGGACTGAAGGCTGATAAATCCCCAGGGCCTGATGGTCTGCATCCCAGGGTACTTAAGGAGGTGGCGCTAGAAATATTACAGAGAGGAGGCAGGAAAATGGGGTTAAATTGTACAATGATCATTGAATGGTGTAGTAGACTTGATGGGCTGAATGGCCTAATTCTTCTCCAGTGCCTTATGGCCTTGTGGGTGATATCTCTCCCAGCTGCCAATTCCTCACATCGTAGGCTCAAGACTCATCTGTACTATTTTCAAATTTTAAAGAGAGTTTTTTTTGTCTTGTCGACTCTTTCAGGCAGTGGATTCCAGAGCGTCATCCCTTGTTGAGTAAAATAATCCTATTTTCAATCGCTTCCTATCCGACCGACAATTAAATTCAACGCGGGCTGAATCAAGCTGAATCAAGGTGAATCAAGCTGGGCTGAATGGAAATGCCTCAACAGACTGAGAGCTGGTGTTGGTCGTTGCAACGCCACTCTCAAGATGTGGGGTTATGTAGACACTGAAGACGTCATCTGCATATGTGGCAGATTATTATCTCAATGGTGTCAGGTTAGGTAAGGGGGAAGTGCAGCGAGACCTGGGTGTCCTTGTACACCAGTCAATTAAAGTTGCCGTGCAGGTACAGCAGGCAGTGAAGAAAGCTAATGGCATGTTCACCTTCATAACGAGTCGATTTCAGTGTAGGAGTAAAGAGGTTCTTCTGCAGTCGTATAGGGCCCTGGTAAGACCACATCTGGAGAATTGCGTACAGTGTTGGTCTTCTAATTTGAGGAAGGACAATAGACAATAGACAATAGGTGCAGGAGTAGGCCATTCAGCCCTTCGAGCCAGCACCGCCATTCAATGCGATCATGGCTGATCACTCTCAATCAGTACCCCGTTCCTGCCTTCTCCCCATACCCACTCACTCCGCTATCCTTAAGAGCTCTATCCAGCTCTCTCTTGAAAGCATCCAACGAACTGGCCTCCACTGCCTTCTGAGGCAGAGAATTCCACACCTTCACCGCTCTCTGACTGAAAAAGTTCTTCCTCATCTCCGTTCTAAATGGCCTACCCCTTATTCTTAAACTGTGGCCCCTTGTTCTGGACTCCCCCAATATTGGGAACATGTTTCCTGCCTCTAATGTGTCCAATCCCCTAATTATCTTATATGTTTCAATAAGATCTCCCCTCATCCTTCTAAATTCCAGTGTATACAAGCCTAATTGCTCCAGCCTTTCAACGTACGACCGTCCCGCCATTCCGGGAATTAACCTAGTGAACCTGCGCTGCACACCCTCAAGGACATTCTTGTAATGGAGGCAGCGCAGCATAGGGTTACGAGATTGATCCCCGGGATGGCGGGACTGTCATATGAGGAATAGGCATGTGTTAGATGCCGAATTAAGCCATTCGGCCCATCGTCTACTCCGCCAATCAATCATGGCTGATCTATCTCTCTCTCTCTTAATCCCATTCTCCTGCCTTCTACCCATAACTCCTGACACCCGTGGTAATCAAGAATCCATCTATCTACGCTTTAAAAATATCCATTGACTTGCCCTCCACAGCCTTCTGTGCAAAGAAACCTGATCTGATAAGGGGGATCAAGGTAAAAGAGCCACGAGGAGGCAGTGATCATAATATGAACAGTCTTACTCTACAAATTGAGAGGGAGAAGGGGAAATCGGAAGTGTCAGTATTACAGTATAGCAAAGGGGATTACAGAGGCATGAGGCAGGAGCTGGCCAGATTTGACTGGAAGGAGGCCCTAGCAGGGAAGACGGTGGAACAGGAATGGGAGATATTCCTGAGAATAATGCAGAAGTTGCAGGATCAATTAATCCCAAAGAGGAGGAAAAATTCTAAGGGGAGTAAGAGGCACCCGTGGCTGACAAGGAATGTCAAGGACAGCATAAAAACAAAAGAGAAGAAGTATAACATAGCGAAGAAGCGTGGGAAGCCAGAGGATTGGGACTCTTTTAAAGAGCAACAGAAGATAACTATAAAGGCAATATGGGGAGAAAAGATGAGGTACGAGGGTAAGCTAGCCAATAATATAAAGGAGGATAGTAAAAGCTTTTTTAGGTATGTGAAGAGGAAAAAAATAGTCAAGGCAAATGTGGGTTCCTTGAAGACAGAAGCAGGGGAATTTATTATGGGGAACAAGAAAATGGCGGACGATTTGAACCGGTACTTTGGTTCTATCTTCACTAAGGAAGATACAAGCAATCTCCCAGATGTTCGAGTGGCAAGAGATCCTACGGTGACGGAGAAACTGAAGGAAATTCACATTAGGCAGGAAATGGTGTTGGGTAGACTGATGGGACTGAAGGCTGATAAATCCCCAGGGCCTGATGGTCTGCATCCCAGGGTACTTAAGGAGGTGGCGCTAGAAATTGTGGACGTTTTGGTGATCATTTTCCAATGTTCTATAGATTCAGGATCAGTTCCTGTGGATTAGAGGGTAGCTAATGTTATCCCACTTTTTAAGAAAGGAGGGAGAGAGAAAACGGGAAATTATAGACCAGTTAGTCTGATATCAGTGGTGGAGAAGATGCTGGAGTCAATTATAAAAGACGAAATTGCGTAGCATATGGATAGCAGTAACAGGATCGTTCCGAGTCAGCATCGATTTACGAAGAGGAAATCATGCTTGATTAATCTTCTGGAATTTTTTGAGGATGTAACAAGGAAAATTGACAGGGGAGAGCCGGTGGATGTGGTGTACCTTGACTTTCAGAAAGCCTTCGACAAGGTCTCACATAGGAGATTAGTGGGCAAAATTAGAGCACATGGTATTGGGGGTAGGGTTCGGACATGGATAGAAAATTGGTTGGCAGACAGAAAGCAAAGAATGGGGATAAATGGGTCCCTTTCAGAATGGCAGTCAGTGACTAGTGGGGTAGCGCTAGGCTCGGTTCTGGGACCACAGCTATTTACAATGTATATTAATGACTTGGATGAAGGGATAAAAAGTACCATTAGCAAATTTTCAGATGAAATAAAGCTGGGTGGTAGTGTGAACTGTGAGGAAGATGCTATGAGGTTGCAGGGTGACTTGGACAGGTTGTGTGAGTGGGCGGATGCATGGCAGATGCAGTTTAATGTGGATAAGTGTGAGGTTATCCACTTAGGTGGTCTGAAAAGGAAGGCAGATTATTATCTGAATGGTGTCAAGTTAGGAAAAGGGGGCGTACAACGAGATGTGGCTGTCCAAGTGCATCAGTCACTGAAAGGAAGCATGCAGGTACAGCAGGCAGTGAAGAAAGCCAATGGAATTTTGGCCTTCATAACAAGAGGAGTTGAGTATAGGAGCAAATAGGTCCTTCTGCAGTCGTAGAGGGCCCTAGTAAGATCGCACCTGGAGTACTGTGTGCAGTTTTGGTCTCCAACTTTGAGGAAGGATATTCTTGCTATTGAGGGCGTGCAGCGTAGGTTTACAAGGTTAATTCCCGGAATGGCGGGACTGTCATATGTTGAAAAAATTGGAGCGACAAGGCTTGCATATACTGGAATTTAGAAGGATGAGAGGGGATGTAATCGAAACATATAAGATTATTAAGGGGTTGGAGACGTTAGAGGCAGGAAACATGTTCCCAATGTTGGGGAGTCCAGAACCAGGCACTACAGTTTAAGAATAAGAGGTAGGCCATTTAGAACGGAGATGAGGTATGACCTTTTCAGTCAGAGAGTTGTAAATCTGTCGATTCTCTGCCTCAGGGGGCAGTGGAGGCCAATTCTCTGAAAGCATTCAAGAGAGAGCTAGATAGAGCTCTTAAGGATAGCGGAGTCAGGGGGAATGGGGAGAAGGCAGGAACAGGGTACTGATTGAGAATGATCAGCCATGATCACATTGAATCGTGGTGCTGGCTCGAAGGGCCGAATGGCCTACTCCTGCACCTATTGCCTATTTTCTATAAGAACTCTACAGATTCACCACCCTGAGTGAAGAAATTCCTCCTCATCTCCTCCCTTAAAGAACTTTAAATCTGAGGCTATGACCTCTAGTACTAGATTCGCCCGCTGGTGGAAACATCCTCTCCACATCCACTCTATCCAAGCCTTTCACTATTCGATGTTTCAATGAGGTCCCCCCTCACATTCTCCTGAGTCATAGCCACTCCACTAACGTCCACGCCCTGACACTCTTGAATTTCAGGCACGTTGCTGTAGTTATCTAGCTCTTCAATTCTTCTGCCAATTCTGTATTCCCGTTATCATTCCCCTGTGTCTTATTTTGAGCCTCATTTCGGAAGACGTTGCCTATTGAAACGTAACGAACTATTTTGCAGCAAAGGAAGCCATTTGTTTCGGAGAGGGCTTTGTTTAGTGTCATCCTACATATTCCTGAATAAGATAACGATATGTATCAATTTGTCGGTATGGTCATTTGCAAAATCCAATTCCGATTCTTCTGGTCCTTTTGAGACTTTTCGCCAATTCTTTAGATGGAATGTTGGCCCAGGGAAAGGTGAGGCTGGAACCATCATGTTGAAAGGTGACGGCGGAGTAGCAGCTGTCGAGAAAGATAAGACCTGAGCCCAGACCGGAGTCCACGTTGGAAGCAGGGTGAAAGTGCAGTTGGCAATGCAATGGTATGGAATGGAGCCAAGAAATGGGAAACAAACACACAAGGGAACATAGATAGGCCAGAAGACGGCAGCAAGGATTACTGAATTTCAAATATATCGTGTCTATCTTTGGTCGAAAGCAGAGTGTGCGGTTCATTTTTATCAGATTCCTTCAACTGTTTCTTCCAGCCATTTTTTCCCGCGCCAGTCGTATTCAGGCACTCCTAACGTTTATCAACCGTTCCCACAAGTGGAATTTATTGGGAGTAATCAAGGGACTTTGACTCTCGCGTTTCGTGTTCCTTATCTGATACCGCAGAGCGCACTTTGCACAAGAACGTTGAATCAGGAATAACCAGAAGGTAAAATGGCTTCGGCAGAGGAGGATGAGAGTTTAGCAGAAGAACTAATTTGTCCCGTTTGCCTGGATATCTTCACCGATCCGGTGTCCCTGCAGTGCGGACACAACTACTGCCGCTCCTGTATCACACAGTGTTGGGACAAGGAGGGGAGAAATTCCTGCCCGAAATGTAGAAAGGAGTTTGCAGACCGCACCCTGATTGGGAATTGGGCATTGTCAAGCCTGGCTGAGAAAACTCACAAATTAAAGCTGAATCAGAAAGAGGAGAAAAGTAAACTTCACTGCAAGAAACACCAGGAAGAACTGAAGCTGTTTTGTGAAACTGACAAGATATTGGTCTGTGTGGTTTGTCGAGACGCGCGGGAACACAGAGACCACCGCTTCATACCGGTAGAAGAAGCTGTTGAAAACTACAAGGTAAAAGCAAACATCTTATGATCACATTAATTCTACATCGTTTTTTCTCATGTACAGCTGTTTCATTTCGCTTTATGTTTTTTACAAACCCATTTTCAGGCTCAGATCAAATCTTCCCTGGAATCTCTGTCGAAAGAAAATTCAGAGATACAGGAAATGGAACAATTGCAGAAGAAATAAATATTTCTGGATTCATGGTAAGGTCTCCTCCTGTGCTGTGTGATGCCGTGTAGATTTGTTCCCTTGAGACAACATAATAATATCCCCATTTCTCTAAACAGAACAGTCTCGCAGTGTGCAGTCCCAATCACATCTGAATTCACTAAAAAGCGTACAGATTCTCGCAGAGGGAAGAGCAGCGCTCACTCAAAGAACACAGGGAAGCAGAGGCGAAGAGCCTAGATATAATGGAGAAAAATCTTCAAGCAATTCAAGAGAAGTTAAATTCCATGCAGGAGAAACTCACAAACATGCAGAACGGATGGATCAAAAAGACAGTGTGATATTTCTAATGGTGAGACTTTATTTTCAGTTAGGCCAATCTAAGTGCGCACAATAAAATCGCACAGCCCTCTCGGGAATAAGCCAGCCTTGACATTAAATGTTTGATTGTTCCTCAGTTTCCCAGTTAAACTGACACTAAAATTTAGGTACACTGCATGCTATGATGGGAACTAACATTCAGTTACACACCTTGGCACTTATGCCAGATATCTATCTATCTATCTATCTATCTATCTATCTATCTATCTATCTATCTATCTATCTATCTATCTATCTATCGATCTATCTATCTATCTATCTATCTATCTATCTATCTATCTATCTTCTATCTATCTATCTATCTATCTATCTATCTCTCTCTCTAAAACTCTCTATCTTGCTGCTCTCTCTAAAACTCTCTCTCTCTCTCTCTCTCTCTCTTCTCTCTCTCTCTCTCTCTCTCTCTCTCTCTCTCTCTCTCTCTCCTCTCTCTCTCTCTCTCTAAAACTCTCTATCTCTCTTTCTCCCTAAAACTCTCTCTCTCTAAATCTCTCTCTCTAAACTCTCTCTCTCTCTCTAAACTCTCTCTCTCTCTCTCTAAACCTCTCTCTCTCTAAAACTCTCTCTCTCTCTCTAAAACACTCTCTCTCTCTAAAACTCTCTCTCTCTTGCTAAAACTCTATCTCTCTCTCTCTCTCTAAAACTCTCTCTCTCTAAAACTCTCTCTCTAAAACTCTCTCTCTCTCTACAACTCTCTCTCTCTAAAACTCTCTCTAAAACTCTCTCTCTCTTTTTTTTCTTTCAATGACTTTATTCAGCACAAACACATGATACATCACATCAAAAGCACAATCAGAGGTTACAAAACATCAAGTAATCATTATAATACAGCATTGCCTTCATTATTTACAATGCTCTCAACCCCCCGCGGGTGACCAGCGTTCACGGAAGGCCTCCAGAGTCCCCATGGACACCGCGTGTTCTCTCTCTAGGGACACGCGCAGCACAGGACGTAGGCCCGGAAGAGGGGAGGCAGCCCACTCTGGCAAGACCATCGACCGCCCCGCTGCCTGGACCCACGAATGGCCATCTTGGCCAGGCCCAAGAGCAAACCGAAAGGGAAATCCACCCTCCTGACAGGCCCTCCCCACTCCCAGCCCCGAGCCCAAACACCAGGATCGTAGGACTGAAATGCAGCCAAAACGTGAGGAGCAACCCCTTCAGATACCCATACAGGGCAGCAACCTCACACACTCCATGGACACGTGGAACACGGACTCTTCCTCGCCGCAGAAAAATACAGGCTGCCGGCGAGTCCGTGAACCGCTCAAAAATTTATTACACAACAACGGCTCTGTGCAACATTCTCCACCCCAGGTCCCCGATTAAAGGGGGGAGGACTCCCTTGCAGAGAGACCTAACTCTCTCTCCCTCTCTCTCTAAAACTCTCTCTCTCTCTCTCTTTCTAAAACTCTCTCTCTCTCTCTCTCTCTCTAAAACTCTCTTTAAAACTCTCCCTCTCTCTCTCTCTAAAACTCTCTCTCTCTAAAACTCTCTCTCTCTCTAAAACTCTCTCTCTCTCTCTAAAACTCTATCTCTCTCTCTAAAACTCTCTCTCTCTCTCCCTCTCTCTCTCTCTCTCTCTCTCTAAAACTCTCTCTCTCTAAAACTCTCTCTCTCTAAAATTCTAAAACTCCCTATCTCTCTCTCTAAAACTCTCTCTCTCTCTTTCTAAAACTCTCTCTCTCTCTCTCTAAAACTCTCTCTAAAACTCTCCTCTCTCTCTCTCTCTAAAACTCTCTCTCTCTCTCTAAAACTCTCTCTCTCTCTCTCCCTCTCTAAAATTCTCTCTCTCTCTCTCTAAAACTCTCTCTGTCTCTAAAACTCTAAAACTCTCGCTCTCTCTCTCTAAAACTCTCTCTCTAAAACTCTCTCTAAAACTCTCTCTCTCTCTAAAACTCTCTCTCTCTCTCTCTAAAAACTCTCTCTCTCTAAAACTCTCTCTCTCTCTAAAACTCTCTCCCTCTCTCTCTCTAAACTCTCCCTCTCTCTCTCTCTAAAACTCTCTCTCTCTCTAAAACTCTCTCTCTCTCTCTAAAACTCTCTCTCTCTTTCTAAAACTCTCTCTCTCTCTCTCTCTAAAACTCTCCCTCTCTCTCTCTAAAAATCTCTCTCTCTAAAACTCTCTTTCTCTCTCTAAAACTCTCTCTCTCTCTCTCTCTAAAACTAACTCTCTCTCTAAAACTCTCTCTTTCTCTCTCTCTCTCTCTGTCTCTCTCTCTCTCTCTCTCTCTCTAAAACTCTCTCTCTCTCTAAAACTCTCTCCCTCTCTCTCTCTAAAACTCTCCCTCTCTCTCTCTCTCTCGCTAAAACTCTCTCTCTCTCTCTAAAACGCTCTCTCTCTCTCTCTCTAAAAATCTCTCTCTCTAAAACTCTCTCTCTCTCTCTCTAAAACTCTCTTCTCACTTCTAAAACTCTCTCTCTCTCTCTCTCTAAAACTCTCCCTCTCTCTCTCTCTAAAACTCTCTCTCTCTAAAACCCTCTCTCTCCCTAAAACTCTCTCTCTCTAAAACTATGTCTCTCTCTAAAACTCTCTCTCTCTCTCTCGCTCTCTCCTCTCTCTCTCTCACCCTCTCTCTCTCTCTCTCTCTCCCTCCTCTCTCTCTCTCTCTCTCTCTCTCTAAAACTCCCTCTCTCTCTAAAACTCTCTCTCTCTAAAACTCTAAAACTCTCTATTTCTCTCTCTAAAACTCTCTCTCTCTAAAACTCTCTCTCTCTCTAAAACTATATCTCTCTCTCTAAAACTCTCTCTCTCTCTCTCTCTCTAAAACTCTCTCTCTCTCTCTAAAACTCTCTCTCTCTCTCCCTCTCTAAAATTCTCTCTGTCTCTCTCTAAAACTCTCTCTGTCTCTAAAACTCTCGCTCTCTCTCTCTAAAACTCTCTATCTCTCCTTCTCTCTAAAACTCTCCTCTCTCTAAACCTCTCTCTCTCTAAAACTCTCTTTCTCTAAAACTC